>NW_015373923.1:12738809-12761554 GCF_001272555.1 Dufourea novaeangliae
CCCCCCCCCCCCCACCCTGGACGGCTGTAATGCCGTCCCACCACCTCTTACCTATAGCGTCGAGGGGCCACCTCTAGACGCTGTCTTCTCGTGGGCCGACCGCGAAAGGAGGTGGTACCCTGAGTACCACCTCCTCGGCCCGGATGCCCCGCGGGCGACGCGAGGGTCATCGCGGCTGTGACCCTGTGAATCGCGCCACCCGACCCTCAATTTGACATAGGTCATGTTGCAAAACTTTCTGACAATTTGCTTTACCATTTTGTCAGCTGACGTTGCCTCCAAAACCAAGTCAAATGCGGAAACAGGTGGCTATGGTTTATTGGACAATTTTGTCATTTATTGCTGGCAATTTGCCTTCAAATCTCCGAAACGTCTTCACCTACAAAAAAATATATATATCACATAATGTATCCTTCCAAACCACACAAATTTTCTAGAGAAATTTTTTTATACAATGCATACTTTAGAAGTCGTTCAGGGTGAACAAGTTATGTGGACCACCCTTATATACCTATAGTCTATGATATTTCAGAATATGCGACACAAAGTCGCATAAGATGTTAGGTCTATTCTATATCTCCTCTGCGGTACAACTCAGTGTTATAGGATTAAGCTCAATTTCTTATGCACTAGCTTTTGTTTCCACTTCCTTCTCGAATCAGGTTACTGCTACCAAAAGCTATACTGGGAAGGCCTCGATACGAAATCGTGGCATCGTGAAGCAAATATGGAAATGACTACTTCTTCACCGCGAATCTGGTATTTTCTAAATTGTTAGTTGCATACTTATCTGCGCGTGACTGAATAATTATACGGTCAGCTGGGCTAAGGTATTCGTGATCATTGTGCGATCCCAGTGCTGCCAGTAATATAAATTTCTATCACGTGCTGTCGCGCTGCGACACTGCGTGGTCATATGCTCGCAAATTACCAAATTATCATGCCAATTAACGGAATACCGGGTGTAGTAATGGCCGGTCGTCTTTGGAAACCGAGAACCTGCGTTACTAGATCAGTTGATTCATAAATTTTAATGCAACGTGGTTATAGTATGAACGCGCACACATTCGACCGCTTTCATCTGGGAATAGCATTTTAATTTATGGTATGATGATAGGCACCGCGCATCTTCCCCGTAATTTTCTCTCGTTTTCATACGAAAGTACCTTACATTGATGATATTCAGTCTGTGTATGAGGTGTTTCCGAAACCGTAGTACAACCCTGAAGGAGGTAATTCCTCATGTAAAAGTACAGTATATTGGATTTCTGGTTGGATAAACGAATGGTGGATTTATCTGAAAATATAATAACAAATATTGTTCATACGGTTACTATAAATAAATATTAAAATTAACAACCGTTTAAACAATGTCCAATATATATGTAAAAAGTATATTTAGTGTCATACGCGTTATATACGAGGGGCCTGTCAAATTTTGTATGTATCTTAAAATTAGATTCGAGGAATATCTTCCTCTTTCCTCCATTCTAACGAATGTGACTACTTTTCCAGAAAAATAAGTTATTCATTTAGATGCTACTAATATGGAGTAACAGGAAAGCTCAACCTGTATATGTATAATTGTACACCCATTTCAGTTTAATAGACAATTAATGTTTTAACTTCATTCCATTGAGTTTATTAGGTATAATATTTTATTTCTGACTCATAATCAGTCATCATGACATACTCAACGTTAAATTTTCATATTATCTTCAAGATATTCAAACCTATTGTTCTATGATTTTATTATTGAGAACCTTCTGTTAATATTTTCCAGTACAGATCACTGGACAAAGAATTAAACATTTACTAATACTTTTATACATATATTTAGAAGTGTCTTGGAAGTAAAATATTATAAGTAACAAATTTAAGAGAATATACTGAAAAAATTAAGTGTTTCTTAAGTAGAAATAGTTGTACAATTATATACAGGTTGAGATTTTTAATTATTTCATATATGTAATATTTATACGAATAATCATTTATGTAAAACAGTATTATTGGTTTAGTTTTATTTTGTACTATTGTAATAAATTTTGCACTATAACGCCCTAGGAACACACATTTTTTTTAATAGGTATTAATTTCATGTATAAACTCCATATGTATGAATTATTAACTTTTTGCAGCTTTTCAATTTCTATGATCAACCACCTTAAAGACATTTAACATTCTTAAGCCCAACACTAACTTTGTTATAAGTTTATCTACTTACATAACTACATACTCATATTCAATATGAATTAAGCATAATACGAAATGTAGTTGATTATAACTGAAAACATCTAAAAACATTGAAACATTTTATTAAAACAATATTATATACACTTCGCTTTTTGTAATGAAATATACGAGTGAAACGCGACACCGTATGTATTCCGTCCTGGGCGTGCTGGACGATAGAGTGGGGTGCGCGCACGTGTGTGAGAAATACGTGTGAGAAGGGCGTTCCCATGTTACAATAAAAGGGTCAGCAATAAACGAATGTCTATTGTAATTATCAATTGTATTTAATTTTATATTGTTCTGACCATATTTCATTTTAATGCTGGTTAAATGATTTTAAATTTACAAAAATTAACTTACATTTTCTTTCTTACATTTTACAATATGTACAATTTTTTAAAAACAGCGCATATGTAGTTTATTCTACAGAAACCTACTGTATCAATAGAGTGATAAGTTTCAGGTTGTCGCCACCAAAAGAATATTGGGCGCACATTGACGAATGTCTAGTTATGCTTTTTAAACACTGTGTGTTTAACATTTTATTTATTTACATGTTAAAAACATCCAACAATAAATTTCGTAAAACGTAGCTTATGAATGATAAATAAAAATATTGAAACTAAAGCTACTAGGTAATGTTTATGATTATATACACGTTAATCTAAAAATTAAGTGACTTTTTATTTCTAAATTCATTTTCTCAGTCATAAATGATTCAAAGTGTTGTGCGAAAATTTTTTGGTTTTCAATTTATCTCAGGTAAGTGAGTTAACTAATAAAATGAATGTAACGTTTACATGCACGGTAGTGGAATAAACAGTAAATCTAACCTCTATTTTTAACACTTTCTCCAACTATTTTTCATATCTTCGTAATAGTAGGGAATCGATTTCTAGCATACTTGTAATTTGTATGTTGTAGATCCTGTTCGATTATGAATCCTGATATTCAACAAAAGATTTTAAAGTTTGAAACATTTATCAATGATGTATTAAGAGAAGATCTTGCTAAATTAGAGCAGAAGCTTGACACTAAAAATGCAGATGTTGCTGAGTTCCTGCAGTTGAAGTCTATGATTACTACTCTTCAGACTAATGACTTTGATAAAAATGGTTTTAAAACCCAAGTAGATGTTGGTCAAAATTTCTTTATCGAGGCACATGTTCCTGATGCATCCACAATCCTCTTGGACATTGGTTTGGGACATTATGTGGAATTTGCTCTAAATGATGCCTTAACAATTATCAATGTACGAATTAAATTGCTGGAACAGCAGATTGCACATTTTCGCAAAGAGATAGCAAAAACAAATGCTCACATAAAACTAATTCTTCTTGGTATTAGGGAATTGCAAGGTTTCAAAGATTAATTCCATAATGTTATTATATATATATAAAATACATTCAGCTGAATTGATTAGTTTCTTATTCATGTAAATGTAGAAAAGGCTTCTACTTGGATTTCAATTTTCAATTTGTAAAACATGCTGATAATTATATTTTATCACTTTAAGTGATGTCATATCAATATATTTTACAAACTAAAAGATTGAGTTTGGTTGTCTACGTCACATGTATTCCTGTAACTAAGAAAACCAAGTCAACTGTATCTACGAATTGCAGAAGATTTTGTCACAGAGTATAATTCTGTAACTTTGCTCTTGTATATAATCTTGTGTCAACTGTCTGTACATATTAAATCATAATGAATAAATATTGTGTATTCAGTCTTAAAATTTTACTGCCTTTATAATTCTCTCTACTGGCACTGCTCTGCATAATTCATATATGGGTGCTACCTTAATGCAGACTGTTCAATGTGCCCTATTAATTCCGTAGTCCAAACGTTGTGCTTTTGTTTCCTCGTTACGTGCAATTATGTGAATTTGCGAGGACCTTGGGCTTTGCTTATATATGATAGAGGTCAGCCGCGAGGGGATCAGTACGTTCGTTCCTCCGTGTAGTTTTCTCAAGTTTTCTCGCACGAAACGTTCTTTTCATGTCGGATTGGCGTAGCATACCATGCGTAGAAAAGCACAAAGAATTCCTCGAGAAACTTATCACGGTTTTAATCGATAGCACCTTCGAAAGTGTGTCCCGCGAAAATCCTGTATTGAGATGGAGGGATCCAGCTCACTTGCAAGACATCATAAAGTTCGATGTGCAAGACGGGCCACGGAGCCAGGATAATCTCTTGGAAATCGCTAGCAAAGTCTTTAAATATAGCATTAAAACTGGACATCCTTACTTCATGAATCAGTTATTTTCTGGGTACGATATGTAATGTTTATGTTGCAATCTTTATTTTTAAAATGTTTCATTTTTTTAAAGTTAACGTCACACGTGTTACTTATAGTACAAAACTGAAGAATGAAGATCTACTCTTACTATAATTAACACAACATTAAAATGACTATGTTCCTTTCATGATCTTATAAATGTCTTTATTAAGAATTTAATGTTGCACCTATTGTACGTACTAATCATTAATGACGTTATATCGCACAAAATATCGTCCAATACGTAGTTCCACCATTCAGGAAAATGTCACAAGGTGAAGTTCAATACTTCAAGCGACATGGTGCATAGTGTCAATTTGTTTAATATATGAAGTGCTACGTGAATGAATTAGTTTTTTCGCTCTCCTGAAAAATTACGTTTTTGATTTGTGACACTTTTCTTGCGGATATGCGATATGCTTGCATTAATTTTTATATTTGCATGTTAAATTAATGTCTTTAGTGCATTTGTTGTTTCTGAAATGATGAAAATGTTTGAAATCATGTTTTGTTATAGAAAATATAATTTTTCTTATAACTGATATTTCACCCGGTTATGAAATTTTTGAACATTTTAGAAACATATTTATAATTTGCTTAAAAAAGTTCCTACACTGTTGAACTAGATCTATTGATTGCTCTATTAATGGTTTCTTCGAATGTTAATGATTTCTCGTATATAAAGGGCCCTAAATACTCGGGAAAATAATAGTCAATTGAGAAAAAATTGTATTCCTTATCATAATTGCATAATTTTATAATATAGATTATGTATTTTGTAACTCATTACGAAGTGAAAAATGGAAACAATATATAGTTTCTTAAGACGATAAGGTACATAAACACTCTAAATTTTAACGAGATACGAAAGTACTTGTAAATTTGATATATATATATATATTACAATGTATAGTATAATTAAAAATTATTATACATGTTTAATGAGTCTCTCTATTTGAAAGAAATTAATAGAAATTTAAATGTAAAAATAGGAAATACAATTTCTTTTGTTTTCACACTCTACAGTAAAAAAATACGTGGCTCTCACTTTATATTAATCTCATGAGTAGGTATTTGAGTGGAGGTTAATGATATTCGCAATTAATGTTCCGATATTTTAATGTAAATTTTATGCGATTTTTTAAGAGTTTTTACGTCGTATCAACTGCTTGTTGTATATCAAATGACCAATTTTATTGACATGTATATTTGACTATATTTTTATGAGTTAAAATTGTTAATAAAGTTCGCTGATTCCATGTTAACTTGAAACGAAATTAGTATTTTCAAAGCGCTACATACTTGTATGCTTTATTTGACACTTTTATAGTATATCATAAATCATATAACTAGTCATCATACGGACAATTTTATTTAAAGTAAGACTACTAAAGTAAGCATACTAAAATGATAAACCTTTTACACCAACTTAATGTATTAGTATGTATTATAATACCAAAGTTGATGAAAACGTATCTAATTCTTTTGTGTAATTGATAAGTCAAAGAATTTCAGAAGTTTGAAAAGAATCATCGTTATTTCGTTAACAGAATTATTCTCATATACAACATTATGCGAACAGTTTTATATAACACAGATTGGATCCTTATGGGTTAGCCGGACAATGGCTCACCGATGTATTAAACTCTTCGGTGTACACTTATGAGGTGGCACCGGTTTTAACATTAATGGAGAAGACTGTGATTACAAAATTGCTGAGCATGTTTTACAAGGATGAAAATGGTGCTACCGTTGGAGATGGTCTTTTCTGCCCAGGAGGTTCTTTCTCTAATGGCATCGCCATTAATTTGGCCCGGTTTTGGTTCAGGAAGACAACGCAAAGCGTAAGTAGTAATTTGTCCATACATAATTTCGACATGAACTGAAGGTAAAGTTTACCGTGGGAATTTTTTAAAATTTTTATACAGTTTATATTTTAATGTATCTGATTTTTCTAAACTGATGGTACAACGTAAACCTAACTTAGTTATACATAACAAAGACAGTAAAACTATTGAATAACATTTTTTGTATGAAATTCTTATTATGATCAATTTTATTCTTAAAATTCGGCAATTTCGTTTGCTTTCTAATGCAATTGATAATGTGTCTGCCTATTACTCACTATTTCTGCTTATAATAAACATTGTTTCATGATATGATATCTGATTCCCATATATCTTACTATACCTTCTACCAGTTTATTATTTGTAATAATATTTGTAAGCATTACCATACATTGGGCCCTAATAGTTTCGAATCATTTAATAATTGGAAGCGATGAAATCATGCAAGTTGTACAATAAATTTTGTCCCGATTCGAAATTAATATTTTTAGCACCAATTACTCCCCAGATAGCACATGACGTCTTAAAAACGCCTTCTTTACGGCTATTTTAGGTCTAAGGCGCGTTTAAGCTGTCTTCAAGGCGTCATGTGCTATCTGAGTCGTAGTTCTTAATTCTTTACTTAATTAAATTCTTAGTTTTTATCTTTCGTAAATGGAAGCAATTGTTTAAAGTTTGTCTAACAAGTGTATCTCTATTTCTTTTAATTTATAATACGTATTTTGTAAATATAACTGTTGATACTTTAGATTTTTGGGTATTAAGATATCGGGGATAGAATAAAGATTGGCTTATTTAAAATTTTAATATGACTTACGTACAGTGTGTTTAATATACAACATTGTCTTTCATGACAGAGAGAAATATTTTAGACAAAAATTTAAAAAGTAATTTTTAAGAGCTTATTGTAAGAGTAATTTTTAACGCTAATAATATTAAACAGTTGATTATCACTAATGAAAAAATATATTGTGTTATTTGAATCGAAGTATATCTATAACAAAACATCATTCTGTGGACGTTCTTCTTGAGGCCAAGTATTTTTTGTCGGAAGTTCTTTTTCATGACTAAAAGTAAAATATTTATTCAGATATCCTGTTTTAAATACTTCATAATGTATAATCAATATAGTTATTACGTTTTATCTTTATATTGCATACACATGGAAGATATAATATTTTTGTTGCAGTTGTACTAATATGTATTAATGTATTTACATTTTAGAGTAAAAGAATATCATCTTCCAATCTGGTGCTCTTCACGTCCCAAGATGCACATTATTCGGTCCTAAAGTGGGCAAATGTCTGTGATGTGAAAGTCATTCTTATAAAAACCGACAGTTCTGGTAAAATGGATATCACTGATTTGAGGGCAAACATAATTGAAGAACAAAAGAAAGGAAATTATCCGTTTTCTGTTTCCGCCACTGCAGGTATGTTAAAGAACATTGCAAAATTATTATGCCCGAAGATGTAAAACGTATATTACACAAAAAATAATTGTAAATAATATACATGTATAATAATAATTATTTTTAGGAACGACAGTATTGGGTGCCTTTGACCCTTTAATCGAAATTGCAGACATTTGTCAGGAATACAATATGTGGATGCACGTTGATGCAGCTTGGGGTGGTGGTTTAATATTCAGTAAAAAACACAGTGTCCTTTTGCGAGGAATACAAAGAGCAGATTCCATTCTGTTTAATCCACATAAATTACTAGCTGTTCCTCAACAATGTTCACTTCTTCTAACTAGGCATCAGAATATTTTTAAAGATGCACATTCCCAGCAGGCCTCTTATCTTTTTCAAAAAGATAAATTCTACTCTGCAGACTTAGATGTTGGAGACAAGTATTTGCAGTGTGGACGCAGACCAGATACATTAAAATTTTGGTTCATGTGGCAGGCTAAGGTAATTTGGTGTACAAGTTATTCATTTAGTTTAGTCAAAATATTTTCTATGAAAGAAAGCTCGTTTCTTAAGTATCTTCTATGCAATGTGCTCACTACAAAAGATAAGACTTACTCGTACGCCATAAAGGTTCTTCTATTCCCCTTATTAATTTCAAAGTTTCAACCACTTATGCAAATTTTTAGAAAACTAGCCTTGGTAGCACTTTTTCCCCTGATTTTCCCCTGATCTTCCTTTAATTGTGCGCCTTGTACTTTGTGGCTTAAGCTGCAGCTGCGGTGCATTCTGGAGAAGTTAAGGGTCTATATGCCATATTTCAAGTGTTTGCCAGTATACTTGTGCATACATTACTTTCCCCTGGTAGGAATAAAGAATGTTCATACTCCACCTATTCATTAGATTTTCAAGATTGTAAAGGAAGCTTGTGAAATTCTCAAAGGGGTCTGCCGATAGCAGTGCTTCTGGACTGGGAACTTCCACAGTTCTTGTCTGTTAGTCAAGTATTTCTACATTAAATAATCATCAACACATTTTAGTCTCAACTGGATTTTTTTAAATCATATATTTATATCATTTACATCTAGAAAGTACTTAAAAGATCACTGCTTTCATACATGTTAAAATACATGATCAACTCTGTCAGATAATTCTTCATTATTTAACACATTATTGAGAGGTGTATGGTATACTTAAGAAAATACAGTATTATATAGAAGTATGAAATCAATTCTGTAATTATTACTATATGAATAATTATTTTTGGGTACATATCTACCATAATGAGTAATTTATCACTCACTATGTAATATACGGGTTACCATGAAAGCTGTCATGAATTATGCTGTATTTAATAATTGTAATCAGTAGGAAAGAAATATCCAGTATATTGCATATTTCTGTATTAACTGAATATTTTTAGTAATGATTATTAATAGAGTGAACAATATTGCATGACTGTCTCACAAGTATCTTTGAGAAATATTTTGCTAAATTAATTCAACTAAGAAATGTAGTTTCTTATGTAATGCAATAAGAGACATTAAATAAATAACAATTTAAATATTATGTTTTACTATAACAGTTTGTAAATTCTGTTAATAATCTTTGGTGGTTGTTAGTACGTAATATATAATAGCTTGTAAAATAACAGTACAGTTTCTTATCATTTCCTAAAACTACTGTGCATTCTAGAGTTTCATCAACGTGTAAGCACATTCTTTAATAAGTTATTAATTTTTAAAAATAAAATTATAATAAGGATGTAATGCTTATTATGCTACTTAATACCACATACTGTGTTCACCTGTTTGTTCGGAAATTGCGTGTTATTTATGTGTTACTTTCATTGATATTTTGTTTTAGGGTACTTCAGGTTTCGAAAAACATGTCAACCATTTGATGACACTTTCGGCTCTGTTTAAAGAAGAAGTAGAGAAAAGAGATGGTTTTGAATTAGTAACTGATTCGTGTTTTATAAATGTTTGTTTTTGGTTTATCCCACCATCTTTGAGAAGCCAGTATTCATTATACAATTATAAAGAACAAATAAATTCAGTAAGTAAAATAATTTTTTCTAATAAAAACTTAAGTGTAAAAGTGATACTATTTAAAGTAACAATTGGTATATACCAGTTTTTAAAGTGTTCAAAAGATCACGGTATGATCGATTTATTCCTGGAATGTTTAAGTTGTATGTTTTATTCTTCCTATTTAATATAGGACAAAATGACTAATATTAATCAGTATAATAAGTGTTATTTACACTTATAAGTATTAAAATTTCATCATGTTTCATGTCTTCTACATTGTTTTATAATATTTGTCTAACTTTAATAAAGGATTTATAATTTGGAGTTTGTATTGTGTCTCCAATGTGTACTTCTTGATGGATATTAGAAAACAGTTTTTACTAATAATTCTATTAAAATTATATTTTTATCTCGATAGAAAAATAGAAACATAGCGATATTAGGTGCATTGCATATCGCACTTGGCGCGCACGCACGGCTTGCATGCCAATCAAATCTCTGAATTTTGACATGCCAAACTACCGTTCGGTTTGATTTATAACCGCGCGAAGTTTGAATCGGATGTGCAACATGGTTGAATGTAATAGGGAAAGGAAATACGGGTGAAATTAGTGTAAATTTAAAACGAATAAAAATTGTCATTGGCACGTAGTATTTAAGGTAGCATGTTAATAATAAAATATGTTTTTAACGATCGATTCAAACTTCGCGTGGTTATACATCAAACCATAAAGTTGGTTTGGCATGTAAAAATTGACAGATTTGATTGGCGTGCACGCCGGGCGCGATCGCCAGGAGCGTATGTGTAAATGCACTTATTTAATTTGCCTTTTGAAGCAAGTAATGTTTCTTCATATTTTTTCAATAAGCTTTAGAACTATCATGCCATCAATAGGTATTGCAGGAAACTATGTTAACATTTGTTGATATATACTTTTTCTCCACTTATCGACTGTAGGCACATAATTTAGTCGATGAAGTAAATTTTCTTTTTGCTAACAATCGGTGCAAAGAATATCGTGCATAACCACAGACAAGATGTGTATCTCGTCTGTGGCATCACAAACTTAGGATCGGTATCCTAAATTTGTTATGCATAGTGTAAGTAAATTGACATCTGATAGGTTTAATGTACTAATCTTTAATTATTTATAACGGTTAATTATTTAAAAAATGGGCCTTGTAATTATTGTTTTTAATTAGGTTGCACCAAAATTAAAAGAAAAGATGACCAAAAGGGGTAGTTTAATGATCAACTACCAACCACTTCATGAAAAACCAAATTTCTTCAGATTCGTAATTCAAAATTCGGGAGTAGATACAGAGGATATCTACTATGTCTTTGATGAGTTGGAAAACCTTGGAGAATCCATGTGACTTTATGTATAATCAACAAAAATGACGCTTATATAGTTGAATGTACAGAAATTAATTAGTGTTATATAAATTTCGAAACAAATAAATGAAACAGTTGATCATATCATAAAAGTAAGGTTTCATTTTATTTATTTCCTATCTGCAATATTTACATTTAACTTATTTGACGAGCGCAACAAATATGTTTCTCAGGTTAATGATGACTAAGTTTTAGCACGCATATTTTCATAGTAGTAATAAATAATAGGGGAAAAATTCATAATTTATTATACATGGTGTTTCCACAATGATGGTACAACCCGAAAGGATGTCATTCTGCATGTGAAAATAAGTCGAAAATGTAGGATAACATTTTTTTGTACGATGCAGCTCTTCCAAGATAATAAAGGTTCAAGATTCATCTGAATGAAATTCATAGTGATGATAAGTAGAAATGGAATGCAATGAGTAGACGCGTTAGTCAAATTCTATACAATCGTACGCGTATTCAGCAGACTTTTATGTAGAATCACTTCTTTTTAGGCTGTACCATTTCACAAACACCCTCTATATTATGTCAGATGATTAGTATAATAATTTTACAATGAACTTAGTTTTCAAAATTTCTCGTGGAGATATTTATCTTTAGAATATTGTGAAACCACTGATTGAAGTTTAATTTCAATCATTACGATTTTCTGCGAATAGAGAATTTATTTTCATGAAAAGGACGAAAATGGACGAAATGACATGAAATTTTAGTGTCATACTTTTCCAACTTTTATAAAGGTAAGAGAACACTTGTCTTCTAGGTTTTTAATTCTGATTATTTTTAGTACACAGAAGGAGAGTCTGCTCTCAAAATGTTACGAAGAGTAGAAGTTATTACTTGAATTGAATTTTATTGAGTTTAAAAATTTGTACGTTTCCATTCAAAAGATTTGAAAGAAAACGCCTGTGCAATATCATTGTATAAAATCATTCAAGAAGGTATGATTTTAGCAATTTCACACATTTTTTAATACAACTTGCCTGTGATAGTCTTCAAACATTATATTTTCAGAGAATATGTACAAAGGAATGTTCGATTTAGCGTAGCTTTACGTGTGATGACAATAGAGATCCCAACCATTTCTCAGCGAAAGAAATAACGAATTCTGGCCACGAAAATCAATTCCTCTAGGTTAACTAGGCGAAACCTACCAGGCAGTTGATCTGATTAGGACCAGCACTAAATTTCTGATGTCAAGGTACGAAGTCAATTCGTGACTACGTTCGTCGCAGAGCCCGCGGCGTCGCGACGTACCCGACAACTAATCCTGATACAAGTGGCAGCATATAGAGAAGCCCTATGTATATCTGTAGAACTGCGTTCGTATTATGTAGAACAATGATTTGTTACCGCGACTATATTCCAATCTATCGTAGCTGACGTCTCTTCATGTCCTTTTCGAATAAATCGTCTTGAAACGACATTCAATCGTGATTCACATTGTGGTTATCTCACAATCATAGTAACATAAACGTTTCTCGAATCAGAAAGTGTTAACAGCTGGCTGAGAACCATTTTATAAGAATACTGTATTTCTTCTATTACCGTCAAATTTAAGTCGATGTAATGACATTTTTATAGTTGCATGTTTGGTGATTCCACTATTTCTTTTTCTACACTTATTTCTGCATGGAGGATTATTCAAGGGAATGAGATTACTTCGACACGCCAGTCAACTTTGTAACACATGCCACATTCTTGTAACTTTTTTAAGCTTTATTGTTCGATTAAAATATTTCCGATATACATGTATAAACATAACTTTTCTTCATTGATTCATCCCATACTGAGAATCGTTAGACAAATTAATCGAAGATGTTATTAACATTGGTTGTTTCTGAATCTATAGCTTTTCCTCTTCTTCATTTGTAAAAGTATGTTTCCGTTTTTATCTTTTATATTTTAATTATTTTAAAGGCAGATCTTTATTTACTCCGTCTTCTTTCTATAAGTTTCTAATTAATTCATTACATGTTCTCACAGCAATTAATGTAGTTCGTGTTGTTGAAGAATAAAATTATATATCAAGAATTATATGTAAGATAAAAATTGGTTTGTGGATTCAGAAATCGGTTTGACACATAAAACAATTTATATATTCGTTTACTTCGAACGAATTTCCTTTGTTACAGAAAAGCCTGCTTTTAATTCTAAAAATTGAAGAATATTATTTCACACAATGTACAGAAATTATCCATTTAATATAAATTTGCAAAATAGGTCTATACGCTGTGCTTTTATGTTATATTTGTTTTCACTTATTAAATGTTTTGTCCAGTTAAATAGAAAAGATTAAGTATATATCTTTCCAGATTCTTTGAAAAAACATTTTCCCATACCTTCCTACACAAAAGTGTTGTGTAATAGAATGTATATTGTTGTACAATTGTAGGCATATCCACTATTGTGTTTAATATATTTATTATGCATTTTTCATTTTAACTCGGATTTGCAAGTTTAAACATAAACTGAAAATGACAAATTTGTATTTACTTCCTCCAAAACAAATATTTCCAATTGTCTAATAGCATTCAACAATAAATATTTTAAATAACAGCTTATAATTTCTTTCTTGTTCTTTGAATTTGAAAAGAAAAAAATTTATTCTTTCTTTCATGAAATCGTTCCTAAAGCTTGATAAAATTAAATTCATGTAAAAATTTTGTTAAAATTGTGAAATTGTATTTGTTCTATTTTGGAAGATTGTCTTTCACAGTTAAATGATGGCAAGTGGTGTTTACATGAATGATTTCCTGGGATGAAGAAAATTTTAAGTAGGTTGACTAAATTTTGAAAATGAGTAGTGATTACTTATTTCTTTTACGATAAATATTTCAGCAAGTTTGATTTACTAATAAATTAATTGTATACTTTATAAATATTGTAGAGTGTAATAGAAATGAAGTATTCTCGTATTAATAATGTAACGATCGCAATTCTGCTGTGTCTTTAAAATAGGTCTATCGTAATTGTAACAAAAGTTTTAGTGGCCTGTATTGCAAATGAGCTCAGTACAATGTGTTTAAGATGATTGATATGTGATCAAAATTTAAAACATTTAGAAATTATTTTTTTATAAATATAATACTTGCTTACATAAGAGTTTGTAAAATTGTTAAATTGTTAAATTGTAACATTGTAAAATTTATAGGATTTGTAAAAATGATCAAATAGTTAAACTTGATCAATGTAGAGAATAATTGGTGGATTTAAAATTTTTAAATTATCATAATTTCACCAATACGTAGTTATGAATACATAATGCAATGCGTTTTTTGTTCTCTGTATTGAATACTACATATTCTTAAATATTTATAACCGTTCCTCCTCCTTTTTCATGCTGACTTAATAGGATATTTTTATCAGGCCCTCGTAAATTATGAATATGGACTTTAGTATTCTGTGTTATTATTATTTATTTATAAGATTAATAATTCTAGGTGAGGAGAGGTTTTTGGATGGCATCAGTGCCTCTCACACAAGTTTTTGATAAGAAGAAATATACTTCTCTATAACATTTTTAGCCAAGTTTGGCCTCACTATCTTGGGATAATAGTGAAATAGGATATGATTTTCAGGTTAAGTTCAATTTTTTCTGTTGCACTGCATAAACAATTATGAAAAGAAATGTTGTAGTTGTTAATATGTATAGTAGAACATTTGTGGGTGTATTTGGTCGAGCATCAACATCATTTTAAATCTAGAAACTCTAAAAATATTAATTTTCTATGGAAGTTATCAAATGATGACTTTTATATTTTGACGGTAACAACTAGATATTAATTTTAATTACATGTTCTGTCACATTTTTGACAATTATGCGACGCATTTGAAAGATTCGAATTAAGGGAATTAAATGGAATATTAAGCGTTCTGTAGTCATTAAATTGGTATACGAACGATTTCTATAATTTAGAAGTTTGTATTAATTAACCATTTGGATTTTAATCTGTCTTTATACATTTCAATATTTTTAATTCATTATCTGTCGAATATTATGAATCTCATCCCAAATTCCCACCGAGAATTTTTGCCGTAAACCAGGTGAATTTTTAAATGATTTAAAAAGAAGCTTTCATTTGATTTTGCTATACTACATGAAATTGGATTGTGAAATTAGGTTTCATTTATGAATAACTTATTTAGTCTCTTATAGACTGTTTCAAAACCTTAGAGACAGTATTTCAGTTACTATTATGATTAATGAATGGCTGTTTACATTCATAAATGTGAACTGTATCAACTCTAATGAACGGTTTTGGAACCAGTTAAGCTACAAGTTTAACACTTAGATTGCAAATCATTGAATCCATAAAAATTTTAAGTTAGGAATTGCAGGACATATTAGATTTTTGTGTTGAATGTTATGAAAATCTCTTTTATTGAATAGAATCTTAAGTTTCAATAGCACCCAAAATACTTCGTACACGAGCAAAGTCCGCTGTATATGTATACAATTAAATACAACAATAAGTATGGTTCAATGTTTCAGTGCAGAACCATAGAAAATGAACTGGTGCGATAACTTCATTAACACGTTAATGCGCTACCATAAAGTTCTATCGATTTTAGTTTGAAAGGGATTTTTATCACATAGATTTGCATTTTAGTTATAGCGAAAGCGCGTTAATGAAACACTTAATATTTAATTACCAATATTATCGAATCCAACGAATAATTTCCAACGCATTTATGCATAATTAATTGTAAAAACAGATATAATGATTATGGTAATCGAATGGTATTCATGATCAGCACAGACCATGGGATTCTGTGTTACAATGACCTATAAATTGCAGAATTGGACAAAGGTATATTACCATAATACATATGGCCGTCACAAGTCTGTTAAACATGCCAATATTATTCTTTTCTACTCAATTTCTTTATTTTTAATGAAACAGTAGAAATGAATTTGTTGATTTCTTGCACATTAAATTAAAATGTATTCATAAAATTCAACAATTTTTTTCGTTAATTTTGAAACTGATGTTTAATCTTATTTCTTAATTAGATCACCATATTAGGTATCACAATATACTTCTTTGTTTAAAAGAATTTGGGTCGAAAATAACCATTCTCCTTTATGCACAAAACAGATAAAAACCGCTACTGCATCGAAGTTCTTTGGTTCGCAGTTTATTTTAGCTTTAGATTTGCAAATAAATTCTATTATTAATCGAATTAAGATGCATCTAATATTGCTACAGGGAATTATTCCGTCCAAGGTTTTCTTATTAGAATGTTTAAAATTGTAATTACCATTACATTAATTTATTTTCTGTAACTTTTATTATTTCGAATAAATCGATTATGTATTTAAAAACCATTATTTGCTTGTACTTGTCGTTATCGATTTTATTCATTCATGGTACACGTGAATATGCACAGTACGATATGTACGATGTAATAAAAATTTTAATAAAGAACGATACAACTTTTACTTTGTACTGGATTCACTAAAAGCTTTAATAATGGAAATGACTTTTTGAATTCATTTCAGTGCGGCAAATGAAAATGCAAAATTGTGATTTCGCGAAGATCCATAGTCTAGTAAGTATTGAGTCAGTGCAAAAATGTTTTGATGGATTTTCTATAGATCATGTGGTCGTCATTGTTTTGCGGTAACAACAATTATGTCAATACATTATGTATCGATGTCAATGTAACACAGTAAATTGTTGCTTAGAAGGAAAATTGACACGATTGAACATGCTTTATTGTCTGAAATAACATAGAAAATGAGCTTTTGAAAAAGATTTTGAAAACACTGTAAAAAATATTTGTGATCCGTTCGGAGAAGTTGCTATGTTAGTTTGTGGTAAACTGTAAATTTCTAATATGATTTTATTAAATAAACTGAAAATTTGTTTATCAGAATACAAATTTCTATTCAAATGCATATGCTACAAAAGAATCATTATTTACTTCATTAAAGTATTAGTAACATGTAATTACAATTATTTGTAGTCTACTCTTTTAGAGCGTGACTTATAAAAACTTTAGCATTCACTTAATATTACTGACGTAATATATATTAATTTTGTTTAGACAAGTTAAAACACTAGAAATTGTATTGATTAAATACGAGAAAGAATAATAAAAGCAATCATTAAAAAATTTTAGATAATTAAAGTATTTAACGATTTTCAAGATATGGCCTAATGAAAAACTATAGTAAATATGCAAATATGCTTTCACTGTACAGGTCTTGAACGCGTTTTCTTTATCGTATTAAGATAGGGTGTGCGAGAAACCCTTTACAGGGAACTGTGCTTGTGTGTTACGTTCCTGTCTCTGAGTCACTGCTAGGGGTGCTTGCCCTGTAGATGAACTTAGACAGTAGGTTGCTGCCGTGAAAGACGGTGTTAACGTCGATAGTCACTATTCGAATCGTTCCGTAACCCGAATGTCAGTCGATATCTGTAAACTCGACGGCCAGGATGGGCAAGTTCTTCCAATTCACGTGCCACAGGTAAGTTCTTTTTATTATTTTAAGCGTTTCTACAAGCACTGCTTTTAATCTACGCAGACGATTTCTTTTTGCACAATTTAATAACACTTAAGGGCCACGAAATATTTTGTGTCTTTTTTTATGGTACATTGTTATTTCAGTATGAAATGTTCCGCATTTAGAATTCTGAATGTTTCATACGGACTATAGATTGTTCCAAATTATACACTGCAGGAAAAGTTTGCGTCGTTACTATGCGTACTTGTACGGAGTGTTCTTTCCACAACTACACCTTCTGATGTTAAGTAACTTACAGTTACTCGCAGAAGTATTTATATATTTCCTACGTTCAGCATATTTTAAATACTCGATTAACGTTAACGTTAAATTTAATAACTTCAATTTATGACAGTATAAAGTTTCATTAATATACTTTAGATTAGAATACTTTTAACTAAGAAATTATACATGGTGTAGTTCAGAAAGTATATGTATTGCTGAAAGTACCAGAAAACGTATATGTATACAAAATTGATCTATGCATAACAAATTGACATTTATGGTAACATTATCGGGATATCCAACAAAGTATTAAAGTTATTGCAAATAAATTCCTTTAAAATAGACACTCATTTTGTGCTGACAGTTTTGTACGCGTTCCTTTACTACTTCCACTGATAACAATACTTGTTTTTAGTATACTATGTGTAGTTTCTCAATTAAATGCATCTTAATCTAAAATATTACCATTCCTAACTTCAATATCGATTAAATGTGTAAAGTATAATGTACGTATGGGGTGGACGGATACTTCTGTGAGAAACTGTATTTTGAATTTATAAACAGGAAAATAGAGCAGCAGCTGACTTTTCTCCCGAAAAATTCAATTTTACTGTATTTGATCTTAAACTCTAAATATTATGCACGGTACGAAATCTTTTTAATGTGTGTATTATAAAATGTACTACGTAAAGACCAATGTTATTTCAATGACGTAATGATTTCTGACTCTGATATAACTTAAACAAAAACAAATACGGATGTGTGAGGATTCCACTGTTTGAATGAAAATATAAATAAGTGACAGCTATATTCAAAGTACATATGGTGACAGCCAAAAGAATTAATTAATCTAGTGTTTTCCTTATGAAGCGAGTGTATTTATATTTACATGTAGGTACATATGTAATCTAGTGACCAAAAATGTAAGACATCTTGTTTGAAAAATAATTTCATGCATTTATTCAATAAATTAGAACAGACAAACTAGGAAAACATCACTTTTAATATTCTAAGCTTTTTAAAATTTATAATTGGTCATCTGAAAGCCGTACTTTTTCCTTTTACATTTAACAAATGCTATTCTTACTTGAAAATGCATTTTATTTGTGTAGAAGTATCTAAAGAATAAGATAACTTTTTTAAAGAACCATATCAGACACCATTGTTTCCACTTTGTTAATTCGACATTTGTTCGTAACATGATATAAAGTTTCAGATCCAAAAGATAATTCTTTTGGTTGTTCAAACGTTAGCAGCCCATCAATGTTAGCCTAATGTCTTCAGCACCTTTCAAGGTAATCTAGCAAATTAGTAAGTTGAACAAGGATTTTCACAGAAAGTACTGAAACGAATTTTCGTACTATGAAACTTTCGAGTAAAATGAAACGATGGATATTAAGGAGCATGGAATCACACTCTGAACAATCTGTTTGCTCCTTCGTTCTACTTTAGTGCAGTAGCTTCTTTAAAGTTTACACTTTGACTTACTTCTCAGCGAATATCATAAAATTTCTGATTTTAGGAAGCGTTATGTCCAGAACAATTTGTCAGAGTTAAAGTTGCTTGAAAGGTTTATTTGCATTGTATTATTGAAATTTTTTATTTTTTAATTCAGGGGCATCTTTTCCATATGTATGGTTTCAAAAGTTTATTCAAGTTTCAATAGAATTTTATTACTTGTATTTTTGATTTGTTTGAATGAAGTTTTAAACTAAAAGAAATTGTTCTTTGTCCTTCTAAGTTGTTTAATTTTTCTTTCGTATCATGGTTTCATTACTAACATTCTTTTACACCTGGACCTTGTATTATAATAAGAATATTTTTATGTTTCCGAATGTTATTTACGTAGATACCTATTATCTAGATTATTAAAAATAATTTAATGTATAACATGTTTGCTGTTTCAAGAATGTGGGTCTGCTGGAAACGTATCGATACCTTATGGAGGACGTGGCAGGTAATCAATCCTAATAATTCGCAATTAAATTTACAATTAAATGGCCCTACGCATTCTTTTTATTTACTACAATCCTGTTTGTCATATCTACATGTACCACCAATACTGTACATTCTAAGGACCACACATCCATCTACATAAGAAAATAAAAATGTTGTTTATTAGTTGCCGAATAACAAGGAAGTCGTAAGGTAATAGTAATTAAAAAGAAATTGTTATATTACACACGATAATGTTACAAAACAAATTATAATATATATACACACACACATCTTTATGCTTTCTTTTTTTAATAATAACACGAAAATAACGATTTTAAGAGAAAAACCTAGTTCTTTAGGTTCGTGTTTCTGCGGTTATTTAAATAATCCGCAACGCATATGCCACAGTTTAACTACTTCCTTATAATAATCACTAGACTGCGGATGTTTACACACTTATAACACTCCTTAACTTGGAAAATGCAATAAAATAAAGATTTTAATAAAGTTTCATACTGTTTATGCGTTATTGTTGACGTAGTAAAGTCTTTAGTAGAGAATTTGAAATACTGTCCTATTTTAATTTTTAAATATTCATATCTAAAATTGTGAATGTGCATAAATTTCTCTAGTCTAATGAACTCTATAAATCGGCAATTTTTCTCAATACGTAACATTTCACTGTAAAAGTGTTCAAATCTTTAGTGTACATTTACATGCACAATTGTGTAAAAAAAAGTTGGCTTTCTCCCATTGTTTAGATAAAAGGTAATATAAAGCCGAATAAAAAGTAAATTTTAGTATCGTAAGGAACAACAAAGTGCAACTTAAACGACAATTACGTTTCATGATTATTACGAGGAAGACAATAATTAATTAAATAGAACGTTATATTCATATTTCTCCATTTTTTTTTGTCTAGATCCTAGGGTAGCGGACTGGTTCTTAATGGGCAGCCCAGTTCCATTGTTAGGAATTATATCCTTTTATCTCGCGTTTGTTCTTCGTCTCGGTCCACTTTATATGAAGAACCGAAAGCCGTTCAACTTGAACAAGGTCATGATATTTTATAACATTTTTATGGCGACCGCAAGTGCTGCAGTGTTTTATGGGGTAAGCATAATAAAAATAGCTCAATTTTAGTTTAATTATTCAACACAGTAATGAAGATTTCCGACCTTTCTGGTAAATGCAGGAAAAATTCGAGATAAACGAGACTTTGCAAGGTACTGAACATATTACACGGCCCCCTACGGTACAACTTTAATAAAGTATTTCCGTGCGACGCGTCGCCCCCATTTATGTAACACAATTATACAAAGTAATTGATATGATATTACGATTATTTACAGTGGCTAGTTTGTACTTCACTTCCCGTATTATTATGTTGGCCATTAAGTAGCACTAAATGATGTTAAAAATAAAAGCTTTATAACTATAGACATTGAAACTTCAATAGAACCTTTACTTTTGTTGATTAAATGTTCTGCTTTTACATTTTGTTATTCCAATGTTCTGCCATTTGAACATTCCTTTTCGCAAACAGACAATTTTTTTACCAGTTTGAAACATTTGTCTATTCTGATTCTATTTATAACAATTTACTCTGAAACCATGTAAATAAGAAATGAATATTAAATTCTAACAGAAAATACGAAGATGTGTGAATGAAGGTGAATGTATAATGCTGAAAACATTGCTTCATACCTGAAGTAAATTCAGTAGCAGAAAATACTCAACATTGAGACAATATTTCAGTCAATTCAAATCTTTTTTTTAATAGCAGAAGTGTTATTGATGGTCTAATTAAATTTTAATATGTTTTAATAAGTTTTTATGATTTGTTATTTTACTTAACAACTGAATATAAAATTTTCAGCTGCTTACGTCTGGCTTCACAACAAAATTATCTTTAGGATGCGAAACTCATGTTGTTTCACATGATCCTGAGTCTTATCGTGTAAGTAGTAAGCATCATGGAGAAATGTAAAAGTATCACCAGTAGAGATTATATCATAATCATAAGAGTAATTATTAACTTAAGTGATACCATTTTTAACAGATGGCACGATGGATATGGAGGCTTTTAATACTGAAACTCTTCGAGCTGGGCGATACTCTCATGTTCATTCTCAGAAAGAAGTTCAGTCAAGCATCGTTTCTTCACATTTATCATCATACATCCACGGTTCTCCTCTCGTGGATAACGTGCAAATTCGTTCCAGGTAAATCCATCATATCTCACTCACCGATTATGATCAATTTAAATCAATTAAAATCTATTATTTTATTTTTCTCTTTTCATTTCATTGGTATTCCTCTGCAAATCAATTTCGAATAATTTAATTTGCTCGACGTGTCCCAAAGCGAAATGAACAAAAAAATGATAACGAAACAAGTAACGAAGTTTTCAATAATACGAACAAAATATTTTTTTTGCTGAAATATTTCCAAACGATTCTCAACTTTCCATTCGGCTGTAAATTTCCACGATTCCCCTCGAACGAGAACCATGTTATTTGCAGGGGGCATGTGGACGTTCCCGATTATGCCAAACTGCATAGTGCACGTGATTATGTACACCTATTATCTCCTTGCCTGCTTGGGTCCAGAAATGCAAAAGAGGATCGCGCCTTGGAAACAATACATTACGGGATTACAAATGGTATGTTTCCATTTTGTATTTGACTTCACTATCTGGCATCCGTTGCACATGGTTGCCCGGAATGCATATACGTATGCGTATATGTACATGTATACATATATGTATATGTATATGTATATGTATATGTATATGTATATGTATATGTATATGTATATGTATATGTATATGTATATGTATATGTATATGTATAT
>NW_015373923.1:12761578-12781673 GCF_001272555.1 Dufourea novaeangliae
CATAGTATATGTATATGTATATGTATATGTATATGTATATGTATATGTATATGTATATGTATATGTATATGTATATGTATATGTATATGTATATGTATATGTATGTGTACATGTATATGTATATTGTTGGCGTTGTTGGTTGCGCCGACTGAATTGCCGTACAGGGAGCGTTAATCCCTCATTTCACCGTGCATGCACGCGTGTATCGTGTAATCGTAAAATTACATTCCGTTGCGCGACAAAGTTTTCGAAAGCGAAATTGTTATCGACATTTGGACTGTCGGGCTTAGGGACACGGTTAAGGTAAATTAATCGAGACCAACAACACATCGCGACGAGAAACAACAGTTAATGAATAACATTTCGTCGAAACGAAATTGCGAATAATGTCTGTTGGAAATTCAAAGGTATAGTAGTGACTATTTGGTGTAAGGGTAACTGTGAAAAGATATAAATATTTTGTTTGTTGAGATCCATCGTTTCCATAATTATTGATAGCTATTTCAAATCATTCAAATCATTTATTTCAA
The DNA here is from genome assembly GCF_001272555.1 of Dufourea novaeangliae. Classification (NCBI taxonomy): domain Eukaryota; kingdom Metazoa; phylum Arthropoda; class Insecta; order Hymenoptera; family Halictidae; genus Dufourea; species Dufourea novaeangliae. The sequence goes on from NW_015373923.1 coordinate 12,762,109, forward strand.
ATCGTTTATTACAATTACATTCGAACATTTCAAATCATTTTATAAAGAATGAAGTTTTAGTTCAAGTTAACAAGATAGTATTTTTATTTTGACTTATTTTTTAGAATTTAAAATCTACCCTATCAGGTTGTATTAGGCTTTTCGGTTTGCAATTACAGATTTATCTTCTGGTGTGTGCTATTGAATATCAAACGGACGAACGCGCGATGAAACATAGACACGCACAATCAGGTGTGAGAATACGAAGCAAATATACATCTACAAACATCGTATAGTTCACAAGTACTACTTCCAATATGCTTCCGTGGACTTCAATGATTTTTTCCTACTGTTTGTCCTTTTGACTTTTACATATTTGTATTACAAATATTAGTACGGTTCAGTTGCAGATACGTCAGATACATATATTGGTATCCTGTGCCTCATCTTTAGAATGACATAAAAAACGTAAGAATCTTTTTTGTGTTTGTATACTGCACGTACTGTATAGGACAAAATTACAACTTGATCGTAATAATTCTTTGAAGACAAATATCTTTAGTATTTTCTGCATTATTAACGAAGGGTATAGATTTTATTAAGATTAGTAATATTTAAGGAAATAATATTTAAGAAAATCCATACTCTTTATTAACTAAAACTTCGTTAATAATTTTCAAAGAATTATTACGCTTAACTGGTTATAGTTTTTTCAGGTATTTTATTTAAAATTGAATAAACTGAGTAATGACGATCTTGAAAGGCGAACTATTATTACTCGAATAGTATTAGGTCAGTGCATACGGAATGAAAATTATTAGTAATGGTTTTATAGAATAAAATTTTTTCATTTGAGACTTCATTTTCTAGAAAAACGATTTTAAAAATCTGCTGGATATGCGTGCAATTGAATAATACTTGGCTAGTGCGTCTGTTCATTGCCCTCAGTTTCTACTTAATTTTATGGCAAATTGTACATGCGTTTCAGATTAATTTTTAAAGTCGAATTTCTCGAAACTGAAAGCTCAAATGAAAAAATTTTATTTTCTATTTTAGACTGATTTTTTTATATAGTATCATCTCCTACTTGGTTGCACCACCAGTTACACGACATCCTGTATAATATATGTATTTCAAAAGCATAAAAATCGTTCTCAAAATACACATCATTGCATCCAGTGTGAGAAAATTAATGACATTTTGAAGTGTCTATAACTCAGAAGACAAACTTTATAAACACAAGCTTTTAAATAAAAATATAATCCCGTGCAGTTAAATATATTAAAAATTTAATGAAGTATTAGTCAGAAGTACTTATAGTAGTTAGAACTACAAACAACTGTTATTAGAAAAAAAATGTGTCTAATGCAAGGGAACTATTGATCTTGTACCCAATGCCTCAATTGGTATAAACTTCAGAATTTACGTGTTTAAAAATGTATAATTTAATCTTTTCAAAAAATTGATTCATCCGAACAGAACTAAAAAATTCAATACGTTTCACGTAACCGATTTTTACAACTGCACCGAAACTATTCTTTATGTTTTCACAGGCTTGCCAAGATTTGCAGGTGAAGCGCGTTCAGTCGTAAAGTATAAACGTGAAAGGGGATACAGAAACAATGTTTTTTTTTCGTGCTAGAGACCAGAACAACAAGAATAAATCAGATTTTCACAAAAGCTTGTTCAGTTCAAGTCCAAGTTATGATGCCACGTTTCACGCTACGGTCAGTTTAATGGATCCATTAATGTATACGCTTTAATATTACTTACAATTAGATAAACAAGGATTTTTAAATGGACAGACGCCAAGCGTGATAGTATGGTTAAATATTTGGGATTTATGGCTGTGAAGTGTTATAATGGGACTCTGGATTTTATCCAGTCATAATATCTACAGAATGTGGAAAGTACGATAAAATTTAATGAAGATTAAAGAAGTTTTTATTTTATGTTTGCTCTAGGAAAACTTACAATGGAAAAATGATAGGAAATGAGAGTAAATGTTTGGGTTTTGTTTTGACAAGCAAACGAATTATTTACTGATATTGGGGAAACTAATCAGATATGAAAGAAAGAATAAAAAAACTTCTGCTAGCAGAATATTCTAAATATAACTTGTGGTAGAAAGGATTTAATTAAACAAAAGAATAACGATCATTGCAGAAATGATATAAATGCACATTAAAGACAGAAAATATTACTTTCTACTCATGAAAGAAATAGAATGGTTGAATTGTTTGTAATTTAAAAAGATAGAATAAACAATTAGTCTAGGGTTTATTAATATATATTTTAAGATTTGAACAAAATTTTTTTTATGCTATTTTGTTTAATATATATATTGTAGAAACCAGCAATTACTGCGATGCTAAAAAACGGATATCCAAATGGTGTACATAAAATTTCGAGATCCACTTATCTGAAATCAAAAAACCAAAGTTTTTCTTAAAACTCATAGGGATGGTTATTGTATCAAGCACTTTTATTGAAAATTGTCTGATTGGTACCTGTGTTTGTGAAAGTGTTTCGATAAATAAAAAATGTATCGATTAACCAAAAATTTCTGAATCTGTTTGATACGATAACCGTTCTTTTAAGTTTTAAGAAAAACTTTGGTTTTTCGATTTCAGTTGAGTGGATCTGAAGATTTTATCTACACCGTATGAGCATCCGTTTATTTTTAACGCCAGAGTAATTGCTGGTTTCTGCAGTATACATATATTAAACAAAATAACATACAAAAATTTTTATTGATATCTTAAAATGTATATTAATAAATCCTAGACTGATTGTTACTGTGTGTTACAGTTTTCTTTTACGAAAATTCTAAAAAAAGCCCTTTTTCTTGCAGCGTTTACATGAAAATATACTCTCAAGGGTAGGTCAAACAGAGTTTATGTAACAAGCAAAATATTGATCCAAACAAGGAATCTCCATTGCGTTGGTACAATTGATTGGAAATTCTTGAAATCAATAAAACAGAATAGTTCGTATGTGTATAGAGTACGATCGCACGCTATTAGTTATCGAATCACTGTGTAAAAGGCGAAATATGTTACTCAATGCATACGAAACACGTTGCCGGGGCGAACGTGTGTTGCATTTGGCAAGGAATGCGAATATCGAGGTTATATTTACGAATCGCCCTTCCTAACTCGGTAACCAGGTTTTCACGAAGGCTGAAAAGCTCGTAAGTGCTGGGATGCAGAATTATATACGTGTATTCGCGAGCACAGCGATTCAATTTCGGTTCGAAACCCTGAGAGAAACAACAGCGAGATAAAATGACGATCGCCAGCGCGAAGGTGAACAAGGAAGGGCGGTGAAGACACGGTTTTTTAATTAAATAATCTGTCCGGCGGAGAACTTTTATTTCTGGCGAAATAAGTCAACGGAACCGACTTATCGGTTTACGTGGACGTTTAATTTCAAGCAAAACGTTTACACTATGCAAAGCGGAAAAGGGACACGAAGAGGACCGCGACAGGGTAAAGTGTCATTTCACGTACAACGCGGAGAGAGCTTAATAAACCTGTTCCGCGTGAACAGTGTTGTTCTCGTTTCACGTTGCTCCCTTAGAGTAGCTATTTCTTTTCCTTTTCTGCTGAGCTTATAATCGTCAAGGGATAATGCACCGTTTACTGCACCTTGTTAACGTAATTTTCGTGACCTGAAAAATCGTTAATAAATAATAGTCGCAAATCTAACTGCGAGTGAAAATATTTCTGGCGATCGTTGTTGTTCGAAAAACGTGCAATATAAAGTTTAATGAATACGTATTCCTTTGTGGTTGCAGTTCCAATTTGTTATCATGATAGGCCATACATGTCAAACTCTGTTACCTTCCTGTGAACCGAATCGGAAACCAGTGGCTTATATCTACATGTCTCAGATCCTCACCATATTCTACATGTTCTGCGACTATTACAAGAAATCGTATCTCAGAAAAAAGACCGAGTAACTGGTTCGATGATCCACGAGTACCAAGGTGAGCATACAGATTATTTGACTGACTATTTGAAGGTGAAAATTTAACATACTATAACAGAAGAAAAATATCCTAACTTGTTTTATTCATCGATAAGTTTTTCGGTAATTATTTACAAAGAGGCACATCCCACTAATTTCGATGATCTTGAAATATATTGTCAAGGTTATCATTCTTAACAACTTTTCCCTATCCAATGATACTGTCGCTCGGCCTTAGTTTCCCAGTTATATGCAAAAATATGTCTGAAATTTTTTGCTTTGATTTTAGATGTTGGATTAGGTTTAACCCTTTCAGACCTGAATTTTCTGCTAAGAGTAACGAAAATATTTGATTATACATTTTGTTTGAACTTATACGTGGCCTAACGAATGTTTCCGGCTCGTCGTGCGAAGGACGTGTCTGTTTTTGTTGTGGCGAGAGGGGGACGTCCGCCTTCCACCTGTCGCCGTGACCATAAAAATCGATCGAAAAACAATGTCTTTAGCGTCAAGTTCATTTCGATCACGCTAAATCAAATTTGCTTTGTTCTCTTCGATCGCGATCAACCCGTGAGCCGTTAGAGCCGTTTCTTGCCCGTCGTTCTCAACCACCGAGAGTCGTCCCGCGAAAACCCGTCGTTTTCCGCGCTCTCGCGAATCGTTACGGCGAGCTGGGAATGTCTGTGTGTCTTTCCAAATCCTTTCCAATCTATCCTCCCACTCAAGTGGAACTGCGATGATGAAAGCCAATCTTTACTGAGTGATCTCCTCCGGAACTGAGGAGCCCTTGAAATTCCTCAGTAATGTCGTCTGCGCCTTTGTCAGTTTCCTATCTCTAGTTGTATCCGTAAGACGCCGAATTTACGATCCGCGCGTACGCATTCAAAACGTGCCTCAAAGTTCTCATTGCGCGTCTCCCTAGGGACGGTCCCGGCACCCGGTTCGGTATGTGGCGAATTATTCCGGTATCGAAACAAACACATTTTAATTAAGTAGACTGTTTAGATGATATCTTGTTAAAACTATTTTTTTTAACTTTTTAAAGAAAGGTTTATTATCCAATGTTGAATTCACTAGACCTACTAAAACCATTCAGAACATGAAAATATTCAAATTTACAAGAAGAATATGGCTCTGCAATATAATGTACCTAAGGCTTTGTGTGAAATTATAAGAAACCTTATTTACACAAATGAGACTACCAGGTCTGAAAGGGATAAAATAAAAAGTTACTACACTTTATATTAAACATTATTCTGAATTATTATTAATAGAAATTGGAAAAATTTCAGCCATTATATAAAAAAATGCAAGTATTCTTATATTGAAATCCTATTGTCGTCAAAAGAAAAATTCGGTTAACTAACCAGCATAATGTCTTTTCCGGGTTCCGTATCGTGGAATACTAGTTCTCGTTTCACGCCAAACACGTTCGATATTATGGGTATGTGCTTCACTATTTGGATCGTTGAAATTGATTTTATTGTTCACTGCTAAATGTTTATATCCTTTATCATTTGGGCAATTATATGATATCCAATAATAGGATATAATTATAGAACCAGATTTAATCCACTTTTGAATTTACACGTAGTAAAGTTTTAAGTGACATACCCGGAACTGGCTCAAAAAATAATACTGTATAAGTCTCAATATTTATTTTTTTTCATGAACTGTCTCTAATTAACTCTGAAGCAGTATGCTGATCGGAGTGGGCTAGAGACAGTTCAAGAAAAAAAGTAATTCAGAGGTGATTATAGATAGTTCAGGGAAAAGTTATTTAGAGATGGTCAGAGATGGTTTAAGAAAAAAAGTAATTACAGAAACTCATACAGAGTTATTTATTGAGCCAGTTCGAGATATGTCATTTAAACTTAAATAACAAAAAATGAAAACTTTTTTCCATTTAAAAAATATGAAGAGGTCTCCTTTATCCCCCTAGTAGTTGTCGAAAAAAACTTTGTTACATTCTTTAACTAATTAACTAATTAATTGTTACATCGTTTAACGAGCAGCCTCCTTTTCCGTTTAATTTAAAAGTAAAATGAAATCCTTCTCTGCAGGAGTATCTGAGAAAACGGCTTCTAACACTTTATTTGGCCTACCTAGTATAGTTTTAGATATAATATATTGTTGTAAGCTGATCCAGAATTTATATATTTTATATAATTGGAACGCAGTTAGTTGTCAAGCATTTTTTAATTATTCTAAATTGCAGAATATTGAACATAAGTCGTACCTTCTATTGTAATACTTTTAAGTTTATAATCATTTTATAAGATTTCACTCTGTGGAAGCTATGTGTTTGGACCATAATTTTATTACTCAGAATGTCGTACTTTTTTAAAGATTTGTATTTTTATTTTTTCCTATTTAGTTAACACTATGATTTGGGAAGAAGCGAAACACCAATTATAATACAGTGAAAGAATGCTCCGAATTCATAAAGTTCGTAAATTCTGGACCACCTTTTAAATTCCTTTTATAACAGAAACTACTACAAATTGAATTCTATAGTTGTAAACTCCTGTTAAATTTAAGTAACAATATGTATTGCGATGTCAAGTTCGGTTTACTAAAATCAGAAACCAAAGCTTTAACACTAAATTTGAAACACTGATGATAGAAGTCAATTTTTAGTTAAAAAATAATACCTTTTGCAGCAACAATATAATTGAGTAAGAATCATAGGATTATCGTTTATGTTGAATCATCGCTTCTGTTATGTACTTGTACGCACATATGTAATTCGTATTTGCAATTTATACACACAAATTAAAATTGTTATTTGATTAAAAATTTCTTTTTCCTTTCTTTCATATTTTTAATACTTCGAACTGCAATATCGCTCCACTAGATCAAGTAAATCTTTAATATTAGTAATTTATGTATTCGTTCCATACGTTTTTATTTCATCCACCATTCGACTACCATTTAATCCATCTCTACTCCATATTTTCGGACTTAATAAACCGGCAGAATTATAAATACACAGAAACAATATTCCAGTTACCGGTCCACTGAATTTCACTCGAAAATCACCGACTATAACTTTATTAATTCTGTGCAGTGTGGAAGTTTTACAATTAGTCGATTACCGTAAACGCGTCCACTACCCAGTTTAATTTAATTGCACAATTCACGCCGATTAATCCTGGTGTATTTATTAACGAAACTCGCGGGAACGGTTACTGATGATTAATTTTATTCAACTAACCCACCTTTTGTCGACAGGTCGTTCCAGAAAGAATAGCGACGGGCCGCACAAAGGCCAGAAAAATCGTAGATTCCAGGTTTTGTCGCCCGACTCTTCATTAGCTCTTCTTCCCCGTGAAAGCCAGCATGCGTGTCCGCGTAGCAATAATTCCTGTGGAAAAAAAGGATCGAAAATGGAAAAATGATCGCAACGGTGGGACACGACGATACGTTTTCCGATGGCGTCGCGTGTGTGTCGATGAAATGCACTATACATATACAACGATATCCATCGTGTACCAAGGAAACAGTTCCGACGCGAGACAGATCACGATAAGGGGATAAAATTTGTGTATCCGAGTCAGCTTGCATTTTGTTCACCGGAATGCTTTTAGTCGAACACATTTTTGTTTCTTTTGTGTCTTCGCATCTCGCGGGTCTGCGGATCGAATGGTATTACATTTTGTTTTCCGTATAACAGCGACAGTGGTGGTGTAGCGAGGCGAAACTTCCGCCACGACTGGGATTTTCGTAACATTTAACAGATTTATTTTATTTTGACGTCAAAATTTCGCACTGTGAATCTCCGAATTGACTTCTTTTTGTATTCGAAGCTCTGGGTTGTTGGATAAGTTTTTCATGATTTTAGATTTTACTTCTCAGATTAAAGACATTTAAAGGAAATTAGTTATATTTAGTGTGGTACATTTTAACACATTGATTATTGACTTTGTTGCAATTGCTTTTTTGATGTTACTAAATGTCACGAGAGCGGGCGATATTATTCCACTTAATATACGAAACAGAATCAAATTTGCACAGATACTGTACACAGATACAGTGATTCCTCGATGAATGCGACACGAACAACGGCGTTATTCTCACCACTTAGAGGGGGAGGGGGGGAGGCTCTTTGGAACCAATCAAAACAGAGTAAACAGAAGCTAAGCAGAGGCTCGGCTTCGTGCAAAAACAAATTTATGCTGGGCTGAAAACCATTCCGTTTTGTCACGAATGCTCCGAAGCGGAGTCTAATTTGTCGCACTCATAGAGACATTGCTGTATTCTTCTCGAATGTCCTTTGAACAGCTGCGTATTCTTATATTAAGTAGGGTAAATGTCTCAACTACTGCCACTTTATTTATTTTACTTAATAAAATCGTAACGTATAAAGAATTGTGTGTAAACAATTTTATTATTAACTTGGGACTCTGATTCACATAAAAACAAAGAAATACATATGCTTGTATGTATCTGGTGCTTAAAAATTAATGTTGAAAATTGAAAGTGTAATTCGAGTGTCAAAAACGCGACCACGTACATGGGAAATGGTGGCGAAATCATACTAAAGAAATAGCTGGAATTTTACTATTCAGGCTATAAGTATTCGTTGTACCAAATGAGTTGTTAAAGTATATAAGCACTACTTTAATTTTGGTTAATTAATTGTTACTTAATTCTTCCTAATTATTGTATAAAACTGCTTTTTTCTGAAAGAGATATCAAATAATATTATGTTCTAATTGTGAGACGATTGTTAGGTTAAAAAACACGTACATAATATGATCAAGTGAAGTTACGCTAGAACCTGAAGGTGGCGGTAATTGGGACATCTACCCTAATTTATTTTTCATAGAAAAGATCACATCATCCAGTGGATTGTCTTAGAGCGCTAGTTTCAATGTATACAATTTTAAGTGCAACATGGATGTAAAAATTTTTTCTTTGCAGTTAGTATTGTTTTCTACCGTTAGAAGATTATGCCATATATTAGGTAGCTGAAATTTATAGAGCATTTATAAAGGTGCGTACTCACCAGCGAACAGTTCACAAACACTGTTTGCACACGATGTTCGCGAACACTTTATGTCCACTACTCGATCTTTTCTTGAAGACTGCTCGTAATATGTTCGTGCATAGCAGACCCGGGTTAAGATGTTTTTGTGGCCCAGGGCTATCAGATTTTCGGGGGCCCCTTGGTTGAAAAGCGGGAGGGGGCGGAGGTGAGGGGGGGAGGTTGTAATACAGCACAAAATACATAAATCTTCAAAAATTGAAATTTATTTTAGATAAAATTAAATAATATTTAATCATAACGAAATGGAAGGTACAGAACGGGGTCTACCGGGAATATGGGGCCCGGGGCTACAGCCCCATCAAGTGTTAGCTTGTGTTGGTTTTATGGTTATCTATCTGCTAACTGAAAAGAAAAAGCATAAGCGACGTTGCTGGCAGAGAAAATTTTTTAAAAATCGTTAGAAATATAGTGTCACGAATTTCTTGGCTGATTGATGGAGGATCAAAGTGGCTTCAGAAATTTTTTTGTTAAATGTCAGCTAGTGAATTTAAAATGATATTTTCATTTATAGGACCAACAGAAACAAAGCGGGACACTAATTATAGATCTGGTATTCCAGTACATGAACGCGTGGCTATAACTTTGCGGTTTTTAGCTACCGGCGAGTCTTTTACTAGCCAATCTACCTTTTTGAAGTACGAAAGTAGATTATATCTCGAACGGTAGGTAAAATACTGTTCGCAAGAGCTTCGGTGGAGACACCTCAGAGAACTGTGTATGCGAACACAGTATCCGAACATTTCGGAAACAGTATGCAAACAGAAAATTCACAGAAAAAATGATTCACATACTGTTCGCGAACACCGGTGGAGACGCGCCTTAAGATATACGTCATATTGACTAGGTAGTCTTATATTTGGGATCAGAACATAGATCACGTTTACATTTTATTGTATTTCGACAAGTACTTGTGCTGATAGAGTACACATAATAACACATAAGTTATATAAAGGTGAAATACTTGAAGAATATACTTGTAACATATCAAGCTTTAAACAAAATTCGAAGAAAGTGACATTTCTAATGACCGAAATATGAAATTAATCGTATTGAAATAAGCGCATTTATCTATAATGGGAGAAGTAGATCTCTATTATCTAAAAGCTGAGTGAACATATTCAACAACCGAGTTTCAGGTACTAAATACATTATTTCCTCACAACAGAGATAGGAACACATTACTATTTCATTACGTGTCCTCATATAAACTTAAACACACCGAAGTCACTTGTAAAAGTTACTAGTATCGTGTCACGACATATATCGTCATATAAATATAACGGATTAAAGTTATCTCAGACGAAACATGAACTGCTATAGCTCGAGTCGTTCTGATTTGGTTACAATCTGATTGGTCGGAGTTTTTCGTTAATATCTCGTTAACAAAGCCTCGGATAACATTTTTTCTAAGAAAAAAGTATTTAAAATCATCCCAGGAACCCCTCGTTTCCGGGAGTTAAAGCTACTTTGGGACACCCTGTACATAATCGATTACTTCAAATTTAGCTTATGCTGTTTATTTCACACGAATGTGTTACAACAGAGGGCAATAATACAGTACGTGAGATCATGTCCCATGAATTGCATGAGAATTAAATGTCTTTAACAATTTATCAGTTTATGTGAGCTCGGGTAATGCGAAAATAACGTAGTCCAATCTTACGAACAACTAAGTAGACCTATGGTCTGTTTTTCGAAAGAAGAGCCCTCGGGGGTCACGCTGTCTCAGCGCGTGGCCTGGTGGGGATCCAACGCGGGCTTCGTATTTCGTGCGACGTTGTCACGGCTCAATGCTACTGTGTGTCTCTTTCCATCCTCCGGCACTTCGGCACGACAGCCTCTCGCTCAGACGCTCGGTAAACCAACTTGCTTTTTTACCCTGCGATTTCTACGTGTAACGTTTAATAACCTGCGTATTAATTTACTCCCCTTTTAATATGTTGTTCAACATTTGGGTACAATACATTCTTTCAAAAGAAATAAAATTTTTGCTTATGCATGTATTTTAACTCTTGACGTGTGAAAACGTTCAGAGTCTCGTCAACATTTTCCGCCATTTCCAGACAATGGATGATTGACGGGTGCGTGCCGAACGCAGTCTCCACTACTTGAGATTGTAGGTAGGTCCTTCTCGAGAGGTTTGTAATACGTGCGGTGGAGACAGACGACCGTAGACGAGGACGCATGTAGACGGTCGAACGTCATTGGCCAAGACGCGAAGAGTGAGAGAGACATAAGTGCCGTTGATGTCTCGCGATCGCGACAACACCGCAAAAAATCGGGCCTACCTCCCAGAGCTCTTCTTTCGAAAAACAGATCATAGTATGCGTGTAGTACAGATTATAGTTTTTAAGATTAATCCTAAGAAATTAGTCGTTATGATTACAGCAATAAGTTTTCAAGTTAAGTTTATCCGATACGTGAACATTTTATACATGTATTAGTGACAAACCGAAATATTTGTAATAAATATTATTTAATACAGGTATTGAATTCTAGTCGGTATTGATTAGTCTTGACATAAATCCCCTCATAATTACTTAATACAAACTTGTTTTTAATATAAAGTAGACATTCGATTCACGCACGACTCTGGGCTATAGAAGACCAAATTTCTAGGAATTGAGGAGCAATTACCCGCACGCTTACAGTATCTAGAGAAAATTTTAGCAGTCGCTCGTTATTTGTTAAAAAGTTATTATCAAATAAATTTCGCAATATGAAGGTGTATGACTAACTCCATAATATAAATCTTATCTGAATTGTATAAACATTATATTATTAATATATTTGTTCCTTTAAGTGATTGTGTGGGCAGGGAATGAACTCCGCCCTTCCTTCTTCACCGCCGCTCCGAGCAAAACCTAACCCTTACCTCACCCAAATCTCATTTTAATTTAATCAGAAACGAAGTCGGGTTAAGTTTCGGTTAGATTTTTCCCGGGGTGGTGGTGCTGGGATAAGGACGGAGCCCACGCAATCACTTAAAGAAGCAGATATGCTAATAATATAGTGTTTATACTAGGTAAAATTTAAATTATGAAGTTAAACATCACACCTTTACATTGAGAAATTTATTTGTTAATAATGTTTTAACAAATAAAGAGCGACAGCTCAAAAACCTTCTCAAGGTCACTGAGGAAGGTGACTTTGACCACATATCATTGTCAACCTCATCGGAGCTGCCTTCCCTATTCTATTGTAAATATTTATCAAGTTTATTCACTGAAGTTGTTTAGTATGGAAAGGTCTCTTACAGTAACCATTTTTTCGTAGGTGCAGGATCTTCAAAAATTTCAAAAGTAATTAAGTTTTTGTTAATGATACTAAAATATTATGGAATACAAAAATTTGTTTAAAAAAAATCGATTCTTCTAGACATATTGTGTAATAAAGTATTAAGGTATCATACGAATCTTTGGAATGATATACAGGGTGTTTCATAACATGTGTATAAAAATGGTTATAACTCAGGATCAAGATCACATAAGGCACGTGTTTATGTGAACATTTTTATCGTTTTTATGCTCTCCATCCATTGTTGAGGTGGTCTTGTATGTTATGAAAAACTCTGTACATATATGTGAACTGGTATAATATAAATGTATACATTGCGACTTCATTTTTTATTTTGTTAAATATTGGCATAAATCACCTACAATTCTAAATTACATTTTTTATTTTCTAGTACATTTACAAGTTTTTACTATTACAAAACGAAGCAATACTGAACAAAATATTCCAAGTAATAAAAAAGACACCCAACAATTTCTTCGAAAAATTGCCACTCCAAAAAATGCTCCTAAAATCTCAATGTAATAAAATTCAGTGTCCGTGCTGAACGCTATTTTCTCGACCATCAAAAATTCTAACTTAGACCTTCGGTGTTTGTGTTCTCTCCAGCCTATTCGTAATTTGGGTGCAGAAAGTCGGTGGTGGAGTAGAGGGTTGCAGGCCCGGTCAAAATTACAGGATAAATAAACCTGACGTTAATAAAGTCTTATCGGCATGCAACCATGCGTGTCGACTTTAAGCCACGGACGCACTAATCCCCTATGCTAATTTCAGTCGGCCAGGAAAACGATGGCTCTAATACCACCCTTTTGGACACGCGTGTCCACGAGAGGGGACGCAACCCACGTACGCGGAAGATGGTCATTCTGTACGGTCGGGCACAAAAAGGGATATGCATTCAAATGCCGACGCGTTAAAACTCAAACCTTTGGGACAATATACCACCGGCTGAAAAAGTTATTTGTCATGGCTTTCGGGGATGAAACTATCTACGCCTTTGCATCGAATTTACATACGACATTTTAGTTATGAAAAAGTTCCAGGTAACAGCGCGAGTGTATGCGTGCATTACAAAAATTTCGCAGGCAAAATTGGTTCTGGCACGAAGTTGAAGATTAACACATTGTTGATGGGGAACGCGAATCTGCAAGTTTTGTTTTTGAAGCGTTGTTGGAGGCAGACAGCAATTCACGTTATCTATATTTCATGCGTTATCGTATGAGATATTTTTATTCAGTAATGAAAGGATAGTTAAACATGGAGTTTGATTGTTCAATATACATAGTGCGGAAATGTTCGCACATGTGTTATCAGATGTACCAAGTGATGTTAAAAATGATCAAGCATATCACACCAAGAAACACTGCTAATACATATTATCATTAAATGTGCTATAAATTTTTAATAAAATATTATAATATATACCTTGACATATGTTGTTAAGATCAACATTCTGAACAACTTTTTCCTATACATGTAACCGCCGCTCGATCCTAATTTTTTAGAAAAGTGGATGAATGAGAGCATTTTTGCGAATATTTTGGAAACTGAAGCTGAGCGGCGGTAATATGTATAAGGAAAAGTTGTTTAGAATGATGACCTTGACAACATATTTCAAGGTCATTGAAGTCTGCGAGGATTCCCCTATTCCGAATAATTAACGTTATACATATGAATATGTATATACCGTGAAAAACTTAATTTTGTATTTATAATTTGTTTTACAGTCAACCGATGTAGATATGTATGTACATCGATTGGTCTATTTTGTTATATACAGCACTTTCACTTATAGAAACAATACTGAGAGCTTACCTTTCACATGTAAATGATGTTTGAAATGCCCCGTTCTCTTGTGCAGACACATATTTAGATAACTTTTCGCACAAAATATGAGTACACACATAAGATGACAAGGAAATAAACGAAAATATAAACTCACAAAAGTACGTGAAGATAAAGCTAATATAAAATACACATAACGTTGAAATTTCAAAAAGTTCGGATATTCAGAAATTTAAGCTCTACATTTAAAATGATTTGCCGTTGAAGCGATATACACGGATGGTCGTAACGAACTGACCCTTTTGGGAACATGTCGAAGACTAATTGCACGTGACTTTCTTCAAGGGTGTCGATGAGTGTTTATGGTCAGTGCCTAAGAACCTGAAGGAGTCTATGGGTGATAAGGATGATTACTAGTCGATAGCCTGATTTCTAAATAAATAATTATTTGACTACAGGAGAAAAATAAAGGTTTGCAAATTATTTGTTGCCAGACTTTTATAATTTTTATGAACAAAGTAAGGTATGCTTAATATTTGATTAGTAAGTACGATAAGATTCTATAAAATGTTGATTTTATTATTTTTATACTATTTAAGTAATTCTTACGGACCGTTAAGAATCATGGAAATTAATAGTGAAATGGTAAATAAATATTCATATTTTTGTATGTGAATAAAACGCTAATTCGATGTTAAATTTTTAACATAATAAATATACAGTGAGAGTTTATGCAAATTTACAGTTTCAGACAAAAATATATAAAAACCACATGGAATATTATTCCCTGCATTAGGGATTCTAATATGTGAATAACATATAAGTGAAATTAAACTTGATTAGAATGATTATTTTTATACGTTCTGCATGTTAGTTCGTCCAGTAATAAATAATGATGGAATCTTTAATGACGCTTACTAAATATAACATGATTGATGATGTTAGTCAGGTTATAGGTTTGTACATATTTCCGTTTATGTGTACTAGAAAAGTTGTTCGTAATTTAAAAATACAGAATGATTAAACGGCATGGTCTACATTTTATTTAACGGCATGTATACCGAAAAATTGTATGTTTTTTAAAAATAATTATGTTTAGAATTTATTAGTAGTTCTTCTTCTTTCTGTATATGCAATAAATAATCAAATACCTTTAAACACGTTATGTTCCGGACATATTATCTGCTTTCTTGTAATGGCATTAAGAACTTCTCGAATGTTTCCAATAAATTCTACCAATCTGTATAATTTTTAGTTACAGTTTTACAACACTATGAAACGATCAATAATACTATGAATGTATTATATAATGTATAGCATGTTAAAAGAAAAGTTTAAATGCGACGCTAAATCCTTCGCTAGGAGACAAAGTGATGTCATAAAGTTTTTATCGCGAAACACGCGCAGGGTCTTATCCCTTTAATTCTGACTCATTAGGTTTTAACGGCAGATTAGCATTCGCTACATTGAATTAATAATATTTAAAAGACCGCAAAAAGGTACTCCGCCTCTGGGGCATGGAATAGTGCATGCGCCTTCCGTCGCCGGGTGCAATACTCAGGACCATGAAAGAAAAAGGAGGAAGCCGGATCTTTCCGTGCTAAATGTATGACCATGCAGCCACCCGTTTCGCTTCCGCATGGCGAATTCATTTTTTAGACTTCGCGGTGGTTCGCTCGTATTCAACATCGTGGAAGTTCTTGTCGCGTCACAAGTTCTGCGATTTGCAAATTTCAGCAGCTGGACAGAAAAATTGTCTTTTTCCAAAAAAAATGCGTCTGCGAATTCTAGAGAAATATTGGGTCATTCGGAAAGTTCGTAGCGTTTTAAAAGGCAGAGTTACAATCTAATTTAAATCATATTCTTATACAGTACTTTTTTTTACTATTACTTTGCATTTTTCAATTAATTTCGTAATACTAGTTATATACAATTTCGATTATAGTGGCTAGAAAAACTCTTCTATTAGATGGATTTAGTTTTCGATGTATTTTCTTGATATCGAATATTTTAGCAATCTATTATAATAATCATCTGATAGGACAATGTCTAATTAATTTTGGGTAGACGTTATAAAATCTTTCAGCCGAAGTAGTGTCATTTTTTGACAATTTTGATAGAACATAATGAAATTGGATGTTGTAACAGCAACCACATTTAATCCCCACCCTGAAAATAGTACATATTTGTTCATCAGATCAAACGATTCTTCTTCCGTTCAGGAAAAAGGTAACAAACACACTGTGTTCGAAATAGTATGAACTTTCCGAACGATGCAATATTTCCCACTAACAATAGTAGTCTTATAATTTCTATCTAAATTTAAAACTGTCATCGTAAACATTGGCAGTATTTGTCCCACTTTTTACTGTTTATTGGCTAATAATAAGGATCTTGTTTTTCTATTCCGTTTGTTATGTTTGTCTCAAAATGTCAGTTTTAACGCGTTCCAGTGATGACACAAATTTTTACGGTTCTTCTTTTCCATGCAAATAAGCACGATCCACCAACAGACTTTCCTATTTTCACGAAACAAGGATCTCTTAATTGTTAACGTGTACCGTTGTTTCGAGAGAAGAAAACCGTCATAGGCCGCCAGTGTAACGGTAATGTTTCTGTGTCACAATGACGAAAGGATGCCCCATTGAGGGGACCGTTGCAGAATGAACAGAATACTGAAGCTTGCCTTTAGAATTAACAAATTCATAGGGGTGAAGCTTTCGCGAGGCTCGACCTCGTAAATCGCGAAATATTTCGTAAGAATATAAATTCTACTGCAGCAAACACGGGAGGCGTGGAATTACGCCGTGCGCCTTCAGGAACCGGGTTGTTTTTTGTTGGTTTGAAAAATTTTAATTTTCCATTCGGCCTGATTATTGCTCTGTCGCGCGTGCTCATGACTCTTTTGTGGCGCGTCCAATATCGCGAAATTTATAAGACAGCAGTTACCGTTCCCATATTGCGATTTGCCGGTACGATTGCACACTATACGACGCAGCTGGTTGCTTGAACATCCAAGCAACGCATATACAGTAGGACCCCGTATAACGTGTACTCCTATAACGCGAACTAAAAATTGCGCTTTTGACCCGTATAACGTGATTAAAAAATTGCTGAAAAAGACACATACGTGACATGGGAACTTTGAGTTTTCGAACTTGTATAAAACAAAACTCGTATATACATATATGTGGGAACGGATGAAAATGAAGAAAGAGTAGATAACATGGCGACGGGTCAACAATGTTACGAGCCAGGATCACGAGCAGCGCAAGAGGCTGGCGGAATAGGTTTTCCAAGAAATATGATTTATCAGTTAGTGAGGTGCGCGGACGAATCTGATGCGAAATCAGAGAGCCGCTAGGATAATTGAAAGTGAGGACGAACCTGATGCGAAATCAGGCAGTCGTTAGGAAATGGTTAGGAGTTGGAGCCTCGTAATTTTTGAACTAATGATTAATACCATAATAAATGACCACTATCTTTAAAGATATTTAGCAAGATTTAATTTCAATAATTAATTTCTTGTCCAGGGAGCCGCAGGAAGGTGAAATTTGTGAACGAACCCGATGTGGAATCGGGGAGTCACTAGGATGAGATTGTGCAGACGAACTCAACGCGTAGCTGAGGAGCTGCGAGGAGGGTGGAAAATCTGTACAGACGAACCTGATGCGAAATCAGGGAGCCGCTGAATAGGTCAAGTTTCATGGACGAATCCGACGCGAAGTCGGGGAGCCATTAGGTTGGAAAACTCTTGGAAAAGAAAGACGTGCGAACGAACCTGATACGAAATCAGAGAGCCAAGTCGATTGAATAAAATTATTCGACGGGAATTATCCGACGAATAAAAGATACTTTTTTTATTCGGGGCGTTTTATTCATAGCGTCGGTGATATTTTCATCTTTTATTTGTATTTTTTATAAGAAGGCTTTGAATAAATCTTCAAATACTTTGGCCAGCCAACCAGCTCGAAAAAACGCGCTGGCGAACGTCGAGCGTCAAACCACAAACGAGATATATGAATAGACCTAACATGCAATGTAATTTTCTGTCGAGGGCGTCAGAAGCCCCCTTACCATTTTAGTGTCAATACCCTAAGTTACCGATAAAGCATGAATTCTGAGTATTATTAGCACAAATGAAGTGTTATATATTGCATTCATATTGCGTGATCTATATGATTTGACGGGAATAAAAATATTTGATGGTTCAGTTTAAGGTTAAGGGATAAATATGACAGTCATGAAACATGAAACGGAAAAGTATATATTTTTTCACTTAACTACAAGACAATTTATTCTAAATGCATCGTTAATGGACAGTTTATTAATGTTACTTTTTACATGTTCTTGTTTTACTCGTTTTTATATCTTGTCTTACATTTGTATATCTGTAACAGATAAATTCAGAATACATGTAGTTTCATAAATAGTTTATCAAATCTACATGTGCGAGAATATATACATCGCTTTTATTAACATTTACATATTTCTAATTTATATGGGAGTATGAATAGTTTTACTGCCTCTTGTAAGAATTTTAATACGCACATATAATTACTTTCTGGCAATTGGTAAATTTTTAGATATGAATTTTTTACAAAAATTTTATTTAGTCCGAGTAATAAATAATGAACGTATGTTAATATTCAGTTATGTGTCTCTCAAATTAAGTGAAATACAGAAGTTTTATTTTCTTGAAAATTAGTGTCAAAGAATACAGCAACTGGTGAGATTAGTTTCGTAAATAAATCGAAACCCTTTATCGGCACATTGTTTTTTTGGCTATCAAATATCACACAGAGTCTTTTAGGAAGTAGTAAAATCTTTTACACAAATTCAATGAAATACTTTCAGTTACCCAATTTAGGGCTATGAAATTAGAATGTTCAAGAAGAGGTAAAGAAGTTTCATATTTGCAATTATTTTGTGATATTGTAATAGAAATCGGTATACTGTGAGAAAAATTGTATTTAACGATATGAAATGAATAATAAATAACGGTCTTAGGGATTTATACTGGAGAGCTAAATCTTTAAAAGGAACATGTCGCTTAAACAAATTAGTTAAAAATGATACTTATTTGGGGAATATGAACATCATAAGTAAACGAGGGCGGTAGACCGTGCCACGGTATCGGTGCTCTCCGTCGGTGCCGACGCGTGCCGAACGGTGCCGGAAATGGCCGGAGCGGTCGAACGGGAGCGAGCGAGAGCAGGAGAGCGAGCCGCGGTATCAGTGCTCTCCGTCGGTGTTGACGCGTGCCGAAGAATTTCGGTGGTCTATGGGGGGAGGTGTGCGAGCGAGAGAGTACGGTAGAGCGTGCCGAGTATCGGTGCTCTCCGTCGATCCAACGCGCTAGTGAGTTGCGTCACCCAGTTTATTGACTTAGCCGTGTACGCCGTGTACCAAGGTCGTACCATCCCGTGCAGGTCTGTGCTTGCTTCCTCACTTTGTCGTGAACCGTCGCGGAGGGTGGTCG
>NW_015373923.1:12783369-12802051 GCF_001272555.1 Dufourea novaeangliae
ATCTTTTATGCGATGTTTGTGGTGTAATAAAAATCTGTGTTTCGATTACGTTTTTGATACATATTACTCACTTAAATGTAATAATATAGAATAAAAATATACTTTTAGTCCGATACTTGAAAATATACATGCGTTCGTTGTCACTGTTAAACGGTTGCAATAACAATGGAATAATAAAATAATTAACTCAAATGTACATAATAATACATATACATTTTCATGAAAACAATATTAAACGCAGTAACTTTCTTGTACGCGAAAAAAAACCAATAGGTCCGTCAGGACTGGAACCCAAGACTCCTTTCTAATACATCTACTTTTCAGCGAACGGACGGAAGAGAATCCGTCCATGACCATGGTCCCTTCGATGATTTTCCGACGTACCGAACACTCATGATCTGACAACATTGCGTACTTTAGACTCGACAAGACTGTAAAAGTTAGACTAGTCGAACTCGAATGGATTTAACGTAGTTTACAAATTCACTATTCTCATAATGTAGAGGGCAGCAGAAAATCCCAGACTTTTGACACTACCGGTATTTCAGAACATGAGACACGAAGTCCCATAAGATGATAGGTCTATCCTATACCTAGTCGGTGGTCAAACGTCAAAGGCCAACGACCGACAGTCGACATACAATCTAAACAGACGTAGATGAGATAAGGAATCACGCACGAATGAAAATTGAAACTTTTACAATTTTTAATACATATTAATGAAAGTGTCATGAATGAATTGAAGAGATTCTTGCGATGAAAATGCGTCTAAATTCAAATGTAATTGAACAATTTTTACTCATACGTAATGTTGCGGATGAAAATGATATATTATTGAAAATAGTCCAAATATTGTTGTATTTGGACTGATTTCCACCGGCAGAATCTCGACAGTTCATTCGTGACACTTTAACGAATGTATACTGAAAACTATAAAAGATTAAATTTTCGTTCATGCGTGTTACGTTTCATTCTTTATCTGTTTACATTATATTTCGATCGTCGGTCGCTGGCTTTCACGTTCAGCCTTCTAGTCCGGGAGCCAGTGAACTTTTTTCTTATGTCATTTGAATACAGCTGAAAATTTGTGAAGCTTTAGTTAACTTACAATTAGTCAGAAATGAGAATGTTGTAGTCTGGCAGCTTGGACACGCTGCGTTTGTGTCGGCTCGAGTTTCGTGGCGTTGCTCGCCATTTTGCATCAGAGAGAATTGATGCCCATCTGCTGAGATTATCAACTCTCTGGAATGTACTCTCCTTCTGAGAGTATGTATTCCCTGCTTTATAATAATTGCTCATTATATTGTTAAACAGGGTGGTTGATGGACCTTTGATTCCGTTTATCTCTTCCGTTTAGTAATGCGGCAGGATAGGAAGATCGTTGAACGTCGGTTTCATCAGTCGGTTCATCATCCGTAGGACTTTTGGCACGGACGTTTCTAGAAAATCCGAAATTTAAGTCTTGAGAACATCCGTAGACTTTTTGGACGGACGTTTCTAGAACATCCGAAATTTAAGTCTTAGGAACGTCCTAGGGATGTCCAAAATGGACATAGGACATTCGGATATAAACTGGACATGAAACGGACGTCCTTAGGATGTACGGTGCTATCTGGGCAATAGAGAAGACCACGATATTTATGATTAGTATAAAACACAGCGTCGCGACGCGGCCGGAATAGGAAGCATGCCCGGTGATAGCATGCTGGAATTTAATAACCACCGAGCACGGACTTGAACCCGTTTAGAATTTAATACTAATTTAAAAGAGATTAGTTCCGTATCCGGCACTAGACAAGGATCACTACCCTTTCAGCCACCCCCTCCAGCCCGGGGCGAATTTCAGGGGCAGTAACCGGGCACAGAAACCGTGTTCCCATGGGAGAAGCGGCTTACTTAATTGAGCTTAATTTAAATTTAATTTAATTTCCCCTACGCTCTCCGCTACGTCCCTGCCCTCCAGTGCCGACACGCGTGTCTTGTCTCATCTTTGGAATCTTTATATATTCCTGAATTGCTGAATTGGTAATATTAAAATTTCTTTTTATTATTCTTCGGTTAAATGTAGGTAGATAAGTAGTTATTAATATAAAGTTCGTTTTATTTTCAGTATTAGATTCTTCTACAGTAACCTTACAGAACATTCAAGCTTACTAATTTATGGGGTTTTAACAAAAAGTAAGATGCTTTTAAAGAATCAGTTAATCACTACAGTAACTATATGAACTGCATATACACGTAAACTGTACCTTTTAAAGATTAACATTATGATAGAAGTAATTCATCAAGCATATGATTATAGTATGATAATGTTTAAAAATGAAACAAACAATCAAAATTATTCATAGCAAGTGTTAGACATACACGTATTCTAATTATGCTTGTTATAAAAATACAAAGTTACTCACATAACAATTCATTGTTATTATGTACTAACTATTAAAGATTCTTTGATTTTTCATTAAAAGTTGCTTGTGCGTCCTGAAATATTTTTATGTATTATGATAATAGAGTAAAACTAAATTAACCCGAAATATAGATAATTGAAAATAAAACAAATCAATATCATTTTCTACAAATTGTCAGTATTAATAATTCTAAGTGTTCGACATTGGTTCCACATTTCAATATAGTGGTGCCTCCCGGATCCGAACACTCATTTTCCGAATTGGGAAAGTCGGTGGAGTCGTGGCTTAGATTTTGGTCCTCTGGTGGTAAGATGGAAAACTACTGACAGTAGGTCCTTCAAATTTATACATAGTTATTTACAGTTGAAATACCGCAAATACACAGTAGCTTTAAACGACTTCAACATTGAATTAGAAGCCTGTGATTTTAATTGAAAGAACATTGCGAGTTTCGATAAACGATATTTGTAAGTTCGCGTGTGCAACACCCCAATGCAAAAACTTTATTGGTGGTGAAAGTATAATTAATCGTCGTCACCTGTTTAAATGAAGATAACACACAATGGGCGAAATGGATGGTAAAAGAATATCGCGTACGTGGTCACGATGCGACTTAACCGCAACGAATTTTCGAGTCTCCCAAAGGTAGGGTTTATGGTCCATTGTCTGCGATTTAGGCATCCCGATAAGGCCCGGTGCTGATGGGTCCCAGGTTTACTGTACGCACATGGCGGACTGCAGACCAAATGTTCGGGTCTTTTGTCTATTGTTCCGTTATGTTAACAAAAATCGAAATTGAAAGTGGCCGATGTCGAAAAAGTCTAAAATAGAACGTGCTAGGCTAGAAAGGAAGTAAAATAATAAAAGGTAACGGTATCGTCTAATTCTATTGTATAACCGTCGTTCCTGGTCTACGACGGAACATAGTACTTACATATAATGTACATAGGTAGGTAGTACGATAGGGGGTTGAAACAGGCGACACAGCTCTCTCTCGATGATGGAACGTACGCAAGCACGATGATTCCACCCCTAGTACAGACTCGGTCTGTGGGTGAAGCAAAGAGTGAGCCGGTACTCACTTTGGAGACGAAGGATCGGTGGCCCCAACGACCATATTCCATAGCTAATTATTTAGGTAGGGAAGGGACGATCCTAGTGACTCTCCGCCCCCCGGCGAGTACTTCCTCGCCTCCATGTGGCCCGGGCCTAAAAAAGTTGGTCGGGTTGGAAAACTGGGGGAAATAATAGCCCCGGGTAATGCCCACGGCAGTCCCCCCGCTAACGTGGCGGGGGCTGTGTGATAGCCACAGGCGCCATGAGCCACGGCTGGGCCTTGGGGGGAAATCGCACTTCCCCTCTCCCGGGAGTTCGTGTACCAACTACTACTACTACTACTACATATAATGTATGTTACATTTCCTTCTGTTCAATCGAATTCTAAAATATTTGAATGTTACTATCTTTCATGAAATAAGGCAGTATCGTGTTTGCTGCTATATGACGAATTGAAGAGTTTCTCAATTCAATATCGATTCAAGGTCAGAGTATACTAATTGTTGAACTCGTTTTGACATCAGTTACAACGCTATAAAGTCAAAGCTACAGAAGGTTAAGAAAATTACAGAACATTCGGAGAGCTTCAGAATGTTCAATGAATCAAACAAAAAGTTTGAGTACTTATTTATAAATGGGAACCCCTCACCGATTTTGACCATCTTCAAATATGTTGACAAGGTCATCATCTTGAACAATTTTCCATATACATGTTACCGTCGTTCGGCCTTAGTTTCTGAGATATTCGCCAAAATATTGCCTATACCGTCGACGAACAGTGTTCGATATACATATATATAAACTGTGATCGGGCGGGTGATACAATCTAGGAGGGAAGTGATCCTACATGAAAAAGTGTGTCAAAAATATAGGATATCAGTGTTCTTGAGAAAAGTCAATTTGAAGATTTATCTGTAACGCGTGTATTCGTGGGGGCAATTAGTAGAAACGGAATGCAATGAACAGACGCGTCAGCCAAGTCGCCTTCCAGTGTTAACCACGTAACCAACATCCCACTACACACCACCCACTGTTAAGTACGCAACCAGCATACTTCCAAACACAGATCACACACACACGATTTGCTCTGGGGTCCGACAAAGAAGACGTCATCTCTCTTTTATCAGATATTAATACCTAAACTTGTTTTTGGTTGGATGTTGGGTGAATGGTTAACACTGTAGTCACATTATTATCTTGGCTACATATTAGAAGTCAAAGTAAATCATTTTAGAAGTATTTTCGTGTAACTCGGAAACTATAAATGGTTCAGAATGATGACCTTGACAACATATTTCAAGGTCATCGAAATAGGTGAGGAGTACCCTTTTGTAAATAATTATCAAAATATGATATACTGTTCCCTTTACCCCTTTGAATAATACAACTTCTGTCTTAGACATATTCTCTTACCTTTAATCTCAAAAGAGATATTTAGGTGTTCTTTTTCTCTTAGCTAACCCTGTATATTCTACGTGTACCTTTTCGTTTAACTTTAGTCATAGTGCTTTTATTGGTATTGTTTGTTAATAAGTTGCGTTACTTTGTAACACTTGAATGTATTCAATTTTGATAAAATAGAATGATAAAAATCTGCAAAGGCATTCGTAGAATATTCACAAATTTCCGCCATCATATAAGTGTCTGGAGACTTAAGGACGTGAATGTACGGTGAAAAATTCCTATAATTTAACAGCCAGCATGAAACGGGAAACATAAATATTTAAAGATCCTACCAATTTTCTTGATCTCTATTTAAACGAATGAATTTTCATATCAGAAAAGTGATTGTTCTATTATCCGAAAGTTCGTTTATCCGATCATTTGTATCTCCGTATTCGTTCGGATACTGGAGGCTTTACTGCGCCCCTCGGGTGCCATAAGTGTTTCGGAGTTAATAAGAAAAATAATACCCGTCACGCGTGTCGATGCAGACAAATTGTTTCTTGGAAACCATTCCCCGCCATAAACACATATGACACTTTACCCTCCTTTTCGCGGTTTTATATTTCGTAGAGGGTGAGGTAGCGGACAAAGTTTAAGACACGCCTAGGTAACGTCGGATGATTTACTCGGGATGTAAATCATCGTGGTTTCCGAGGTGGCACATCGAAGTCTACCCACAGCGGCGCGTCCCGGCGTGAATTTCGAGAAACGATTTCGGCCATAGTTCCTCTCCGAGCCGGGTTGGATATCGGGAACCCTTTTTCCTCCCTTTTTCTTGCGGCTCTCCCGCCCTCTTTCTTCGCAGTGGAATTCATCTCGTGAAAAAGTTTCGGAACTGCCCTCAGTTGTTCTTCCTTCTTACGCGCGTTGCTCATAATGTGATTGGCCCTAGCGCGGGAGAAAGAAACGACGCGACAGGCGCGACGCGGGCGGAAAAGAGAGAAACAGGAACGATAAAGGGTGGGAAACCGATTCGAACGAAAACTTTGAATATTTACAGCTAGGGCGCGATCCGGAGTGCTCGGGGGCACCCTTTAAAATTTATTAGCGAATATCGATGAAATTCCAGCGCGCCGAACGATTTAAGGGAGAGAACGCCGAGCGGCGTGTGCGGCTAGAAAAATCTCGAGTACGGTGCGCGTCTCAGATGGGATTGAACGGTGAAAGTTCATTGAATTTTTATATTCCTGTGGTTTGATCGTATATGATGGTCCCGTCTTTAATGAGTCACTTACATTAGGTCTGGGTTAGGTATTGGAAAGTAATGATCGTCTCATCCGAATTGTGATTGCGAGTTTATTTTACTTTTTCGGCTTAAACGTTTGTTAGAGGAATGGAAAAAGGTTATGGAAAATTGGAGGAACTGTTTCGAGTATCGGATACTCTAGCAATTGCTTGACCTTTAAGAGTTGATATAATTCATATTGGAGGTTATTTATTAAAGGGTCCCTTCAGTATGGATTGAAATTTCTTTAAAGAATTTTGGGTCGATTGTAGATATTTTGTACATAGTTTTGGGATTGAATTCTAAATTTTTAATTGTGATTAAAATGATGTACGTATAGTACGTTTTCTGTGTAATTAATTTGGGAAAGATATACATGGTCCTTGTGTTGTCTTTCATTACTTCACCTTTGAGAGTATTGTCATTATCGACTTTTATGGGTATGTAGATATATAAAATAATTGAGTTATCACTGGATGGATTTTGGTATAGTTTAGTTATGATGTTTGGAGGGGATTGGGGTGACTTTTCTTTAATGTTAGGGAGAGTAATATTTAAGTCCTTACAAATATTTTCTATTCTAATTATATGTGGAGTGTGTTGCTTATTTGTTTTGTTATAAATGCCTTTAGGTTTATTAGCGAATATAGCGGTGAGGTTTCCCGTGTTGAGTCAAATTACATACATGTTCCGAATCTGCTTTCCAAATCACCAATTCCAAATCACCAGCTGTAGCCCTACTGATGAGTCTTGGCTGGTGGTTCTGAGACAAAACGCACATCTCTTTTTCGTCCTCCTATCCGTTTCTCTCCTTTATTTCCCCGGCCTCCTCCACACACTCTAATCCCTTCGGATGGGAGTAGGAGCAAGAACCCAAAGTAGCGTCAACGCCGGGATAACATTGAACCCGGGACGTTACAACGATTAAAATTATGAGAATATCAAATTCGGAAGGAAATTGTATTTTACGTTTCGTGTATTAACAAGTCCGGATTAAAACAAAAAATAAATGAAAGAAAATGCAGGCTACATATTTGAAATACCGCGAGGGCATAATAACTTAGCTGCATTTAATAACATGTGATACTAATTTGAAAATATAGATAGTATAGTACTATGTACATACATTGTATAAGTAAGTAAAATAAATAACATCTTATATGACGACTCCTGTACATAAAATTAGACTCCTTCAATTCAAGATTTACATTTAAAGCAATCTGTTTATTCTAAAAAAAAATCTACTTGGTCCAGGGAAGGAAATAATTGGACTCGACTTAAGAAAATCTTCACTTTTGTAGATGTAGGTATCCTAAAACGTTGTCGGAGAATGTAAATATTCGTGATTATATTTTCTGCGACGAGAATAAAGAATCTTCTGTGTCGTATTTAAACTGTGGAAAATGTGTATAGAGTTATTTTGTAATTTTAAGGCGCACAAAGACGGCACGAATTGTTGTGTACAAGATGTAGTCGCCGCGTTGTTTTCCTCGGAGCTCGATTTAAAAACAGACGCGTTCTCCTTTTAATACGCGACGGAATAAAACATCATTCGGTTAGAAAAAATTCCCCGGAATTTTTCTCCTCGACTTTTACACATAGGTTCCTGAATATTCATCAGTAAAGTACGACGAGGAAGTTCAATCTGCAAGAAGTGGACGACCGACTTCGTTAGGGTCTTCCCTCTTCCAGTTCAAAGTTTCGGGCTTGACTGAAGCTTTGGATAAACTTTGATAAGGTAATATTGTTACCGGTACCTCTGAAAAACGAATAGCTTTCTACTTTGCCGAAGAACATGTTCAATGTCGCTTCAATAAAGATGGATCAGGTATAAAATTAGGAAAATAGCACGAAAGATGAAAACTTTCGATTATTTCGTACATATTATAGTGACGAGAAAAATATTCGACTAAAGATTAGCTAACTTTTGTGGGAAACATTCTCGACGAAGAGTTTGAACTATTTTACGAGGATTGTTAAATTTTCTTTAGGAGACACTTACCTATTATTAGTCACGTAATTGTTTAATATTACCTCGGTTTTGTTTTATTAGGTTAATTGCAAAACAATTATTCTTTTTGTGAGATTATTATATTTTCACTGAGAAATGACAGAAAGATTCTTACATGTTTATGCTGACAAATTGTTGTGAGGTCTTGTGAACATTTTTCTAATTAATAATATAGGCTTTCAGTATATGAATGGCTACAATATTGTTATGAAGTTAAAATAAGTTGACATATTAAACAGAATTGACATTACAATATTTCCTTAAAAATGTATGTATGTCCAAGATTAATGTCGGAATTAGAAATTTCATAGTATAGGTACTACTCACAGTAAAGGTACGATGTGAAAGGATCCTATATCGCATCGATATAACGTAGGCTTTTAACACTAGAACTACCAAACCCATAAAAATAATGGATTTCAGATTTTTTACATCACAGTTATTGAAATTGTACAAGTGATCGTGTTGGTGTTTATGATGACCACAAAATCATTATTCACTTTATATGATACAATAATATGTTATACTATATTATATATTGTATATATTAATTTAGTACAAAATTTAATTTAATATGCATTCAAGCGAGGTAGTTAAACTGTTAAATATTTCCGTTATGACAGTTTTACTCTTTATGATGTCACTTCCATAGGACAAAACAATATAAAACAAGTAGCCCAGTAGTATGGAACTATTATTTCTTTACAAAAATTGAATGTTTTATGTACCCAGGGTTTCTACAAATAAGAGTTCCACACCAACACCACGATCTCATAACGATTTATAAACTATTCAATATTTTCTAATGGGTGAAATATTATTTGCCAGTTTATCTAATCTGGTCCATTCTGTCCGGTGTTTTTTAACAATACGGGAACGTAACGAACTCGCCGATAAGTGAAACGAAGATTCAAACACCACTGGACACCATTACCCTCTCTAATCTTGTTCGCCGGTAGAAAGAGAGAGAGAACAGGGTGGGAATGGAGGAAGTGCGACGACTAATCAAGCGGTCACACGATTCCTTCTGCAGCTGGTCAAGTTACAACGTAACAACTCGACGTTCCGATAAACGGATTAAGAGCGGCTACGTGTATGGAACCGAAATGCATTCAATCGTGGTCACAGAACGGCAAGGACAGTAAGGACGAGGATAGTAGCAAAAGAAGGGGAGGAGAGAAAGAATAAGAGAGAGAGGGAGAGAGAGAGAGAGAGAGGGGGGTGAGCGAGAGCGATGGCGAGGGTGTGGGAGAGGGAGTAGGAGAGGGAGAGGGTGCAGAATAACAGGAAAGCTTTACCTTATCCGTGGCGTTCCTCGTTCTTTGGAATGGGCAGTCGAGCGGCTCCAAATGGGAAAGCGGGTGGAAGGAAGTGTCGTTGATGGGGTAGCTAATGAGGGAAAGCGAGGATAATGTCGTTATAATAAGTAGTTGCGGTGGAGAAGGTAAGGTAGTGTTTTATAGCGCGAATGGTCCGCGCTCCTAAGGACTCTAAATGTCCTTGCAGACGTTAAGTGACTCGGAGTGGAAGCCAGATAGCGCTTTATTGCTATCAGTGAACCTGTTCCACGGGTCGGCATCGTCCTCTTTTGCTACCGGTATACCGCAACTACTTGTATTGTACGCGCGCATCCTAGAAAACCTTTTCTTCCTCCAAGGTTCTTAGATAATACTTGCCCGGGACATGTTGTACAATTAGCGTACAATTGAAGCTGCTATTGCGAAATTATTTATATTGAATTATTCAATGAACTTTGTTATTTTCTTAAAGAGGTATTTCCATCTGGAGGGGTAAAAAAATTGATTTTCTTAAAGTATAACATTTTTAAAATGTGTGCATACAAAGCGTTTCATTCAGGTATCGCGACGCCTGAATTCGACGAAATTGCAGTTACAATGAAGCGATTGATTTCAAGAAAGCGGTGCATCATTGGAAGCGCCAAGCGTAAAACATTGTCGTATTACCTAGTTATTACGATAGTTACTTTAATTCGTAACTTTATTGTTTTAATTTGCTAGCACACTTGAGACGGTGACTAACAGTATAGTGTTATTTGCAGTAAAATCTTTAACCTTTATACGTCTCTCATTTTCCCACCTTAGAAAATTAAAAAATTAATATAATAAAGAGATAAATAGATCAATTTGTAAATTCTGTAAAATAAAAGTCGCGGAACATCAACTAAATTTATCTACATATGACAAAATAATATCATTTTTTAGGAGAAAAATATGTCACATGAACACAAGGGACGGATGAAAATTGAACGCGTTTTTCTCGAAACAGTGTATTCCAAACTGGCTGTCATGATTTGTCAATAATGACTGAACCAAATTATTTTAGGTTTAGCATTAGTACTAGGATCATATCAATATCTGCATAATTTTTCTAATCGTTTGAGAATGTTGAATATTTAATGATAAATATCAATATTTTTTCTGTCAATGGTTGCCATTTGGTAAAAATATATTTTTTTTGCTTCATGTTAGTATGGACGATAACCATATAATATGTAGATTAAGATTATCTTTGACTTTCCTGTTTTAAATGAATACAACATGAATCGTGGCAGCTATTCAGAGGGATAAAATTATTGAAAACGAAACGTTATAAATATTTCTTTTTAACACGAGCCTTATGGAACTGTAGTTGATATTGAAAAGTTAATTATTTCTTATTTAGTTACAAAAAATTACATTTTCATAAAAAATTCAGTCGTTATAGATTTTTTTACGAAGATTATGATGGCACGGACAAAAGATATGTTAACGATCAAATAAAACTAAAAATAAGGATGAAAGTATGCAAACTTAGGTTTCAGTGCGTTTGACAGAGTTAGACGTTATTGAAATGAAGTTTTATTCGAATGAAATTTTATTCGAATAATCTTCGAATAAAAGTTGCGAATGGAACGAATTTATTTGAAGGAACTAGCAAATAAGAATTTATTCGAAGGAACTAGCGAATAAAGGTTACGTCATCGGCGACACGCATTATCGGCACGCACTAGCGGCGCATCAATCGTCAATCGCTATCTCGAGAAGGGTTTCCCTTACCGCATCGTACCGTTCGGGTCCTATCTATGGATGGGAAGCGGTGTCGCCTACTCCTGACTTTTATTTGCTGCGGAGTTATTCAGAATAACGAATAACTAATAAATCGTGGGACTTTATTCATTATTCGTTATTCGAAATAAAATTTACCCAACTATGGTTTGGTAGGATGTTGTACGCATATCTGCTATGAGCGTCAACGTCACTTGTTTTCCTTCGGATTATCCGACGAACTTTCCACTTTTCTTTTAAAAATTCCAAAAATAATTCAATTTATTTTACGATAAGGAAAAAATTTTGGTTTTTTCTACTTATTTGTAAATTTTTGTTCCATTTAAGTATTTCGAAGTAGTTTAAAATATTAATCGTTCAAGTTAAATGGATAAAATTGATAAACAGTATAAAGTGCCATATGGAGCTCCAGTAACACCAAACGCGTGAGCTACATTAAGTAGATTGTTTCAGTTGAGAGTTTATGAAACGGTCGCAAAGTTTTTCTAATTTATTATTTAAACGACATGCTTTGTTTGATAAAAACGATAACGAAAAAATAGTTCGGGGTCACTGGCATCGGATATTCTTTGGATGAATATGCATGAGTCGCGTATGCGCGACTGTGAAAACATTGTTGAAAATGGTTCCTCCCGTTACCCCCTAACTCGATGATTTGTTTTCGCGTTTTACGATGAAAAATTTCCAGGGGGGTGTTACGTTTCTCCCGTAAATTTTCCTGAAGTAAAAAGAAAAATTGGTTCGATTTTTTTGCGTTCCGATAGATTTTGTTTTTGGTTTGATCTGAAAAATTTTACATTTTCAAGATTGTAGTTTTTTTGAAATACAATGCACCCGTTAAAACAATACATAGTACGTGTCTGCCTGGTGGTAGCCTACTTCTAATATAACTTGTGAATCCGATTACGAGTATGGACAACATTCCGATTTTCATTTACAATGATTGCTTGAATAATCTATGTATGTGCAGGCTAGAAAATAAGATTTTTGTTGTGATTTCAGATGAGTTGAGTGTAGACTATTTAATATATTTGGTCGATGCATGTCAAGTATGGGTTTCACTGATTACTGTATTTGATTATATCTTTTTGAATGAAATTTATTGATAGTAGTCAGCTTGTTAAAATAGAACCTGTTCTGTTTTTTTGGCAATGTATTATTTGTTTCAATAGTAAACCTACATAAAAATTTAGAATAAAATTTTGGAATAAAATTTGAGATAAGTAAAGGTGAAATCTGAATAAGAATACTCAAGAGTACACTTCATAAAACTTCTTTTAAGATGTAGGTGGAGACCATTCATTAATAAAATAATCATTCAGTCACAAGACTACAATTAATACTTCAACACATTAAACGCTAAATAGTAATGTAAAGTCTTCTATATGTTAATTTCAAGTTTATGTCAAAATATTTACGTTTTTATAATATTGGTATGAACATACTTGTGTTCCGATGGAGAGCGTACATATGTATTTCCATTTTGGCTAATGAAATTTTGTTTAGAATTTAATAGAATATGATATTTTTAAATACGTACCATTAACAAATTCAACATTCCATATGCACCGACTTAAGTAATACTTTTAAACGATTAGAAAAAATCAAAATGTATCTTCCATGATTCTAAGAAATGTGAGAACATGAATGTCAAAGATTTTTATGTCAAAACGTAATATTATTAACCACTTGCGCTGGCAACTAATTCACAGATGCGCGTGCCAAAACGCTCCACTGTAACTTACCGTAAGGCATCACTTGAAACGAGAAGAGTCGGTAGAGTCTTAGACAAAGAATTTTACACAAATATGTATTTTAATTTTGTTTGTTAATAATCTTATACAGTATGGTATCTTTCAAAAAAATCTTCAAAAAATTTCTGTACAATAGCGACTGAAGTTATCTTCTGACGAAATGAATATCTAAGAAAGAAATTAAATACATTCTCGTTTAAATAATTTGTATAAGTGACATTTACTATTAGTTACTACAAAATAAATATGTATTTATCATGTAATAGGAGGTACTACTTCTATTAGCCAGTACAATCAAGGCAGTTTAGATAAGCTGAAGAAAAATACATTGTATATACAATTTTTAAGATGTCTCTCTTAATTTCTTGTAGTCTAAATAAACTCCATAACGGTTATTTCAATCCATTCTGTAAATTATCTTGTACAACTGTAAGACATACATAAACTGTATTCATTTCACAATTTCGATATCAACATTCTTAGCGATATACAACTTATGTCAAAATTTATTCCCGTTATTCTGTACCTGGTTTTGAAACATTTTTTTCAGACAAGGAAACTTTAATTACGATTGTAAGTCGGACACTGTTAAGAAGTTGACAGCCAGTGAAACCATTAGCCACGAAGGAATGCACATGGGAAATTGACCCAGTCTACTTCCTGTTGAACGCTGCATGGAATGTAGCCTGCAGGTACAATACGTGGAAGTCCAACGCTTGTCCTGGCAGTTAAATTCATCCCTTTTGTACGGGTTAGAGGGTCGGGACAGGGTGGTGCATTACCGTCAAATACGTCAGCCGTTTGTTTGGTCGGTAATCTTCTGGAAAGATTTTGCCATACTGGAAAGAAGTGTGCAATCACCAACGACCGAGAGTGATCGTGAATCCACATGTGCGCGAAAAATCGCTTCCCAGACCGTGGGAAAGTTACTTTTGCTATCACACGGCGGAAGAAAAATCGCGGACAGCAGTCCAATCGAGCGACCCGGACAGTTTAGAGATTCTTCTCGACGATCGTCTTTTCCGATCTTTATTTCCATTAGTAATGTAAAATCTATGGTTGTTGAATTAATGATGACGGATTCGCGATGATAGCCTTGGTTGCTACTGTCGGTACTATAGGTACGATAAATATTTTTGAGGATCTGTTAGAAGCTAATATTCTTAAGTACGAAATAAGAAAATTAAATTTTATACTGTTTGTCCTGTTAGAATTATTACAGCATTATCTCAGACTGTGCATCGAAGAATTGTTAACGTTATCGAATTTTAAAAACCACTGGTTATTATTTATTTATTTCATTACTTATAGGGTGAACTATATGTCATACAAAAAATAATAGAGGTAAAGAAAAAACGATAATAAAAAGGAATAATTATTAAAATATTGGTTTGCAATTTTGGCCACGCTGTTTGGAGAAAATAAATTACATATGATATAGTTAACATAACTTTATGTTGGAAGTAAATGTAGATGTAGTAAAAGTATTAGTATAAATGTAACTTACAATTTTCCGAATAATATTGGACTATATATGGATTAATAAAAATGTAGGTCACTTTGTCACGTATATCCACTTCTGTGAACAATTAATCAGTGAGTTATTAAGTATTCTATAATGGTGACTAAGCATCTAATGAGGTACTATATTTTAAAGCAATACTTAAAAATTTAATCAATTGTATTGTTGTCTAATTTTGTAGTGAATTTATTGCACGTAGAGTTTGGGAATGAAAGTATATTATGAATTTGTATAAGGTGAAACAAGCAATGTATTGGAGACTTGTATTAATCGTGATTTTTTAATTACTTGACGAATTGTATCTTCTTGTTTATCTTCAGTCCTTACAGAATTGTGTACTGACTTATCAAGTTTTAGTTACTAACCCAGTTGTAATATCATAAAATAAAGCGTCATTGTAAAGTGGAACACTTTCACAGAGCAGTTTCTCGATGTCAAACTGAGATGAAACTCAAGAATGACGAAATTGCGTTCGAAGCTTCGTTTTCAGATATCCCCATGTTTTTGTTGTCACTTCAGAAGGAAACTGCTTTAAGTAGTTGCTGATAAAAAGCGCGAATATCATACGAACAATTGCTTTTTTAAGTTTAATTCGGGAACTTTTGGGACAGACCATGTACTTTTTTCAGCTCTATACAGTATATCTCTTAAATTCCTCATCTTACTTCAATGCTCTTTTTGCGCTCTATCTCTTGATATGGTATAAAACCGAATACACGACAGCATGGAAAACCAATAAATCGAAACACTGGCATCGTACTCGTTGAAACTAACGTCAAACTAAGAGCAATGACAGGGTCCTTGCGGTTGCGGAGCATTCTGCCTCGGAGGATTCAGCATGTCGCGTGTACGTAACATAATAGAAAACGGAAGGAAGGTGCGACGAGGCAGAGTAACAGAAGCGAAGGGGCGGAAAGGTGGGTGGCGGCGGAGGATGGGGGGTCGCCCATCCTCTTCGTCATTCCGTGGGTTGCCGGAGACAGCCGCAGAAACTTGAGAATTTATGGTTCTGCGGCCTGCGGATTTTCGTTTTCTACCGAACGACCGGTCGTTGGAAATTCCGCGCCCTCGTACGACGACGACGATGGAGACTCAATTAATATTTATGGGGGATGGCTCCATCTCGTTTTGCTTCCCTCCCGCGTCCACCCTTCGTTAACGCTATCGTCCCGCCGCGAATGTTAGAGCCACATTTGAACGAACCACGGGATTGGTTAAGCTTCGTCGGACAAAAAGGAATGCCAGTTTACGAGCCGATGTACATACGTTAAACGTCGATTTTAATTCCGCCCTGTCGACCCGGTGCATACAGAATGCTGCTTTATAGGAAATTTGCTTGCGAACGTGGTGTATCAGACGATTGATCAGTGTGTGATCAAAAAGGATTTTAGTTCATTGACCGTTGAGTTAGTTTTTGGAAATTTTTAAAGTGAGATTTGTATTAGGTTATTGTATGTGAAATTTCTTGAGTGAATAATTAGGGTGAGCCAGAAATATCTTCAGCGAGAGTTTGTGAAAATTCAATGAATAATATTTAAAAATGATTAGTAATAGGAATTATTAAGTTTAATAATAATAATGTATAAGAACACATTATTATCGGCGAACCATTTTTAACTGTCCATATTATTGTCCCTATTCTCGGTAGAAAGTTTCACAATGCCATTGTACGGTCTTAATTTTTTACGATTTATTTTCATCCTAAGGACAGAGCATAGCTTCGAACACATGCCATAATGAAAGTAACAGGATGAACAAAGTCGAATATGCCAAGAACGATGAGTTATAGGATAAATGTACCTTAGTACTTTTTATAGGCGACCTTGTTATATGTATTAATCTGTTATGTATAGGTTAAACTAGATTTTTTTGTAAAATTGAGCTTGTGCGTTTTTCTGCCATTTCCACAGATAATAAATTTAAAAAAAGCCAGTATATAATTTCTAAGTTGAATGCATATCTAAAATATATGAATCAAGATTTTTGGTACCACAAATTAGATTGGACTTTAGACATATTACATGTAGAAAATGTTGTAATTCTGCATAGTAAAATCAATTAAATGGGAACACTTAATTATTTTATGCATGTATAATGTTATAAGTCGAGTTGATGCATTAATTATAAACAAATTGTTGTTCTAAAGTAACAGCACGATGTGCTGTTCAATTTTCCACGGCACTTTTAGTTTTAAATATTTGCATTACCTTCCGAATTGTAATTGAAATTTTATTATATAACAGAAATAATAGATAATAGTACAAAAAATTCGACTGTGATTCATATGATCATTGTTCTTCTGCACCTTATGTGCAATAATGTACCATCATATTATTAGTTAGTGATGATCAACATCTCGAACACAGACGTCGATTTTGATTCTATTGGCACAGACGGTTTCTCCACTGCTAAGAATAATATTTGATTGCATTATTGCGCTCACTAACTCTAACGATTGTTGGAATTTAATTAGCTCGCGTTTTACACACTGCATATTTCAGTAATCTGCAATTTCGGCGATTCATCCGACGGGGAAAGTTATTCTGCTGGTGCAATTTGCTGTACTTTTCTCCCTGAATATAATATCACGTAGCCTCAGATCTTAGGATAATATTTACAGCGCTTTCCTGCAAGAACGGGCAGCTGGTTCATAATTACTATTACGGTAAAAGAAGCGAAAGTTTACAAGGAGACGAGTATGACTTGTCCAACCACATCTTGATGAGATCCTTTCCAAGAACTCTCCAGCTCCGGTAAACCTGGTAAACTAATCCAGCCTCTCCTTGTCTAGTTTCCTTCATCTTTGAGGGACCCCTCATCGTTTTATGAATTAAATTGTCCAGCAGTGTAATCGACCTATGTACTGGCCAAGAGGCAGTGAGAAACTGAGTTAAAACATAAAACTAGAGACCGTGTTTTCTGTAGTGTTTAAAGACCAAGATGTTTCACCATGATGTAATCATAAGAATAAGTTCAGAAACGATAAGATATGCACGTGATGCAGCGATACGAAGATTACAACCTTGCATTGACGCAAACGGTCACCACTTCGAACATCTCCTGTAATGTAAGAAAGTTTATTTTACTACTACATTTGACCTTGCATGACCTCCAATGATAGCTCGGTGAAGTCGTCTCAATACCGGCACACATTGCGATAAAAAACTTCACCCACGATTAAAAAAATTCACCCACGCAGAAAATATTTGTGTCACAATATGCCCCCCTCTATACCGTGTAAGTTTTATATATAACATTTTTTTCATATTATTACAAATAACGGCAATATTCAAAGTGGACATAGTTATTGCCCCACCCTGTATATAGGGTGTTTCGCATAGTTCTTTATCTACAGTTCGGCTAATTTGCATGCTTCGATCGAGGTTAGGGTTCGCTTCCATAGTTTTTTGTTTCACGGATTCTAGGCGAAACAAGCCAAGGAGATTAGTACTAATCTCGTCTTAACTGAATTTTGGTTCGTATTACACAGTCTGGTATCGTTGTGCAATTCGCATTGACTCGAGTATCATACTTATCTATGAGGGAACATATTATTAGAACTTCCGTTAATCACGATTTAAATGTGCAATGAAGATTTCAATATAAACAACTTTATATATTCACTAATATTTGTCAAATCTCTGAATTTATTAACACTGGAACTACCAACGCCGTCAAATTGATGGACTTTAGATTTCTTACTCGAGAATTAATAAAGTCTGTCCCGATTTTATAAAATCTATATGCCTAAAATCTATACATATATCTATATCTCCAGAATTAATAAAATTTAAAACTGTTTTCGTTGAAATGTACGTTGATCCTTAATTTCTTATACAGTGTAAATTATAATATACTATGTTATATTACATTATATACTACACAATTTAATTTAATAATCATTCAATGCGGGTAGTTCTGGTATTAAAAACAGCCAACTGATAACTGTTCTGTACTCAACTTCCGGTTTTACACTTCAAACACGATATAAAGCAAAGATATCCGTCCCGTCAGATCACAACATACAGTTAGAATATCACTAACAATAAGAACCATACTGGTCAGACAGAAAAATATCATTCCGCGAACTTTTTGACGAATAAGGAATTAAAACTTTGACGAATCCTTGAAACGAGATTCTGATTCTGGCAGTGTAACTCGCGTAATAAGATTTCCACTCTTTTCCTGGCTCTTT
>NW_015373923.1:12802094-12840317 GCF_001272555.1 Dufourea novaeangliae
TCGCTTGATTTTTCTCGCGTTTTGCCATCGCAGTTGCGAAATTACGACGCGCGCTTTATATCCTTCGGGGAAGCGTTATTCAACCGCGGAAACAAAACGAACTTCCAGTCACCAGTTTCCGGTCGTTTCGTCGTTTCTCCGCAGGCACGACGCGACCGTATTTCTTTTACAATTTACCCGTAATCTCTTCGGAAATGCATTTGGGAGGAACTTTAAGGTTCCCTAGTCGCTTGTGTTTTTCCTTCCTTTTCATATTTATTAAACCGTGCAGTCAGTGTTCTCTGTAATTCTAGCCAGGAATGGCATCGCGCGGCCACTGCGAAATTGAGAATAAAACTACGGATAGGGGCGCGAGATCCGCGAAAGACCCCTTTTTTCCGGAGTGGGATGCGGTCAATGCTGCTCGGAAATCCAGAGCCAGTTATAAACCTCTGTGAAAAGGGGGAACGAAAATTCCCCGGGTGGAAATAAAAGTAAATTAAAGCGCACGTGACCGGTTGTTTAAAATGTAACAGCCAATTACTGACCTTGCGCCGGCTACTAGCCTCGTCGATCGCGTCGACGATCAAAAGCTTCTTTCGGCTTCTCCTCTGATTTTTTTCACGGCTTTTCTCGGCTCAGGCTATGATATTTTGCGCCTGTTGCTGGATGTTCGTTTATACACACATCTGTGGTTTTATATTGTTTTTGTGCAGATTTCGATATCACGTGTATCTAAATACAAGTGTATACGTGTAATTAATAGACCTGTGTTTCAGTCCGTGTAGTTTTTAATATACGCATATACAGGTACTGAAATACACGGCTACATGGACACTGAAATACACGGGTACAAGTTATTACTCATCAAAACGCATGGGGAGTTGCGGTTATAGTCACCGTTTTTTTTTTCCAATTTACAGCATTTGTTGATAACCACAATAAATGAACTGTGTAAATTTTTAGTTTCCAATTTCGAACCATTTCCGAGATATTTAATGTTCAAGTTTTAAATAATTGAACAACATTGGGGAAAGCAATACAAACGCTACTTTGAAAACATTCGACGAGTTCAACCGCAATTCGCCATGCGTTTTGAAGTGGATTGGCTCCTATTCGTGTATTTCAGTATCTATGTACCTGTGTACATGGACGTAGCCAGGGGCGGCAGGGGGGTACTTGTTGAAAAAAAGTGGCTTTTACCCTACTCCACAAGAAAAAAAATGGATTTTGCTCCCCGCCCCTCGCCCCAGAATTATAAAATTTTTACGTAACATTTAATATTGCAGTACAAAAAAAACAGAATTATTTTGTTTTTCTGTGTTCTAAATCGTTGAAAATATGTACGTTTAGTTAATAAAGGCTGTTGTTTGTCTTGTTTTACATTATACTGCGATATTAATTTTACGCAAAAATTTTGTAACAGTATTTAAATAATCCAGTCTCTTTGCAACGTATCAACTGCGAGTTATCTCGTTGTGACAGTCAACGTGTTAATATTGATAACAGAAAGTGTATATAAAGAATTTCGTAGGTACTAGGTTTATGAAATAATGTGCAAGCACATTTATTGCATAAAATGAGGCTGTGAAAATTGTTTCAATAGACGTAATTACAGATTATATTATCATGTATGTCCTTTTTATGATACCCCGAGCTGAGATTTAAAAAATAAAAATACATAAAAATTAACGAAAAACATCCTCATAAATACTTTTATGATACAGAAGAAAATAAATAATAAAATATTATGAAGCCAGTACAGTACCTATTGATTAAAATTTGTGGTGTAGATTTTTTTTAATATAAAAAGATTAAACAAACCTTTCTCGACATCACTTTTACCTCCTTTTCTGGTTGAATTCTACACAATTGAAAATTAAACTATTTACTGTAAGACTAAAGAAAGTAGAATTAATTTAAAAATTGGTTGTTAATACGTAAACTTAATTTACTTTGAATTTGGTTGTTACACGTTTATACAATTTATTCACAGTTTAATATTAAAAATACGATACGATTACATATTTTTTAATCAAAAGGACAAGGATTCTTTATGTGTTTACACGACATGTCTGCGCTTATACCATATAGAACAATTATTCTTTTTTGCAATATTTACATACGAACCTTCTGATAAAATTCATATATTAATGACTCATAAATTTGTTTCTGATTTCCATTATTTTCGGTTTACTTTGTTTACGGAATTCATTGAAAATTCAGAAAAAAAAATTAATATCGTAGGAAAAAGTAACTGAGAAATCTGGGAAGTCTCATTTATCGTCGGATTTTTCATAACCACAAATATTATTTTTTTTAAAATGAGTATGTTTTTTTGTATCCTGAATGCATTCCAAAAATCGTCGTATAAATGATACGGTGTCATCAGAAGTAAAATGTAAATAATAAAAATATCAAAAATGAATCGATTTCATGAATCTGACACAAATCATTTCTAAAGAATGACTATACCAATTATTACTCAATAAATTACGCGAAAGTTTCTGCATTTCGCGTGATTTATCTGTACGAAGAACATCCATGAGGCAAGATCATAGTTTGTCCTTTCGCTCGGTTTTCCCAGTGTACAGCGTTAAATCTTTATTATCGCGAAGAAAGCTCCTCATTCTCTTTCTTTTGCATCTCCCTATTTTTCTCTCTTCGTTCTTTTATTTTTCGTTCGCGTCGCCATCACTATCCCTCTGTAAGAGGATCATTCTCGCGTAGTTTTTATCTCCCATTTCGTTCCCGTCCCTTACGCTCCTTTTAAACCAGCCAATTCGCCTCTCGAACGAGAAAGTGGTCTGGGACAACGTCGAGCCCCGACTATCTTCTCTTTTTGCTGGCCGCGGAGTGAGGAAATTGTTTCGCTCACGGGTACTTCTGAGTACATCCATGGACAGACGATAATCCAAAATTCTATTTTTCGTCCTCTCCCTTGATCGTTTCGTTCTCGCCCCGCATTATTATCCGGCTAAAGAAGAAACGTGTTTAGCCACTCTACACGTTTTAACG
Organism: Dufourea novaeangliae; assembly: GCF_001272555.1. Classification (NCBI taxonomy): domain Eukaryota; kingdom Metazoa; phylum Arthropoda; class Insecta; order Hymenoptera; family Halictidae; genus Dufourea; species Dufourea novaeangliae. The sequence goes on from NW_015373923.1 coordinate 12,805,092, forward strand.
CTAGTATTTTCTGAATAAAAAAAGAAAAACGAAAACTAATCTGTATTAATTGTTGCGTCGATTTTAATAATCGACGCCGTGTCACACGCCAAATTAATCTTAAGCGACTGGTAAAAAAATTTATTTTAAAATAATTGACGACTCAGTGAAGGTACTATGTAAAATTTATTTATTGTAAGATATGGTCACAATTGACTAGTTTGATATCGTGTGGTCGTGTGTCGTGCGAATAAATCATTATACTTATAGATAGATCGCTGGTTTGAATTTCTTACTTGGAACCATTGGCCTTTGCTGTCGATTCAAACAATCCGCTTACACACGCAAGTATACAGAGCACATACAACTGATCCGGGCGAATAACTCTGAAATGTTTTCCTTTTAGGTCTTTGACACGTCGCTCGGTCAGCTACGCCTCCAAACATATCTAATTTGCGGGACGACAAATTCCGTATTGTAGGACGGAACTTCGCTGTTCGAAATATAATTATATATTAAATATTTAGGTTGAAGTGTTTATAATATTCTTGCAGTGTAAAGTAGAGAAAATTTGTACATAGTTTTAAAATTCAACGAATCGCCAAAAATTGTATTGTTAATATTTTTTCATATTGTCCAAATAATTTTCAGCACATATTTTACGCTATCACGCCTATTTCCATTTCTTTCACCTACGTGGAATGACCACTCAATTATTAACAGGATGAATATTTATTTTGCAAGTTTTCCTTTACTGATTTTTTTCCAGAAACAATCTGACCTATTTCGAATGTTGAAGTATCGATTTTAACAATTAAAACTTCTAGGTCCAGAGTCGAATCCCGCTTCATTAATCTTTATAAAAAATCAAGCAGTTTTTAAGTTTTCTTATTGTACTGAATTTCCATTGTGGGCAATTTTTACTTGTACTGCCAATAATAAGCATTTCACAGTGTTAATTAAATTCATTATGAAAAATTTACCTTTAAATTACCGAGTATTGCTGCATTTGGTCTTAGTTTTATAAGTAAAATGTTATCAGTCTATCTGTTTTCGTTTCGTAAAGAAATAGTGGAAAATAAAGAAATTTTTATGCTGTAGCGGTAGTTTATACACGGGTAAATGTGCATTTCCAATGTGAAACACCTAAACATGAAACCCACTTAAAATTCGAGATTTGTAATGTCGAGATGTTTGGTATTTTTGAGACATTACTATACTGTATGTCGTATTTATAACCGACTTACCAATCAGCATTTATTTCCCATCGACAGTGCTTAGGAATTTTTTGTAGAAAACGTATAGTACATATTGCTTGCGATCTACTACGATTACACATATTTGATGGAATATGTTTGAAACACTTGTTAATCAGAAATATTTCAAAATTACTAGCTGCGTTATAAATATGAAACAACCTAAGTAGGTGTGCTATAAATACGAAACGGAGTGTATATCTTAAGGTCTTGTCCGAAGTCTTGGTCTTATTCGCATCATGTACTTCCAAGAGCTCGGAGAACAGGTCTCGTTTACTTTAACATACTGGCAGAATACCAGTTGCAGCATCGTTATCGGTGCTTTTCCATTCTTTTTAAGTTATCGTCTTCTACCGACGTGCATTACGAAGATACTCGAAAGGATGAATGTTCGAGTCGATGGCTCTCGACGCTGAAGTGGATGAAGGCCTGCGGTACATAAGCCTGGTCCATTAATCAGTTCGCAAACGGCATTTCGCAAGCTCCGAGCTTGCGACTCGAGCTCTCGGTATCGGTTAGTCTACCTTTTCCGAAATTTATGGAGGCCTGACGAAGGTTGATCTTCTTACGATACGATACCGTGTTCCCGGAACGTTGTAATTTTTCTATCGAATCTTCGTTATCGATATTCAAAAAATATCACCGGCCTTCTCTCTTTGTCCATTCGTTGCCTCTTATCCTTCCCGTTTGTCGCTACATTTAACTGTTCGTGAGCGTAGCTAGTAAATAGTGCGATAGATAAAGACTTGGCGGCCATGAGTCACGATCTTTCCCGTTTCTTCTTACCCTATAAACAAGATTAGCGGTAGTCGTTAACGCAAACTCACCTACCATGAGAAACTATTTCGTGTTTAAATTTGCGATCTCTGGAGTATTTGACTTAAAAAACTGGTCAAAATGCCAATTTCTAAACTTAATTAGAAATAAAAACAATGTTCTCTTTTTATAATCTTGTTAATATGCAGTGATGTCACGGCCATTTTTGTGACGTAAAATTGTATAGAAAACTGTAAGGCCCAGTAAGAAGAATTTCTGTTTGTTGTTAAAGTTGTTTTTCTCCAAAAAAACATTGAAATTGAAGTAAATGACTTCATTCTTTTATTAATCGAAATAAATGCAATAATATTTTTATAACAATTTTAGAAATTGTCAGAGTAGACTACATGTTGGCAAACCTAGTAAAGTACATACCTCGTACATTTGCCTACGATTAACGCGCGTGTTAACGTGACTTCTCAAAAAACAAGTACAGCTATTGTAAAATTCAATTGGAAGCAAAAGAAGAGGAGGTTCGCGCTTATTTTCTCCTTAGGAATGTATACGTAGCGTCAAGAAACAGCGGCATTATTTCCAACGCTCGCAATCGTCGGTGGTTTTTATCGTCGCACGAGTATAACGCGTAATTTGTTAGTCTTCGTGCAAATTTTGTATTCTTCCGCAGCGGCTCACTTCGAAGCAGCGGTGGTACTACTCTTTTTTTCCAATCGGAACACTCTCGGTCAGGCTATGTGCCGGTTTATACGGCTAAGGGGGCCGGTACGCGGTTCTTTCATCCGGGCTCGACTTAGGGTGTATGAGTGCGGACCAATAACCTCGTGGATCTCCGGAATTATACGAAGCAGGAACTATTTATCAGGCACGTAGACCGAAACAGACATTCTCCGCCTAATCCATGAGGAAACAAGGAGGAGAGCACCACGGGCACAAGCGGACAATTTGCCATTGTTCCAAAACCAACGAACTCCACGGAGACTGCGGACTAACCCCTTCTGTTTCGTGTCATCGTCCTTCCACTCCGCTCTTTCTAGTAGATTTACCTAGGCTATTGTATGCCACATCTTCCGAGTGACAGCGCCAATAGACCGGGATATAGGACCGACGAGGGCACATGAGCTGCTCGACTCGACCTGTGCAAACCGGGACCAAAGGCGGCCGCACCAGGCTTCCTGTTTTGAGGCCACTGATGAATAATACCCTCTTCGTTGCTTAATGACGTCCCTGATCTTTGTATTGTCCTTCTGTAGACGTGGTATTCTTGACGTTAAACCCCCGAAATGCTGTGTAATTCGTCTTACTAGTTGGCTGACGTATGATTCGTTGGTATCTGTTATGATGTTAAGTCGTGGAATTGCCTTCCGAGCGGGTCAATATGGACGGAATAGTGATTAGGCAAGCATGTGTGCGAAGGAGTTTCGGGAGCAAGCCGCTTACGCTCATTCGAGGATGTTAATATCGTTGTCAAAGTACTCGCCGAGCGGAACGGGAGCGAATGTTTCTGAGTAGTTGAAAGGCAGTACGAGTTTCTGTGTGTCGTCTGAGGGATCGAAGAATCAGTCAAGACGGAAATGAAATTAGAATTCTGAAGGATTTGATATTGCATTGAATTGAAATTGTTTAATGACATTTGTAAACTTATAAAAAGAATAACCTAGATTTTTAAACGTTAACATATGTACACCACATTTTTGTAAATAGTTTCAAATGGTTGGTAATTAATTACAAATCTCCCTCCTTGACTGGTTAATCTTACAGAACGGAACATTGAAAGAAAGCTCCTAATTGTATCTCCTTTTCACTGTGATTACATGTACTTTAATCGTGGAGCTAATTGAATTTCATCAAAGAATTCCACTCTTTTGTCAGCGTTTTTCAAGCCTTTCGGTAGTCCGCCTTCACGACCTCTCCGGTCATTCGTCTTCAACGTCTAGTAAGATCAATTATTCTTACGACGGAACATTCTTCACGCAGTAACAAATTTTCTTCATCTTATGTTGTTTTGCCACATTATCTACACGATTTCTTGTCGTAATTAATTGAATGAGTGTGAACGATTTCAAGTCGATGTAGTTTGCAGAATTAATTACAATCTCGAAATCTAACAAATTTGGATTCATAAACTATAGTGTTTGTTTCGTCTATTGGAACTCTTGCCCTTCTTCATATTATTATTATACACCAAAAAACAAACGTATTGTTCGTTGAACGAAATGGCGATCGAAGAGTTATTAACACGTGTACTGGTTTCGATGCACCGTTAAGGTGTGTAAATTCTACCAAAAATCCGCGGTCATGACAATAACACCTTTTTTATTGGACTGTCTCTAACCAACTCTGAATTACTTTCTTCTTGAACTGTCTTTAATCAACTTTTTAATATTATACTGATCGGAGTTGGTTAGAGACAGCTCAAGCACTTTTTTTGTTCATATCTTTTTAATAACCAATGATCGGCGGTTAGAACACTTTGGCGGTTACTCGAGAGGGTGATCTTGATAACATGTGTCAAGGTCAGGGTCATCGGGTGTGGGTAATTTTCGGAAGTTTATTCGTTTTCACACGCCATTAAAAGACGATTGTGCATGAATGAAGCATACCGTTATTCTTATCTTAAATCACGCTCTAAACCCATAAAATTTCATTTCATCTTCGCGAGTTAGTGTTCGTGGTATTCCCTTGTAAGATCTCTGATGAAAGAGATAAATGTCTAATTGATCACCTGTTCCGTCGTAGACCGAAACGACGGTTATAGAATCAGACGATACCGTTACTTTTTATTATTTTATTCCTTCTTTCAGTCAATTTATATATTTTCAAGACCGACCCTTTGCAATTTCAATTTCGTTAACACAAAGAGAATAATATACAAAAGAAGCGAACATTATGGTCTGCAGTCCGCCACATGCGCTCGGTAACCTGGGACCCATCCGCGCCGGGCCTTACCGGGGCGTGCTGACTCGCAGACAATATAGTCATAAAACCCTACCGTTGAGAGACTCGAAAATTCGTCGCGGTCAACTCGCACCGCGACCACGTGCGCGATACTATCCTGACGTCCGCTTCGCCCTGAAGGAGAGGTATTCCACCTCCGCGTCGCGTGGAAAACCCGAGAAATTTGCCTTCCCCTTCAGGGCATCACCAATAAGGAGGCGAGTTTTGGCCACGCCTTCATCGAACTTTGAGGAAGCGCGACGTCACACGAAACTCGAACAGACAGTCGAAAAGATTCATTCAGTCGAAAACATTCATTAGAATCACTCGTTCGCAAACATTCATTCGCAAAACACACTCGTTCGACAAGAGTCACACGGACTCAAGACATTCACGTACTCGTATCGACAAGAGTCAAACGGACTCAATTCATTCGCATTAACTCGTAATCGAACAGTCATTCGACAACAATCATTCGAAACCTCGCACTCGTTACGACTAGAGTCACACGGACTCAATTCATTCGACAACATTCGCATCACGATTCTTTAGCTCCAACGGTCGAGCAATTATTAGTTTTCTCACTAGAGATTATTGAATCAGTTGCCTAATATTAATTTGGCGGGCAACAGTCGCAACCGGACGCGTACCACGACGGTCGAGCCTGGAATTTACAACTCCAGGCGGATTCGAAAGAGAAATCCACGCGGACGGACGCGACATCACCTTTTTTTAAGTATTAATTAACAAGAATGTGATTTTCTGAACAACTGCTGTCCATTTATCATAAATATGACAAATTAACGACACCAATAATTTTAAATATAGGTACTTGACATAATGCTTTGAAAATAGGATTTCTGAGTTTGCGAAATCTTGCATTTTCTTTTCGTATTCATGAACATATCCAAGCGGGGCATTGCGTATTCGCCGTTTACACAGTCGGTAGAACGTTTATTAACGTCAACAAAACTTTGCTTGTTCGATTCGTTAATGTATTAAGAGCGCACGTACACAAGTGCGTCGTCGGCAGGGCGCCTGTATACTTAACGTGTCTTGTTAGCCTATTAGGAAACTTTAGCTACTGCTCATTACTCGAACGTCGAGGCCTTTGAGAATTTCGCCATCTTCTCCCCTTTGCTTCGTATGCGCAATAAAGATATTTCTGTTTACGATCAACTTGTTCACAGCAACAACGACAACAGAGAAAAAGTTTTCTTTGATTTCTGTTACAACGTCTATAATATAGGTAATATTAAACACCCTCATCGCCATTCAGTTAACTTGTAGATGATAATTATTGTAAAATCCTTTATACCTACTGTTTCACTCCTTCTGAAATACATTCTTTAAATTGTGATTATGTATGCATTGAAGATTTCATTATAAACTTTTCTCAATATCTAATTTATTTTTAATAATGTTTTGTCAAACCTATAGATAGAAATATCTAATCTGTATACAGTAAGTCGTAGAATTCTTTTTAATTTTAATATTTTATTTAGATGGCAAGGATCAAATTATGAAAGAGTATAGAAATCGTGGCACGTATTCGTTTGATTGAATTTATGAAATAATTAACAAGACATTAATAGAAATCTAGAAGATCATCTTTGAAATATTACAACCCACGAAGTGATGAATATTTATGTAAAAGTTAGTCGAAAAGAATGATTTCAGGAATTTAATAAATACGTACGTAATTATATACCTAATATATTTGAGTCTATAACATGCAATAAACGAAAACATTATAATCAACTATTATTCATTTACCATTTTCAATAATAAAACTCTTGGGAACAGAATATATCCCATTTATTTCTACACACTGACAGTGTTATTTAATTCTGTAAGTGCGATAATAAATTAATACAGACGATTAGTTAGGAGATAATATTATCGATAGAAAGCAAATAAAACCGCACCATCACCCATGTTTATAGCCAGTAAAAACAGAAGGTAATGGACAAACAGTGAAATCCTATTTACCTGCACGCGTTTCCAATGAATATTTAAATTCGATTTCCCCCTGAAAGACGCCTTATACGAGAAAACTGCATTTTTACATTTCCTTTTAAACTTTGCAGAACGAGTGTTCCCATGATATATTAAGGAAGTGTCATTATTCTAGTATTCCAAAGTGTTTGTATTGCCGCATAATTTATTTTACGTTGATATTTTAGTTAACAAGTTTTTAATTATAATGAACAGAAAACGGAGGATATGCAGTACAGTCATGGAACAAGGATAGACAAAACATAAACATAAAATTGAGTTGCGTATGAACGAGAAACGGAAGAAATGATGGAACAAGGTTGGACATTAAAGATAATTTTACACAGTTCTGAGTAATTCTGTTACATTGTATTTCAATTACATTGTATTTTAAATACATTAAATTTAAATTACAATGTAGTTTAATTACACTTATGACTGGAGTAATTAGCGATTAAATTAAGTGAATGGTTTGAATTATGTAATGCAATTACAACATAATTCAAATACTATGTAAGCAAATTACAATGTGATTAAATTACAACGTATTTCAATTAGCACAACTCTGATCAATGGTACGATGGTGTATATATAATTTCCCAAAAGTTAATGGAAGTGGGAACGTTCAACGCCCTCATAGCATTCCGCGGTATAACCCTGATATTGCCTTCGCTAATATTATGCAACCTGAGTACAGGGCAACGTCCAAGTACTCCGGTGGAATTTTGTATGTCAGAAGTTTTTTTAAAAAAGGTGGGACGTAACAATAGAAAAGTCCCCCAAAGGTCAAAATTATTTTAAGGTCGTTAACATTTTGTGCATATTATATTCTGTGTTGTATACTTCGACGCTGTAACTGACATCAACAAGACTTCAACGACCTAGGAATAATGAAATGACCTTAAATAGTAAGATATAAATATTGAATCGTTTGTCGATTCCCGACTAAAATTAATTGGTACTAACATTCGTTCTCCGCGTATTATCTATTTCTATTCTTTGTATAAACACTAGGTAGTCACTAACACTGTTCAATCGTGTTACAAAGTTATTTTTTCTTACTCTCAATACCCGCAGAAGCAATTTAGATGTTCAATATAAGTGCAACACCCTGTATATCTGTATATTATTGTTATTCTAATAAAATTTTTAATAAAGAATAGAAATTATGATATAATTATGGGAAACCTAATCTAGAATATTTTTTTCCCTATACGAATTTAATTTAATCAATAAAGCGAATAATATCAAGGGAAAATCTCACACCTTAAGTGAAATTCAATTCGAACAGAAATGGAAGATTTTACGTTTTCGAAATTGTGATCACTATAGATTGTTCCACGTAACGCATAACGAAGAGGAAGGCATTCCAAAGAAATAGAGAAACGGGGGTAAATTTTCCAATTAAAGCGGACACGTGTCCAGGATATGTGGAGACGGATATAATTAAACGGGGGAAAGTTGTATACGTTTGGACGAAATGATCGATATCCTTGCGTTGTTGTATAACGTTGCGTACCCTAGGGTCTCCAATTAAGTATATCTTTATCAGGCAGAGCCACACGTACGTGGCAACGCGATACATCATCTTTTTGGGTAGTAGTTCATAACACGAAGTTTCTAGGTCGGGCAACGATTTATGTCAGTTGGCACGAGAGGTAGAATCAATTTGCACGTTGCTCTTCAAAGTTTTCCGTCGGGAAATCGATGACAGGGAAGCGTTATTACTGAATTATGCAATTTTATTTCAATCTTTGTCATAGTATTAGTCCTAACGTATATATAGTTTGACAAGACAAATCAGTACAATATGATTGATATATTTATTACGGTAATTTTTTAATATGGCTGAGAAAAGCTTTCTTTATCACTATATTTATGATAATGATACCCGAGTATTACTTGCAACCCTTGTATTTGGTGTACGCTAAAGTTATGACCATTTCCATCGAAAACCTTTATTAGAACGTTTACTGTGGCAACTTTCTTAAAAGTATTTTCCTATTTAGAGATATTGGGAAAGTTTATTTTTAATACTGAGACATTTATAAAATTATAAAAATTTGTTTGTTTAGTTTATATATTTTTGACTTCAATTCTGAGAAACTAATAAAGTATATGACGATGTAATAAAGTGTAAAAATTTTATTTCAATCTTATAAAAAGTGCCAAGGAAATTGAACCTGATAGAAATCGTCGAACGCGGATCGAGAAAGGTCGACAAAACACTTCGAATAACGAAAGTACTTCCTGGCAACGTGGTCGATTTATACACACGCGGATTACGGACAAGAAAATACATTGACACGTCATCTAACGAAAACAATTGTCAGGTATTGATTCAATGATCTACAACGCTAATTTGAACATTCTATATCTAACAGAAAAAATACTAGAAAGTTAAAACCTAAACCACATCATATAAAACAGTTTTAAATAGAAATAAAATATATTTGATTTTATTTTTTAAACATGATAAACAATACCCTGGCTTTCCATTGCATTTTCAGAAACAGCGAAAATGTCGCTCACAGGAGTGTCATGTTCTCCAAGCCGTCGAAGCGGTATCTGCGACAGATAAACATTGAATTCTTATGGTGCCGTCACAAATGTAATAAAGGAATCGCGGAATATTATTGCATTCCTGAAGGTAGGGAATAAATAAGCCCCGTATGACGAATTTGTACTTTCTTGGCGGTACGGAACAAATAAAAGCTGTACGTTCTTTCGCTATATTTTGTTATTTTGTCCTACAAAGGCTCGATTGCTGTCGGCTACGGCGAAAATGGTGGAAAAATGACGGAAATATTAGCTTATTATTTTGAAATTTTCTTTCTTGATACGTTTTTCTAATTCAGAATGCTATAAGTTCAGAGTCCGGAAGATAAAGGATTCTGTATGTGGCAACTGCTAGCAATTACCTGTTATTTTTCAAGTAACACGTGTCCACTTTCAAGCATTAATAAAAACAGAGAAATGCATTTTTCATTTTTTATTTAATGATTTTGAAAATGTTTGGATTAAAGGTTCCTTGTCTTAAAATTACTGCAAGTAAGTTTTTCCATTTGCTGACAAATTGGTTACTATGTGTATTTTGGAATCTTTAGATTCAGTTCATTTTTTAGATTATGAAACAACTAATTCACAATTTGTTATTTTATCGATTACGATCCATTAAAAACTATATTTTTTTATACACAAATACCCTGATTCAGAAAACTGTGCCTCGAATAAACTAATGGTAACGTAAAATAGATAAGGTCAGTGAAGTCCCATTTCTATGTCTAAGTTAACATGCATGAATACAATGTGATTTTATGGCTGTTGCTCGTGGATTTATCATTTGTACTGGGTAGTCGAGTGTGTGTATCTCATTACTAGCGAAGGAATTAAAGGGAACAGTAACCAGATATAATGGAAAGCAAAAAGATTCGAGTTCAGATCACGCATATGTCTTGATCTGTTACTGCCCACTTCTCCTATTTGATGTGAAATCCAGCGTTTAAGGTTAAAAATTTCACGAAATCGGTTTACAGATTTACAGGACTATAAATTGGGGCTGGTTGCTTAATGGATTGGCCTATGCGAGTACGTTATCGATTATTAAACGGTTTGATGAAAAGTGTCTCGTTGATGTACCCCGACATGTTGAATCCGTCGAGAGTAGATCAAAGGAAGGGGGGCTACCACGCCATTTTGAGTGTGTCTAGATGCATGCATTTCAGATTATATACTCGATTCCAGCACCGGCAGTAATCGTCGGGTCAGAGGTGCTTCCGTGACTTGTCGCCGGCCACGAAGGACGACATTTCTCAGAGGTCGCATAAAGTTCGACAATGACGGATAGGCGTGAGCACCGCTGAGGTAATCTAGACCCTATTGCCAGTATCAGGACAGCCGATCAGGGTTCCTTGCTTCTCTTTGAACCAACCGGGTCAACCGGGAGCAGTGTCAACATGCCGGAAGTGCTCCTATAACGGTCCTCTTCATGAACCGCAGACTCTTCTTTGCGTCATACTCCTCTTACGATCTCCTTTCCTGCACCTTACCATGTCTATTAGCGGACTCGACCAATGAAGATACATCCCGTCATAGCAACCGGGCTGTTTCCTCCAAATTTTTCAATGGATCACGCTGTTTCAACAGTCATACGTTTTCAGTAAATACGTCAAGTACTTCTGGCTGATATCTGAAAAATGAGTATTTATTTTCGTTAGGGTAACTGCATTTGATATCTAGTACGTAACATTGGTATTCGTAATATCTCGTAAAGAAAGGGTTAAATTTGTTGGTAGCGAACTAAACTAATGGCCAACGACGAGTAGGAAGACATAGTATGGTTACTAAATCATAAGAGCAACGTATAGCAAATGAAAAGTATTTCAGTGAAATCTGATAGTGTACAGATTTCTTATACCGTGACAATTTTACGCAACATTGGGAGAAGGCTGATTAAAAATTCCGTAAAATCATGAATATTTACTGGAAGTATCTAATTAATGACATGCTTCAACAGTTTAATCGGTTTCAACATTTTTATTAATGGAAACAGTTTTTGTGTTACTTGACTAGTATTTACCACAGCTGGGGACACGAAGTTTCGAAAGCTGCAGAGCTGAACTTTGTTTGCCCAACATGTAAATACGATGGTATAAAAAAATATGTAGTAATATAAATATTTTGAAGTGTGCATTTTTTCTCGATCCCGACTTTTAGTTGCTTCGTTTCTTTCGAATCGCGATTAAAAATCTCTAGATTTTGACAGTTCTATCCCGTCGTATATGAAACATAAATAATTTCTTTTTTGTGTGAGAATAATTAGATACAAAAATATCAATTACCCTTCAATTGAGAACGATTGAATTTGGGTAGGCGATATTAGATGCGCTTACACTGCAATTAGAGTATTGCAATACATTGAATTAGCTTTAGTTACCTAATCTTTCTAGAAAAAAATATATTTAATTTTATTTGATATTTTCGTTTACAGATCTGTATTAGACGATATGTTAGTAATATTTCGATCGAAATAAACTCAATATAATGTCCAATCTACAGTCTGCCCTGTTGTCTATAATTCTACTAGAATTATTCATAAAAGTATAAGGTACTCCTGCTGAGATTACAGAATGTTTAAATCGCAACTGTTTCTTCCGAACAATGTTTGTTTTTGAAAATACAATTCATGTTTAATATAAGTACCACTACAATATAATGTAATAGGATAATAATTTCTTCCAACTAGAATCTGCAACTGAAAATTTGGCGAAAGTTTTGTAAAACATGCTCCGGTATTTGTAATGTATGATATTTTTTCAGAATTTTAGCATTCTTGTAAATAGGGAAAATGCAGTAATAATAATTTGTTGTTAACACCGAAAACACACCGATTTCTGCTTATATTCTTCAATTTATATTTATAACAACTATAACATAATAATAATTACATAATTTTGTTCGAGTGAGTCCAGAAAATTATAATATTTCGTGTTAAAAGCAGCTGAATAATTGTTACTGTAAAAGCACAACCACCTCCAAAGTTGATAATTTTTAATTTGTTTAAAAATTGATTTTTTCAAAAACTGAACGCCCTGGGAAATAATATTTAGGTTTGCAGATTCCATTTGCAATTTTGTGCGACTGGTGAAAATTTTATTTTAAAATAATTGAAGACTCAGTAAAGGTAGTATGTGAAATTTATTTACTGCAAGATATGGTCACAATTCACTGGTTTGATATCGTGTGTTGTGTGACGTGCGAATAACTCCATATATAGATTTTGTCAACACTCTCTGTCTCTCTCATTCTGACTGTAGGTTGCAAACTGACGATAGATCGCTGGTTTTGAATTTTTTATTTGGGGCTATTGGCCTTTGGCGAGCTATCGGTCAGCTGTCGATCCAAAACAATCCGCTTTGAAAACACTTGCAAGCATACAGGACATGTACAACTGATTCGGACGACTGACCCACGAAATGTTTTCCTTTTAGGCTTTTGACACGTTGTCCGGTCAGCTACTCCTACAAAAACATATCAAAAGTTGCGGACGACAAATTTCGTATTACAGGACGGAACGTCGCTTGTTCGAAATATTATATAATTATACGACAAAACAGCTCATAAGGATATATCAGAAATGCCTATTATTGGTTGTGAGGTATTTTACAGGTTGAACAGTGTTTTTATAGAATTCCTTTTGATACAATAAGGATAACAAAACTGACGTAATAGGCATGGGTGCGTGCTTGAGACATTTCATTTAATTAGACGTTACAGATGACGAGTAACTATTTACACGCCCATGGTACCTCGTTAAATAGAAATATCTCAAACCAACAGCAGAGGAGTTGAAAAATTCGCAGCGTAGAAGATTAATGCCTGTATAAAAGAGAAAACGAAATAGGTGGAAGGCACGCTTGTACCACGATACGAGATGTTCTATCAAGTTGCACACTTCTGAACAAAGAATGAGCAACCAGAGAACTCGCGACGTCTGGTGAGCTCGACCGATTCCCTTCGAAGTTTCCACGACTATCTTGCCTTTTATTCTCACGAGACAAGCGATTTGAATCCTGAAAAGTAAATTTCTCAGCAACTTACAGAAACCGCGCTGAAAAAGAGCACTATAATTGCTATGCGAGTCGCTCTCGTTGCAACGGGCAAACGTATTATGCCTGTAGTAGTTCAGATAACTCGTGTCAGTGGTTTTTCAATTATACGAGACGTGTGTAGAATTTAAGAATGAACGTGGTTCGTTTTTCAATTACTTAATCTCTAACACGGTAATTTGATTTCGCTGAGCAATTACGTGCTTGAATTATATTTGACTTATAAAGCAAAACAAGATTAGAGGGCGCTAATGTTTGTAAGAGTAGGTAGGTATTATGCAGCCCTTTCGAAATTGAATTATTTCTTCCAAACCAAAAAAAAAAAAATTTTTTTTGCATACAGTTATATCTTGGATGTCGAAAAAACAGGAAAAAAAGAAATAAGCAAACAAATTATTTATGCGCAAAAACGAATATTCATTGAACAATTCGTAAATATTATTTTTGAGAATGTATCCATCTAGCGACAAAAAATTGATCTATACGGTACGATGCCATATTGAATTTTCAGGCTCATAATAATAATCATAAATGCTGAATAAATCAATGATTTCAAAGGGGGTGGAATTGGGTTAATTTATAGTTATGGCTGCAGTTAGGAGACATTCTGCTTACTACAATATTAATTATCTCTTACAGCGAATAATTATAAACAAAAATGACGTGGTTTAAAGATTGATCTCGTTCATGGTCGAGATCGATGCAGCTATGAAGGTCGTTTTGTAGAATAGTAGGATTCGTTAAATCATGTTACATTTTCCTCTGAAATTGTTCTACTTGTAAAACAAACAATTTAAAGGACAATGGTCATTTTCGGCAAAAAATTGTTTTTTTAGCGTTCACCAACGGCTCCAATGGCATTTGATTGAACGTCACTTACTAAAAAAAAAGTATATTCCGACGAATCTGTAAAATTTGGGGGTTTCGAGATGTTGACATTTTTATTCTCCCAAATATGAATTTTTGGAACTTATTGATCTTAAACTTTTTTTAATATTATTGCTTCGATATGGTCTCTTTTGGGCCACAATGATTTTTAGTCCTCCACGCCCTGTAGTGGGGATACATTTTGAAGACCTAGTGCAATAATTTTTTTGTAGTTGGAGGCGTTTCGGCAATTTCAAGATCAACTTTGTCATTTTAAATAGAATGTTATATTTTTAGCACCAAAATATCAGTGAGTGTTGAATTCTGATTAAAGAAATATTGATCTTCATTAGCTCTAAAACTAAAAATAATTATAATTAACGAATAATTTCAGTTCACAGAACATTACATTCTAAAAGGTCTTAAAAATGTATCTCCACTACAAGGCATAGAGAGATAATAATCATTGTCATCCAAAAAGGTCATGTCAAAGCAATGATATTAAAAAAGTTTTAGATAAATAAGTTAAAGCATTAAAAAGTAATAAAAATTCACAGTTAGAAGAATAGAAATGTCAATATCTCGAAACCCCTAATTTACAGATTTGTCGCAATGTATTTTTTTGTTCAGAGCAAATGATCTATGAAATGTCACCGGATCCGTTGATGAACGCTAAAAAAAAATTTGGACCGAAGCATCCATATAAAGTGCTCATTGTCCTTTAGAACATTTAAAACAATTACCCAGTATTGGTTAGGTTTAATTATTTTCTAATGATTTTTCAGGTTCGGGTAGTTACCTTTCCGTTAGTGAAGGATATAACTATAATACACAACCTCCTTTTATTACCTTTGATACTTGACCATTAGCCAATAAACACGCTCTACTAAAATAATCAAAAATACGTTCGTGGTTTGCATACATTACGTGTCCTACATAACGTTGATACACTCTCCGAATACGGTCTCTCATCAGTTGTCATTCAATTTTTCCCTTTCAAGTCCACGCGTCATATCGAACCTTTTCAGTATTTACTCGAGCTCGAGGACACTGAAACGTCATCTCGCTGGTAGTAATTCACTTCCCGTTTTCCCAAGCCCGGCTTGCCCATAGTTCTTCGCAAGCCCCGGCGGCAGCTCGACCGGGCAGCAGCCATCTTTGAAGCCACGAGTGAGCTCACGGAGTTGGCCAGCCTGGGATGTTCAAGCTCGTCTGGTTATTCATAGAATGAGTAATTTCGAGGCTGGCCCGTGGACGATTCTACGTGGGGACGTCTGTCCGTCATTTGGTTTGCTCGGCTGAACGGGGGTCCCTCTGCTCACCTGCGGGTCGGATGGAGCTTGTCGTATTTGCCATCTCTCTTTGTGACGTTTGCCCTGCTTCATTTCCCACTTTGTTGAACCACGAAGACGATGGGGCAAAGTTGACGAGGTGGGGGGGGGGGAGGTGAACGCAGCAAGAAGATCCTCCGCGTTGTGAACAGGAAGGAGGCAGGGCCACCACAGTGGCGGGTTCGTTTGAAAGAAAATGAGGCTAGCATTTTAATGAGACACTTCCGGGAGTGGCTCGCGAGATCAGCAAATAGATTCACTGATATCCTTCTTTTTCCGGAAACCCTCCAACGTTCAAATGTCCCTGTTTTCATAAGCGGGTACGCGAATCGCGTGAATCGCCCCGGCTCGTCTTTGGCCCTCCAACTCGTGTCATTTCTTCCGGACTCCTTTCATTACGTCTTAAGTGCATGCCTTTATATGGAACGGAACGTACGCCCCCGTATGCGGCTCCTGCTTCGAATGCCATTGCCGGCTTTGCGACGGTAATGATTAATGCGAATTCGCGGCTCACTGCATGGGGAGCACGGGTGTAATCGTTTGCGTCGGTAGCTTGTCGATCTTTGATTTGAAAGCATCGCGCAACTTGTTCGAACGTTTCTGTGAGGACTCTGGCTGCGGTGCCTTTTCAGTTGCTTGTTACTCTACGGTTGCACGCAATTCCTCGTTTCGTATCGATTTGCTCTGGTGTGATTTAAATAAAATGTACACACCTTTCACAGTTGTTTGAATTAGGAACAAAATGTATACGGTGCTCGAAAGAGGAGATATGGATGGGTAATTAGTAGGCAGAGTATGGATGTTTATGCAAATACAGATTTTTACTGACTCGTTTGTAAAAACTTTAATAAATCAGAAAATTCTTCGATCTAGTATATTCTAAGAGTTTTATCAAGTTCCGAATAAAATACAATTTTATATTAGTTCGTTAAATATGTTCTGCTAACTGCTCGTAAGTGGTGTTAGGGTGTACCTACTGAGTTTATATTTCATACTGGCCTTTTTGCTGTAATAAAATACGTCGACAAGTTCAATCCTCTGGCCAATAATATTTGCTTATTTTGATTTAAAATCACACCTGACAAAGAATAGACCTGCCATTGTATTTCACTGGTTTTTAATTTCAAGGAAAAGACAGCGTAATACTGATGGTTTCAACGACTCGAAAATTGTGATTATGACTTGAAAGACGAAGAAGGTATTGGACGGCCAGGAGAAATGGGAACTGATGATTAGAAAGTGTTGTGGTAAAAAGACTGGTGAACTTGTAAAGCAGCTTAAAGTTTTAAAATTAAGAGTGAAATTAAAAAATTGTAACAATATTACATTAATAAATATTTTAGGGTAAACAATTAGCAGAGCTTAGTTAACCACTTAGTAATACTTTATTAAACTTTTTACATACAAGTTGAATAAAAAATGTGATTCATTTTAAAAAGAAACGTGCATTAAAAACTTGACTGTAAAGTCAAGGAATTAACCAATGTCTATTTACTGTCATTTGTATGATACGATCACATTTCGTACTTACTATTAAGTGCGACCGTAATTCATTTTGAAAACAAAATTTATAAATTAGTTCAATATTGAAATTGTATGTAACTTTTTATGTACAAAAAATTCATTTTAACATATTTTAATATGTAAAATTAATCTACTATCTTTATTCTAGAGCAGATGCAATAAATAAATATGTTTCACGAAAAATTATATTTCTTAGGATAGACATGTCACATAAATACTATGATAGTAGAACCAATTCGGAACGCAAAGTTAACTCCATGGGTCTCGAATAACTCATTCTGCGGCGAACCAGAAACTAGACTAATTTCGATTGACAAACTAGGCTTTCCGTGTACGAGGCAAACTGAATCGAATTAATTCAATGGAATCAGGGTCGTTAAGAAGGATTAAATCGTTTTCAGGATACGGTAGAAGAATCTAGTCCGCAATCTCGGCGTCGGTCGATGCCACGATTTATTTGATAAATCAATGGGGTGGTCCCTAAATTATTCGTTCACCTCGATTTAGGTAGCCGTGAAGCAATTAAGAATCATGATTAACGACCGCCCGCGCAACTCCTGGGGAAGTTTGACCTGGCCGGCGTTCCGCCCGACGTTGACGGCGTTCCGAACACCTACTTGTATACCTTTGGCCAGGCGTTGAGTCTATACGGGACGGTTAGTGAGCGTCTGTCTTTTCACAACTTTGTAATAAATTTCTGTCAGCTTTCAGTTATATTCCTTTATAATTTCCTCATGACCGACATTTATGGGTGTTACATCTAATATGCAGTGGGTAATCACATTATCGGAGCCCTCTGCATACATACGAGAATAGAATTGAATTTTATTTGAAATTTAGTTTTTATTAGATAAGCTGAGTTTTTTTTTTTGTATATTTTTAGTTGACAATTGTCAATTTAACAATTTTGTTTCGATTTTTCATTTTTTAGGTTCAACGGGAAACTATGGATCTAACAAACAAAACTCTCTTTGTGAAATTGAATTACATATCTTTTTAAGACCGATATTAGGGTAAAACCACAAAAAAACGTTGAAATGTTTACCCGTCTGCACCACCATTTTGAAAGCACATATATATTTCATGTCAATTTTTTTTTAAACCTTATGATAGTAAACATTGGGTAAAAGGATATATGTGGACTTGCTTTCATTTTTTTACACATAAATGAAGAAGAAAGGTTTCTTTTCACGAAAAACAATTGCCTAGTCCCCTTAAAAAAATATATTTTTCAGTTGGTATATCATATATTGGTATATAATTTTTAGTTATGAGAAAGCAGTTCATGTATCCTGTATAAACTGCGTTTCAATGAATGGTTACAAAATGGTCCGATATAGTGGTAATACAGCCTGTAAAATAATTTTTAACTTCTTAATTAACGTTTAACTGGTCAGGTAGAAACCTCATTACTTACTACATAAATCTTTCTATTTTCAAATCTTCTTACTTATTACACAACTAGCCGTTATGCGCCCTCATGTAAGGAAACATCGATATAGAAAAGCATCTCTATAAGTAACTATTGAATAAAAGGAATTATCCTAAAAATATTCATGGGTTTCCTAAGACCTCACTTCACCAGTTTATGATGATAAGTCCTATAGAAGTAGAACTTGACATCGACGTGATTTTAAGACTTCATAAAAATTTGTAACGTTGGTAGTAATTTTAATATAACAATAGAAGTAAATAATCTATATGCATTTGTTGTATCAATGTTGGAATGTACCGTTATCAGCGATTCCGTGATACTGGCTCTAGTAGAAATGGTGAAATATAGTCAGACACATAGTTTCGTTTCACTGTATTTTTCACATATTTTTATTCCGTTTAAAAATCCATTCACTCGTAGAATTTGGTTCAGAAGTCTCTGAAAATTTTACAATAATAATTTCATAGATTAACAATAAACCGAAGTATTACAACCGTTCAAAGACCTTTAAGGAATGGTGTATTTTGGATTTATCTTTCGCCCAAAGGTAACAGAAATTTATGCAAATCGAAGGGGCGTTACCGTAATTAAATGATATGCTATCAATTCTTTGATATTTAATAAAGATTATGCAGTATCGACACAATCATCATATTTGCTTACATTTAACAAAAAATGAAATCAATCTTATGAATTTAATTCGCCCTTTCCATGAAACGAAACAGATTTTCCAATGACACAACCGTGTTCGGAGCAGATTTTATTTATCGTTGCATTAAATTAAATTTCACGTCTACTAACTCCGTTAAGATGCAATTCCAACTTGGTTAGCGCGGTACAAAGGCATTGTTATCTCATTAAGATAAATTGCTAACCGCTCGAAATTGTATCGTCAACATTTAGATTCATTAATAACATTTCGAGGGCAATTAGCTCGACTCAAGTGTCGCCGCGATCTGTTTAATGGTCTCTAATTATTTGGACATACCTTGTTATGAAGTTACCAACCGTCGCGTCGGGTAACGTCCGAAACGTCGACGGGGACAAAGAGCATCCGCGCAAACTAGAAATGGATTTAGTTCGGAATCTCGTGGCCTGGAAAGTGGTTGTCCCACCTGACCGTGACGTTACCCGTAAAACAAGCCAAGATTCACTGCCGGTTTGTTGCTGACTTAACGAAATATACTATGGGAACGCAATCTCTTTTTAGAGCAATTTGAGACAAAACAAGAAGTAGAGTCCAGTGGAGATTTACTAGCGGATCCGTTTGGTTTTGCTCGAAAATTGGTCATATTTTTCAGGCGGTAGTATTCAGATCTGAGTTTATACTAGATGGTTCGTAAAATTTAGCGGAATCAAGTACGAGAGTAATTACTTAATTACTAGTCGAAAAATAAGTTAAATATGTAGGTACATGGAAGTTTTTCTCCATGCCTTATTTTCTGGAAAATTGAAGCTTTAAAGTTCGACTGACCATTAATATTTTGATTTCTGTTAATATTTATAAACATTTATAATAATATTTTCCAATAATTCGATAGGAATTAATAGTTACGAGATAATCTCATCGATGACAAACGAATGCAACGTACGGTTATACATATTTATTAGGATTAGAAATAATGAACTAAAGACTGACATATTGTGTCCAAGAGGATAGGTGCTAGATGAATTGTAGAAATTGATTTTCTAGATCAGGCCTGGCTAACTGTCGTTGGTAAGGACGAAATAGTTTCTACCGTGAGACAGACCGTCCCCCCACTACTCAGTATACATAATGTTCGAAGACTAGGAGTCGGCGTGCGGGATAACAAAGGGGCAAGAAACTGCAGCTTACGCTCCGACTGTCCTCACTTTCGACGTTCCCGAAACCAAGATTTTGGAGACCCAAGTCGACATACATATTCGAGTGACTCCACGAATCTGTGAAAAATCACCATGACTGATAAGTAGCAGTTCACGTAATCTCTACCTAATACAACAGAGTCTGCGCATGCGCGAGAAATTTTGGAGCGCCTCCCGCGGATAGTGTGATCCTATTCTTATGAACAGTAAACTCATGTTAAAGTAGCGCTGCGGGGCTCTCGGGGCAGGTTTTTCCTGGAAACGCTACTTTAACCTGAGCCAATGGGCACACAGGATCTCGTGGCAGTTCAATCTATCCACCAATTTGATTAGAACTTTGGTTACAGAAGGCGACCGGTAGTGTGGTCCGCGCACGTGTGTGAATTATGCGTGTGAGGTGGGGCGTTCCTACTACTACTTTAACGTGCTCTACTTTAACGCGAGTCTACTCTATGTCGACTTGTGTCGCCAAAATCTTGAAGATAGAAATAAAAATTTTTGGTTATGTAATTATTTTCCGTAGTAAATTTTTAATTTATTGACCATGCGATAAAATTAACGCGAATTAAAATCCATGAATCTAGTGAGTTTTTTGTTTTCCATGGCCTAATTATATTTGGAACCACTCAACCAAGCATACTTACTTATAACATTTCTGCTATTATAATTCATAAAATAAGACAATTAAATTCATTCATAAGGCAATAATAAAAGTGTATGCAAAAATGAGGAAATATACACTCCATCATTAATAATATGTACAAGAATGAACATGCCGAATTACATCAGCACAAGTGGATTAGGCACAAAATACATGTTTCTATTAGTGCACATTTTTAGATTTATATATCAATGTCAGTGTCACAAAAAAGGCTGGAAATGTATTTCCGAAATTTATTTATATGAAAATGGTATTTATAATTTAATATAGTATATTAAATTTATACGTATGTACAAAAATACGAATTTTAAACTTTTGATCGATCTCATAAGCCAACTACCATCTTTCGTACATTCAAATAGGGAACATTAACTTTTACGAAACAATTATCAAAATTAGAAACTGCATCAAAGCAAGTACAAAAGTATTAAGTCTCTTAATAATGTGCTTTCGAACATTGATGCTCTGTTGATACAAATAGTCTCGAAACGAACGCGTTTGAAGTTATAACCATCCGCAAATATACCTTTCGCGGAATATTCCCTTTCTTATCAAAAGTTGCAGGTTCCTTTAAACCGCACACGACTGTACTCTATCTTGAATCATAATTCTCGTTCCTTCAGATGAAGTTGAAGGAGTGTCCCTTTGCAGATGGAATAAAGATGAGAAGCCATTCGACAAACAGGAAACGTCTACATTTCCGAGTTTCTATGACTTCTCATCCGAGTCCGTTTCCGCCGGGCAAACGGTCTGATATCTCTATCTCTGTTAACAAACCATTAAAGTTGTACCGCGGTTTGCTCTTGCTCATTAAGTGAACCTTCTACACCCTTTCCTAATCTTCCATCTGTCTGCCTCTAACTGCGTCTGACGGCAACGACGACCACAGTGCTTGTTAAAACGGGCATTCTTCGGTCACAAAGACGTTAATAACGCATACATTAAGTACCTGGTATGTCCCAGCTATTGATTTACTGCGTTTAATCTCGCTGTTTCAATATATTTTCCAATAGCTTTATGAAATTTACTTTTCTCTGCCTTTTATTCGAAGCAGATGGAAACGTGTTCCTTGAAGGTGTATGTAATTAATTTATGGTAGAAAATCGTCGCCACGCAATCATGCAATAACGATTAAACGATGGTTGAAAAAGAATAATTGGAATATAGTTTTCCGTATACCTAGCGGATTGCTTTGTGTTCTTTTTGTGTTAAAATCAATTACAAAGTTTATCAACAAGTACCAATTTTTAAAAAGGAAATAGTGTATCATGCGAGATATATTAAAAATCACACGAACAAAAAATGTACAGTGACTCGAAGATTTATTCACTAAACATGATTATAAGTACTATTCATTTAGGCAATCTGTCTATATACTTCCGTTTGATGTAATTGGGAAAATTGTATAGAAAGTAAATTCAATAAAATTTGAATTGTAATTATTTTTTCAAATTAATTACATGATTTCTATACATATAAATCTACAATATACAAATAACATTTAATATTTAACACTAACCGTACCGACCGCCGGTCAAATGGCCGGTTTTAAATACGGTACAAACAGGTATGTAAAAGTCTCGGTACGGTTAGTGTTAATTCCAAAACGACACTATAGGGTCGTTGGCGAACCCTCCAAATAGAGAAAGCATATTGAGTGTAGACCCGTTTAGCACACAGTACAAAATAACTTTTATATTTTGCTTTCCGTTATTTAAATGAAAAGAATATACTGTCGTTATCTTTTCTTAACGACGTTGTTTTTAGGAGATCAGAAAAGAATTTTTCAGAAATGTTGAATAATATTTAAGACATTTAGATTTTATTGTGGGTTGGATACGATCCCAACAATGTACATTCATTGCATAGTAATCATCATTATTTATTATTATCCATACTTTCTATTGAATTATGAATCAGTTATATAACTTTAAAATTCAATTAATTTTTCATTCTGCTGTTGACATAAAATGAAAATATTTATGATTTTATTCACGTTCTAGTTAAATACAGTCAGTCTTCCAGTTTGTTTTTTTTTACCAGCGTAAAAACACTTGCTTCCTCTAATACTTATGGTAATTTCATTATCAAAGCTATGTTCTTAACAATTCCATTGTTTTCTCCGTAGAGCGTAGTAATGATATAACATCTCCGTTTAAAGGAAAACGTACTTATTTTCCTTTTAAAGTTCTTCTAACAGCCTGATTGTGTAACGAATACTTCACGAGATATTTTCATTTCATTAGAAACCTGCTTCATCAGAGAACGCGTTATTTCAGTTGCTCGTCGACATTTTCATGAAAAATATGCTTCTCAGAGACGTCACAGTTTTTGTTTGAAATATCCTGAAAAATGAATTAACCGTCAATAATAACAGTCTTTTTTTATAAATCCGTATATTTTCGATATAAATAGTCACATATTTTATTTAAAGTAAAAATATTATCATATATAAGTGTAAGAAATAATTTTCACCGGAATAATTATCTCTGCAATTAGTGAAAGTCCTGTAGCATAATTCCTTATTTCTTTAAATTTCCTTTTCAGTGTCATTTTTGATTTTAAGAATAACACAAGAAAGAATGTAAAATGAGAATATGCAGCTCAAGATCTGGAAACAGGGGATACGGAGACTTGCAATTGATAGTGTAAGCTAAGAAATGAAGATATCAAAAACATGCTATCATCGTGTTAGAGCTAATCTTTCGCCAAATGGAACTAGGTATAATATATTTTGCAGTATTTTCTTTTCCTACTCTTCATTATTTTGTTGTAAGTTGTCATATACAGTTATTATATGAAAATGAAAATAATTATACAGGGTAAGGTACTGGAAAATGTGACATGAATATTCATTAGGACTAAATACAGGGAAAATAGTATCTATATGTGCTATATTATCTCAAAACTAATTTTAGTAGTTCTCTATATTATTCTATTTTTACTATAAAAAAGACTAAAACAATATTTTGAAATTAAACTATACTGCAACCTAACTAAAAAAATGATAAACTTTAGAAAATTTCATATAGAATTATACTATTACACTTCAGAAACTTATTCATATAGTGTACATAAATAATTAAATGTGAGCTGGAATTACAGAAATAAAATAGCTTCTACATAAACAATTAAAAATTAGATAGTAATAATTCTATATAAGATTTACGGAATTTTTTGAAAAGTATCACATTTAAAATATCAAATTAACCTTCGGAAGGAAACGTGTTCCCGACATTTGGCAACCAAATGTGTAGGAGACCCATTTTGGAAAGGTCCGCGTGACCATCGACGTGTTATAAACCCCAGACTTCGGGACGGTAACCTCGCCCGGGGACTTCACGATTTCTCGGAACCGTGTGAGGAAAGCGGAACCGACGGGAAAGTCCGCGATGTTGCCGAACTGTTGTCCACCCCCATCGCCAGAGGGTTGCGGCAACCTCCTCCTTTAAAGTATCGTGCCAAGGGCGCATGGAGGGGATGCACGGACCCAGCAAACATTTTCGAACAGTTCAACGATTAGGTTGGAGCTCTGAGTGAACAATTAGGTTCATTGTAGCATTTATTTCGGAGCACTCAGGCTCTTCCTGTATATACTGTAAATAAATATAGTTTAGTTATTAGTCCCAACATTCGGTTGTCCTTCGAGTTTATTAAGACGGCACTTTAGTGCACATACCCGTCATCGCGACCAGAACAGAGGTCAATGAACTCGACACGAAATGGACTACACGTTTACTAATGAAAATATGTAGGTCCAGTCGAAAAATCAAAGATCACCTTGAAATCTCGAAGGCACATTCACCTAGATAAGATTTGTGACTACCATACGATGACCCCTCGAAACAAAGCAACTTCTAGTTGGACCATTTTTTGGAATAACAAATATTTCGGGACATAATTGTGTGTTAATTTTCAAATGGGATACTCTCTATAAGACACTGCAATCTTGATAATATATACTCCGTACTGATCGTTCAACGCGGGAATGCATATTCTAATGAGTAGTACTACGATTCATTCTGAAGGATTTGCGTTGAAGGTGTCCCGACTTGTTACAATCGTTCAAGGGAAACCGCACACACGTCGAAATGAAGAACGGTGAAACAAGAGGACCGATAGCATGAAACGGTACGAAATTTCCAGAGGGGCTAGTAAGGGCACCCTTTTTGATTCGCCGACCCCAGAATTCAATAAGCTGCTTATTCCAGCACGTAATGCGGTAAGCCACGCGGAAAGATATACGGTGCCTGCTAGTTTCGGTAGCAGTGGTGCCTTAAAAGTAATGTAGGATATAGGGAACGGTTCTCCAACAGGCAGCGCCACCCCTTTACGATGCACCCTGTAGCAGTTGATAATATCTGGTAAGCCATTACTTCCGTTTCCCGGGCGGACCCTGTAGCTTATCTTAAACCGGGAAGGCGGACGAGGAACCATCCAGGAGATTTAAAGTAAACTGTAGCCGGCTATGAGCCGCTACCAACCACGCTTGCGCTCTGTCTTTCTTTCACCAACAGTATCGCCATTCACGCGTCTCTCTCTTTCTTCTCTCATATTTTCCCCCCCATTTTTCACGGTTTTCCGGAGGACACGTACACCCTTGATGGAACGTAATTTTACAGTGGTACTATTGATAATTATATGTGAGATTTATATGTAGAGTGTGCCATTTAATGGACAATAATACTATCTTTTCACTGTTTATGGGTATATGGAAAAGTTATTAGAAGTGGAGAAGATAATGCAAGTTTAATTTTATTTTTGTTAGAGATTCTTACAACGTTGATTCATTTTCTTAACACTAGAACTACCAGCGTTGACTGTATGCTAAGTTATTACATTGTGTAATATTAACATTATTAGTGGTAACATTATTATTAATTGTAAATTCATATAACTATATAATTGTAATATAGCCTAGTATAGGATAGTATGACGTGTTTAGTAAATTTAATAATTGAACGAACTTATCAAGTGAAGTTTGATTAGAATTTTATGAGCGCCTCCTCTGAGAAGATCAAACCATAGTATCCCTACTCTATACCAGAGTTTCCACACTTTTAAAGTAAAAACAATACACGCATGTTATGCTGGCCGCGATCCTCATTCGTTCAAAGTATTGTTGGGTTTATCGATAGTAATAGATAATGGGTCTTTATAAAAAGAAAAGGGTGGGTTTGATATTTTCGGAGGAGACACTCATGTAATTTTAATTGAACTTTACTTAGTAAGTTCCCCTTGATGCCATTTAAGTTCCCCGCCTCAAAATTTTCATAAAGTGTATCGTTAAGTCATTATTCGAGGTGATCAAGTTAGCTGAGACACCCTGTATAACTGTCATTACAGACAAGTTTTAAACATTATTATATTGGAAGAGAAAAGTATACTAGATACCATTCTACACATTAGACTTCTTATAAAAAAAGATACAATATCCCATCGAATTTGTCACCTTTTTTCCTTTGATAATGTTAAATCGTATCAAATGATAATACATGGTTCTCCTTGCACGTGACGTTATTACGTTATGAAAAAACTCTTCAAAAAGAAATGACGCTACTTTAATATCTTTAAGGTACTTTCAGATACGAAAGATATCGTTATTACGTTGTAACGGCTACTATACGGGTTTCAATTTATAAATTTCATGTGGTACATTTTTCATTTAATATTTAAAAACACATGGCTAAAGCAAAAATAATATTAGCTGATGAACTATGATTATTCGAGAAATCCGTTTGCAAACTGAATAAAATGTTTCGGTTTTTTAATCAATGTCTTAAGAATCAGACTATATGTGAAAAGATTAACAAATGCAGGATTCAGTTATAAAACCTTATTAAGCGAAGAACAGCAATAAGAAGGGCGAAAAGAAAAATGATAGATGGAGTAAAGAGAAAGATAAACGACGTAGGGGAGGAACCCGAAAATGCCGGGAAACTTGGAGAAAGTGTCGAGATGGTAAAAAGGAGAAATCAGCGTACAGCAAGGATCGCACAAGCTGGTCAAAACAAAATTTTTAGACCAGGATTTGTTTCCTACGCTCTCAAGCAAGTAAATCTTGCGACTGTGCCTGACTCTTCGCTTGCCACTTCTACTTAAGTTAAGGCAAGAGATGGTACGTTCACATCTGTTTTCTGTCGACCCAATCATTTCTTATCCTTCAATTTACATCACATTATTGTGAAAACATAGTAACATCATATCGCTGTTTATAAACCCCTATAAACCGTAATATAAATAGAAATAATCAGTAAGTGATGGACACGCGACCAAAATGATATTATACATATCAGATAAATACTATAATTTTCATTCTACACTTTTTGTATCATTGCACATGGAATCACCTATCTATGTACCACTTTTACCGCTTCATCCTATATATTAACACATAATATACATATAACAACGCATAATAACAAAATTATAGCAGATAAATATGTTCCTTTCACGCAAACACCACATGTACTCAAAGATCTTACAATTAACCGTCCGTATACATGTTCTTGTGGTTGTAAGGCAAAACTACATAAGTCATATTTTTAAAAAATTTGAATTTATTCATTAATTGAGTATCGGAATATAGAATTAAGGTATTTACTAAAAGGGAATGCGTTAAAATAATAAATGATTGGAATCTGATCGAAATCCAATATCTCATTCATACGAATTATGCGAAATAACGAAAATCGAGAACATTTTACATCAAAAAAATTTGGCATCGAGAGCACCAAAGGTAGGCGATATTGAGAACACGCATATTGGTAAAAGAAAAACGTTATTTTTAGGAAATGTTTGAATCGATTACATTCTTCAAGTATATCATTAATTAAATACTTCTAGCAGATATTCATGCACTCACAGAAGTTTTAGATTTACTTTCTCCGAATATGATGTAAAAGTGTCGCAGTCCAATAAATTTTTACAACATTAAAATTCACGAAAATACTTCCCTTTATTTAATTACTGACCACACGACTCTACAGTTGCAGTATTTTTTCCTGTATATGTTTAGGTATTAATTCAGCCCATGACCGATAAATTTTAGTGCTTGCCTTGTGAGATATAACGAGTGATGATATTAGGAACATGTTACTTTCACCCTATTTGCCATGAATTTTCATTGTACAGGAGAATGTTCAAAAGTCCGAAAATTCTCCACGATACAAGGGCGGTTGGAATTTCAATGTCCCTTTGTCTTTGCATCGGGGAGCGGGAGGGGGCGGGGTACATGAGTTTTGTCATTAATCGGTACCCGCAATTAATATCTGTCATGAATGTGTTCCAAGTCGAAACTCCGTTCAAAAGGAACCCCTGACGCGTCGGGGTAAGCGAGCAGCCTTAGAGATGAAGTACAAGGAAACAACCAGCCTCTTCTTGCGCCCTGCCGAAGTTTACTATTTGCATAACTAAACTATTCCAGCAGCAGTGCATGCTGTTGGTGCTGTTTAGTACGGATGCAGGCACTTTCTCAGTCGGGTACAAAGTCAGCGAATGTACGTACACATGGATACAGGTGCGCACGAGGCCATAGAAAGTCCCGGCAGTTTAGATTCAACCCTTTACCTGCGTCACCCTCGCCTTTCTTCTCCGCGGAGCGACGGTAAATTGCGTGAACTACACGCCAACCACTTAGTTTGGCAATGCGCGTATTAAACGTGGGATTACGTTGAAGACGCTGAGCACAAAATTGCTCTACCGACACGGAGGGAGTTTATCGTAAATCTGCGTGGAACTCGACGGTGAGAGGGAGGCAAACGAATGATTTAACGTTGTTCGTTGCATTCAATTAGAATACTCTCTGACCACAATCGTAAGAATTATGTAACAGATGTCTTTCATCATTTTTATAATGGCCCACTTTTAAAATTGTTTCATTATCATGATTTATTTAATTTTAATTATACGAAACTCCCCTGCCAACGATACAGTACTTACTTCATTGTAACCGTCGTGCACTGTTCGAAAAGGTATTACTTTACTATTTCTTAACACTAGATCTACTAGCTGTGAATGTATTATAAATTAAATTGTATAATACATCAATATCCATAATATATAATACAGTTTAATGTAAAATATACAGGGTGTCCAAAATGGTCGGAGCCAAACTTATTATTCACTACTTTATAATGTGGCCAAGTAGACGAAAAAAGTTCATATAAACTTATGTTCGAAAATGCATTACTGAAAAGGTATAAGCGTTCAAATATTGTAGAGGGTTTATGAAAATGTGATAGAAACAGAAGACTACCTTTGTAAATGTATACTAAATGCATTTTACTATTATTTCTATAAAAATATTCGAAAGAGTTCGACAATCAATAGTTCGATGAATGGAACTCTACATTCTTGCAGAAGAAGGAAGTTTCGAACATTTATTATGACTGTCATAACAATTGATAAAAATCCTTGAACGTTTATAACTTTTCAATAAAACATTTTCGAACATAAGTTTATATGACCTTTCTTATATGACCTCTTCGACCTCAGTAACAGGTACTATCAGTTTAGCCCCGACATTTTTCGACACCCTGTATAATAAATTCAAGATCGACCTGAATACCCATGACAACATCTTAATAATTTCAATATGTAACTGTAAAATAGCAAAACTAAATTCCGTCATTTTTACGGGCTTGGCAGTTCTAGTGTTAAATGAAATTGAACCAAAGTTGTTATCGGATGGGGAATATATGTTCACCAATCGCTAGGTTGTGATCTGTGTTACATATTGATGTCACATATTTCACGAATTTTTTGTAATCAATAACGTAGTTCATAATCAAACTTTGATTTTAGGTCACATTGACACGAAGGGTACATGAGGGTTAAACTGTGTGGAAGTAAAAATGTAATTATCCGCTTTAGAGATGCTTCATCGATTTTTATGACCTCGAAATATGTTGTCAAGGTTGTCATTCTGAACTTTAGTTTTCGAGATATTCGCCAAAATATTCTTTGCATTAATTTCATATTTGAGGTAGTTTTGGGTTAGGTTTGGATTAGGGTAACCCCCACGGTAGTCCCAATTGCGGGACTACGAGATAGCTACTGACGCAGAGTCACAGCTGGGCCTTGGAGGGGAATATCGAATTTCTCCTCTCCCGAGAGACCACGTTCTAAACTAAACTCAATTAGGTTTGGATTAGGTTTGTGATAGATCTAGTATAAAGAATATAATATTAAACTTTATTCTTGATTATTATTAATAGAAACTGGAAAAATGTCTGCCATTATATAAAAAAATACCACTATTCTCGTACCGAAGTCATGTTTTCGTCGAAATAAAAATTCAGCAATGTAACCGATATAATGTTCTTTCTGGGTCCTATATCGTGGTATATTGGCTCTCGTATCACGTCAACAACATTCGATATGTTGAGTATGTGCCCCACTATCTAATTAAATTAATTTTATCATGCACATCTTAAATCCAGAACATCTACTCTTATTTTGTGAAATTAGTAAAAGTACCAATTATGCTGGTATTTATGGAAATAATTTACGTATGCATTTTTACACAGGAATAATTTGTGGTAGAATATTTATAAGACAAGTTTCTAGTACTTACAACGAAATAACCCGAATTCCTTCGCGTCGACGTGCGTACAAACGATTCTCGAAAACTGCATCTCGTATGACATACACAGTACCAAATGAATTATTCTGCAGTGTCCTAAATTACCTGATAAGAAAAATCCCTCTAATAACGCGACAATCAAGTAATCAAATTCCCATAAGGGACAGCCGTCATTTTCAACACGAACGGGTCGCGTTCTACTGCACGCAATCGCGGAGCCCGATTAACGATACACCTGAAATTAAAATCCGTCCCTTTTCCAACAGCCCCCACCCTCCTGGCTCGAGCAGTTGCAGCGAAATAAATTTCGACGCGAAACTTTCGAGACGTATAACTGACGGTTTTATTGGCCGCACTTTGCTGGCGCTATAAACTGCTTGCAGCGTCAAAAGATTGCAAGCAGGAAGCAACATCTTTTGTTTCGAGCGCCGGTTCATTATAGCCAGGTCGAATGGGGTACCTTTCAAGACATTCGACGTAGTCGTCGACGAAGCTTGGTAGACAATGTCGGATATTGGGCTGCGAACCTAACGACTCCGAAGACCCGAGCATCCCTTCTCATCTGTCGCTTCTCAGACTTCTTGTAATTTTAGGGAGTACGTTGAACGAACAGGAAACGATGAAAGGGGAGATAACGAATGCTTCCAGCTACTCGTTGTCGATGCAGTGAATTCGGGGCGAGAGGCAAATACGTGAAGCTTAATTAACCGCGACGCATGGATGGGGGATTCGTGCAAAGAT
The DNA here is from genome assembly GCF_001272555.1 of Dufourea novaeangliae. Taxonomy (NCBI): domain Eukaryota; kingdom Metazoa; phylum Arthropoda; class Insecta; order Hymenoptera; family Halictidae; genus Dufourea; species Dufourea novaeangliae. The sequence goes on from NW_015373923.1 coordinate 12,836,631, forward strand.
TTTTTGACGATCATCTCTGTAATATTCCTCGAATATGCATTGCGGAGAATCAATTATCTGAGCTAACAAAGAGATGGAGAGGTACTTGAATAATGAATCTTGGAGGTAACTGATCACTCTCTTTTTTGTATTGATCATATACTGCATTTTAAGTAGAGTAACGTAAGCGCCTGGTTTTTTGACTATACATTTAAGAAGATTGACTATTCGTACTGGTCGTGCGATAAAATGTTCAGATAATCGAACGGCTATATTTTTAAGTAGTGATAGTTATTTAAATGAGTATCCGGAGGAAGGACGTATAGTAAAAATTTTTCTATAATAATGTGTAAACGTAATGAATTACTTTCTCATTATTGGATTATTATTGATTTTTTAAAGTGGAAAGATTTTGCTAACTTAATTGCTTGAAGTGCTTCTTTAATTGCCACAGCGAGCAATGAATTGTTTTTATGCTTTCCTGTAAATCTTATGAAATATAACATATGTCCTTCTTTTAGACACGCATTCATTTATTCTTAGCGTTCGGTAATTTGGATACTTTGTAGCGTTTCAAGCACAGTGTCTTCGTTACCTTTTTACTAGACGAAAGAAGAATCGCTTGTACTGGTGAACAGGTACTATCGGGTTGGTAAACAAAGCCCTGTCATAAAATTTTCAAGAACTCATTATTATTTGTTGGAGAGATATAGGATCTAGTGGTCGGGAGAACTTTCTAGAAGATTCTCCGTACTACAGCTCAGGGGCATAAAAAGGGGGTTGCAACACTGCATCAATCAGAAATGAAGCCGATCTCACAATATCAGCTGCGAACGATCATTTTCTACGAGTGTCGACGGGATAACAGTGCGAGGGCTACACCAGGAATATCAGCAACGCATTTAGTAATAACGTCGTTTCGTACAGAGCAGTCAATCGCTGGTTCAGTACGCTTTAAATCCGGAGATATACGTCTCGAAGTTGAACAGCGATCTGGGGATGCCTTCGACAATCGACGAGAAGAAATTGCTCCGATACATTAAGGCGAACCCGGAAGCGACCATGCGTGAATTGGTGACGACACTTGGCTGTACCCATCCATCGTTGGTTACTTTCAGAATTTGGAAAAGTTCTGTCTCGATAGATTCTACCCCGCCTCACCAACAACAATAAGGATTGCCGTGTGACCATTTGTCAGTCACTGCTCCTCCATCCAGACCGCAAAGAGTTTCTCATAGACCTGGTGACGGGACATGAGAGCTGGATTCTCTATCAGAACAGCACTCATTGTGACGTTTGGCTCCCTTGTAGAGAAGAACCGCCAGCGCAACCGAAAACCAACCTTTATCGGTGCGAGGTTCGTCTGTATTGTTGGTGGGACGTGATGGGCATACTGTATTTCGATTTTTCCCCTGATGACAGCGCAGTCAGTGCTGTCATGTGCGCTGAACAGCTTCAGAAATTGGCTGAAGCAATTCACAAAAACGTCTGGGACGCTCCACCATGAGTCTTATATATGTTGTAGTGTAGGTGTAGTACACCAACATATGTGTCAATGTTGGGTTCAACACTCAAGCGTTTCCAAAATATTAATAATAAAAACTGACATTGATGCATTTAAGAAATTAAGCGTTAGCACAGCGTGAATGTGACTCTGCGGACCGAGGCATTCACAGTTATCGAGACATTACTGTAATAACTATATTTGAAAATTTATCTCTTCCTTTACACGCAAGTATATTTATTTAATTTCATAATAATCTATATTACAGTTATGATTTTATAACTTCAATGAATGCAATTTCACGGGCGTTATTTAATCTATGGTGCTATGTAGTTTACCGTAACTGTGTATCCTGATAAGTAAAATGTAATGAAGACAAAGTAGAAGTATCGTTGGTCTTTGGAAAGTGGTACCCCTCGGATTGAAATTGTGCGAAAAAGGTAGGGACACTCCTGAAAATGAATGGTAATTGGAGCATTTTAAAACTCATCACCATAATTTTCTGCGACTCATCCGTTGTGGCCATAGCTTGTTCGTTTTATCCGGCCCATTCGTACTAATGAACGACTCGATTCACGGCTAAATTCATTTTAAATACTCGATAGCCTCGTGGCTTGTCTCCTGTATACGAGCAAAGCAGCTACGCTAATAAATATAAGAAATCGGGCTTTTGATCACTATACACGTGTTTTCTTTTATTTGCTACTGCAATATCGTTCGCAATGATTTGTAAAACATCACTGGTCTTCTATGTATACGGAGAAATGAAGTCAAGTGGTTATAATCCAATTCTCTTTTTGTCTTTAGATAAGGGGTAGCAGAATGAAAAACTTACGAACACATAAACTACAGTAACATATATTCAAAAGTTAATTTCACCTTCGAAAATTTCATCTGTTTTAATAAAATACTGCGGCGACCTGCGATATTTTGAAATTTCATAAAATCCTAAAGATGAATCGTCTAGTAATTTATAAGATTGTAGACACGCAATATTTTTTCCGGTAAAGTCCGGTGAGGACCGGAGGCCACAGATGATTTTTTCTTCCATTTCTAATAAGAATTTCTTATCAGGTTCTAGCTATGAATAAAAAAATAAACTAATACTTCAAAATATGTCATATACAGAGTATCTCGAGTCGAGTAGTACAACCAGGTAGGAGGTGATTCCATAAGAAAATATAATTCTAAAAAAAGAATAAATTTTCTCGTTTGAACTTTTGCTTTTGAGAAAATAGCGTTTGAACATTCATCTAAAACACGCGTATTCGTACCGGCAATGAGTAGAAACGGTCTGCACCGAACAGACGCGTTAGCCAAGTTCTATTCCATTGCCCGTGTGTCCAAAAAATTTACAAGTTCGATTATCTCGAAAACGAAGCATCACCTGAAAGAATTTTCTGTTTTTAAATTAAACTTTAGTAGTGTTGTGTCGGAATGAAAGTATTTACGAGAAGGATATGCACCCGATAGTTCTGGCGCTACTGCACATACAGATTCCAAATCATACATTTTAGTTCTGTTATACAGTATAAAGCAATTGTCTCTTGGATCCAACGGAACCAAAAAGAGTAAGTCGACATTTTATCTTGCCCATTGAATACGAATCAGCTCCCGAGTTCTCTTAATTCTTCCACGGAACCGTGCAACAGGCGTTGGATACATATTGTACCTAAGAACATACGTCTCCATTAACCCGGTGTATTAACTCATACAGAATTCACCGTGACACTGCAGTTTCGAATCCCTATTATCATTTATCCCATCCGCTTTCATCCCGCCACCCCACTTGTATTACAGAACTGGCCGTTTACGGGACTTATTGTTCAAAAGCTGCATTATTCTACTGGCAAGCGAGGATCTAATTTCTGGCCGGACAAAAGTCTCTTCGATCAAAAGCCGGGGGTGTCCGAAGCCACAACCTTCCAACCCCTTCTATTCCTTTCGTTATCCCGGAAACGCACCTTCTGCCCGCCCGTTTACATCGGCGATAAACATCCCGAGCGTTTTCGATGTAGAGTGCTGTTCTCTCCGCCGATTTTAATTCCAATTTCGAGCATAAATCTGCAGGAGCGTTTACAGCTGCGAAATCATAAAACTCCACGGGACGAGCGACATCATAAATTTAATACGAAACTTCCATAAAGCATAAACATAAACGGAAGCACGGGGAAGGTTGATGGCTTGGGAAGAGGGTGGGTTGG
>NW_015373923.1:12840389-13092870 GCF_001272555.1 Dufourea novaeangliae
GGGGGGGGGGTGGTTCCGTAGAATGCTGAGGTAGCAAGCGGTGATGGTGAAAAGTTGTTTTGAAAATTAAAATTCGAGCAACGCGATATTTAATATCACATCCCGGAACGCTTAGCCGGATGACACGACGCGACGGCACCCCTTCGAGTGGCCTGCGATTTTATGCGCTTTGTCCTCGTGTTTCTGTCCACGTTTTCACCTGACCCAGCGCCACTCCCTGGTTGAAAATCGCTGGTGATAAGTTGTTCTCGGGATGAGTTGCCCCGCAATTACCGGGCATTTTTGGATGGGCGTTTTACTCGCGATCACGCGAATGAACTTTGTATGCGGCCGAGATCGCTCGTTAATTCGTCGCTTGTATCTGATTAATGGACGTTTATATCTGCATACATTTTCGGAAATATGCAAATCGCGTTCGACACGAATGATGCCCATTATTTAAAGGTCTGTGATGGAACTGTTAACGATTGTCAGACTAATTCAGTGTTATGTTGCTTGAATAACGAATTTCTTTTCGTGCGATTGTGAATGTTTTAAGAGACTTGTGCAATTGGAACTTTGGCGGCAAACTGTAGACTGGAAAAATGTGAAAAGAAAAGGAGAGGGGGAGAATTTCGTCCTGGGCCTGCTAGTGGACTACTAGTCAGTAAGGTTACCTAGCAGACCCTGCCTTAGATGGGGGGATATACAATGGTCGGTTAAGGACGTATATATACGAACGAGGAAGGCTTCAGGTAGTTGCGGGAAAGGTGTCAACTCGGTAGACCTCTGGTGGCGAATGTAGGAGGTAGTGCCGCCACAGAACTATTACACACTTATTAACCCTGCGAAGGTTTTCGGGTGTATTTCGACTCAATCACGTATTTCGGTTTCTTTAACGTTGTTACGCGTTTACACAGTTTTTCGAGTTAATCTTAATTTTATCTCTTCAGAAATGTTCGCAAGGTTGCGAATGTGTAAGGAAATTTTTACTGACATGCGAGTTTGTACTTCCTCGTTGGTATTCCGAATGTAGGACTGAACTGAGGACTGTAGCAGAGTTAATACGATGCATAATCTGCATTGCACAGCACCGAAAATGTTATAGAATACAAAATAACGTTTGTTTTGATAATATAATCAATCTTGTAATAAGTTAACCTTTGCACTCCGGACAGTTCTTACGATATCGAGTCCTACAACCACCAACCATTAGTTTACCTTGCTACTCATCGTGTGATGTTTGTCTGATGTTATATGCTTTACCATGTGTCTATACTGGGTTCGTTCTTTTCCTGTTGTTTGGTTTTGTACCTTAGATATTAAAGTGGTGCAAGAATGGTGTGGTGGTCGACTCGGAACTAATAGTGCTCCTTCGTACGCAGCTTTTTGGTGGCTCGTAGCTATTACCCACCAAAGCGAGTGTGGGGGTTGAAGACGTTACGGAAAAACTAGTAGGGGTGAGAGGTTAGGAGTGGTCGCACGTCTAGCTGATCCGTTAACGACTATGCTAAATTTGCAGGTTTACCACGCGTCTATTGTTATCAAATATGGGACTCACGTGTTTGCGAAATGACACACGCCAATTTTTCTGTAACTATGTTCCATTATTTATAGGAACAATCTAAGAATTTTGCCGTACTTGGTTGATGCTACTTGTAGACTTGTAAGGGAGAAACAATCCTTTTTATCCGGAGTGTCTCTTTTACTTATTCGTTTGTAACTTGTAAACTGTGAAAGATATGGAAACAAATTTTATTTTCTTTTTAGCCGTTCATGTATCATAGGAGAGTATACAAATAAATCATTTTTTTGAAAACTTCTTTTTGAAAATAACTTCTATGGACAACTAAAGACGATATAAAATTTATGTGAACTTTTTTTTATATCTTTCGTAGTTTACGAGTTGGAAACAAATAAGTGAAAGGGGCGCTTTAGATGGAATGTGTGGTCTCTCCGTTAAAATCTAAAAGTAGCACCAACCAAATATTGCAAAACTCTGTGGATCGTATGAATAACCAAGCAAAGTTACAGAGAAGTCGGCGTGTATCGCTTTGCGAACGTCCCTTATTAGGATGCTAGATGAGACGTGTTCTCCAGAACCTCACAGCAGAAAAGCGTCTTCTGGGGCCCTTAATCCTCCAATTACTTTGACGATAACTGCAAACAATCCGTGTCTGTATTTACTCAAGAATAGCAGGTTTTAATCGTCTGCATTGAAAACCTGGTCGTCCAAGTATCATAGCAGGTTGTGCCAAAAGTTATGGTAGATAATCTGTTATAGTGTCAAAATACTTTGCATTTAGCTCTCACAATTGAGACAACTTGTCATATTTCAGAAATCTAAGTTGATATAACCTCGTATACAGTCGACATTGGAAATATGTCCTTTATTGATCCTATATATTTTAATTATGCTACTAATAATAATATTGATTAATCTGTTATTTATTGTCTAGAATCGATAGTGTCAATAAACATTCTAATTGTAATGTAAAAATTTTCGTATCAGAACAGTTTTATCTTCCTATTAATGGGAGTAGGCAGTCAGATATTTGTACAGCATATAGTACTAATAAACATTACCCAAAAGTACAAGTCACAATTTGCATTAATGTCCTTGTAATTATTTCCCCCCAAAAAGTTATATTTTTACCAAATTTGACTGTCAAGTCTCTTTAATTCTGTCTATACAGGTGTTACAGTTTAAAATTGTTAAGAGAGAAAATAAATATCTCACCAGTAAAATGAAGTAGAGGTCCAAATAAAGACATTTATAATTCACTTTTTATTTCGCCCTCTTACAATTTAGCGTCCCCGGCGCACAAGAAAGTCTCCAGTCCACATGGGCGACGGGACCAAATAACCGAACGAAATTTTCCATGTCATGTAAGCCACTTCGTGTTACAAAATGCGCGAAAGTTTCTGCGAGCACCGTTGCGTACCGCGGTGGAAGTCCGCCAAAAACAGTCTTCTGGGCGGGATGCTCGGCGTTTTTACGAGGTGAAAATCTAAGCGCTGACACGAAATGGACAGGAAAAAGGGAACGGGACTAAGATGGGTTCCGAAGACGAAACGAGAAAGTTCGCGTCGACGCGTATACCAGTGCATCTTTTACGTGTGTTCTAAAATGTGGGTCTGCTTAATGCGACGTGAAACCGACCGTGGAAAACGGGCGTTGCGAGTTAATTCCCTCGTGTGTCGTTTTACCTCGTTTTCCCGATTTTCTCTCTTCCCTCTACTTTCCGCTGCCCCCCCCCCTCTTCGCCATCCCTACCAAACGTTGAGCATTTTTTCCTATTTGTTCCCCCCTTTCCTCTTTTTTTTACTCCACTGTGAGAATTATTCCGAGTCGATGAACGTGCACACGGATAATCAGATTTATCGACCGAGACAATGAAGTATATCGAGGAAATAGCGGTATCCACTTTCCATTCAGTTTGGTCGTCTATACTCGATTTCGTTCGCGTTTACCGCTGGTCTTTGCATGGCCCGAATTGTTGCTTCGTCTCCGTCAACAACGTGGACGTGTAAAGGAATCCGGGAAATTGTCGCTCTGCTGATTACGGGCAACCAGTTTGAATGGTTCAAAAAAACCACTGTTTGGAACGTAAACATACGATGTTTAGGGGAATTCTTTGAGTCTTATTTGAAAATATATAAGTGATGGTTTATGTGTCAGGAGTATCAACAGGTAATTCACTATTTTTTACAAAATTAATATTCGCCTTGACAGAAATTAAGAATCCTCAATGTTTCATTTACATTTATAATGCTATTCAAATTTTTACATTATTCTTATCCTGCGAAACAACGGGAGGATATGTTCAAAATACAGGGTGGGGCAATAACTATGACCACTTTGAATATTGCTGTCATTTGTAATAATATAAAAAAATGTTCTATACAAAACTTACACGGTATAGAGGGGGGCATATTGTGACACAAACATTTTCTGCGTGGGTGAAGGCATACAGGAGATTTCAAGGTGATCTCTATTTTTTTTAATGGAATGTTATATTTTTTTATCGCGATGAGATATCTGGTGTTGAGACGACTTCAACGAGCTATCATTGAAGGTCATGCAAGGTCAAATGTGGTAGTAAAATAAACTTTCTTACATTACAGGAGATGCTCGAAGTGGTGACCGTTTGTGTCAATGCAAAGTTGCAATCTTCGTAAAAAATTCTTTTAAATGTTCGTAACTTTCGTAAATCAGAGTTTTTCATCTGAATTTTTTTTGGCGAAACGGACGCGACGTTTTGCTTGTTACTATTTATATTCTATACCATTATACACTATACCATTTTATTCGGGAGAGTTTATATAATAATTTGACGCAACAATCCACCGAACAACTGTTACTGCTTCAACACAAAAAATGTTCAAAGTTGAATAATTTCATTTTTTCCAAAATTAAATTTCACGAAAACTGAGGATGCTGGTGAAATAACGTTTGCAGATTCGAATTCAGATAATAATAATAATAATAATCATAAATTGAAATGCTGCTTCCCCTATTGAGATAACACGAAGAAAAATTTTGCATACATTTATGTTGAATGTTTGTTGTGTTACCATCATTGAACTAAACACATAATTATGTACCAATAAGTAATTCAATAGGGGACAGTAGGTAGGTTTGGATTGTGGGAAATTTGTGTCAGTCTGTATACAATATTTCCATCCTTGTTACGTATACCTTATTTACATGTCAATGGTTCATTGTTAGAAATTTGTTCAGTGCGAATTTAGTCTTATGCAAGTATAAGGGCATTTTTATGGTATGTTTAATACAAATTGCTAACCGAAATAAATCGCTGGTATAAAGTCATATAAGATCTTTCATGCTGGTAAAGCTTTCAATGGACGACCTTATGTCTCAGTAACAATTACAGATTACAAATTATAACCTAAAACACGTGGATTGAGTAACAGAAGTGCATTATTATGAATGGTCGGATACGGGAGGTATGGGTCAGAAGTGACCAAATAACGTGGTTAAGACGAACAGAACACAGAATGTTATTAAATTCGATATTGCTTGAGTAGTTTTGAAAATCTATATTGAAAATTTAATTAACGGTGTTCAATATCTTTATATATGTTGTGTTATTCCACCACATGTAGGGTAGTTATTTGAATTATATTGCAACGAATACAGAGCTTCACAAATAATAGTGGACTAATTATAACTGATACACCTAATAAAATATGAATGTTTGCACTCACTTATTGCAAGTGAGCATCAGTGTGCGGGTGCAAACCTCGTTCCGAAACGATCACGGAAAATCACCAGTTGTGACCGTATGCGAGCTGGCGGCAGGTGTTTGCTCGTGCTTCAATAAAACAAGCTTTAAATCATAGTTACACCTTTTAGCTTCATATGAACCTCATATAACGTTTTCGATGCATTTAGATCCATTTTGCATATTGCATCAACTTCAAATATGAAGATGTGCTTCAGAAATAATTAATTGTCGAGGTATTTCAAATTATTCAATCATTACGAATGTATTAGGTAATGAGAATAGGTCTGCTCAGATGAGCGAATAATCAATGTTATATGTATATTATTCAGGAATTGGAAACATCTTCTAGTTTACTTATTTTGGGACCATCTTATCCTATTACTTTATGTAATGAAACGATTTATGCAAAATAAGCGTACAGGTTCGTTTAAGGAGAAAACGTAAAGATATTCTGTACCTGCAACAGTGTATAAAACTGAGAAAAGAGACTGTGTAATGGAAGTGGAGAAAACAGTAGAATGTTGGCAACTACATAGGACATACATAATCTGTCCCAAAAGTTCCTGAACTGAAATTAAAACGGCAGTTTGAAATATTGAAAATAGTTCTCTTTTAAAGAAATCTACCGATCACAATAATTATAGAAACTCTGGAAATGGCTCTGATAATTCTTCTTCAAGATGGTGAACGACGGTTGAAACTGTTGACTGCACGAATCATGAGTTTATTTTCATTTTGACCTCAAAAGGTCTTACAGTTTGATTATCCACCGTTTTTGTCTAATTCAGCTACATCAAAGTAATTTCTGATATCCAAATTGGCAACGAAGGCGAAGGAACGACAATCTAAAATCATTTTGACATTCATAAGGCTTCGATGCGTACTTTCTACGTCATTGTGAAGAAGAATTATGTATCATAAATTTTGTTAATTACTATGGACAATAATATCATTTCAGAAACAATCTCCTCATTCTTTAATAATTACTGATAAAATGCGTGAATATCATAGAGAAAATTGCCGTTTTATCTTCAATTCCAAAATTTTTGGAATAAACCGTGTATTTACGTATTTGTTTTGCCATAATGAACATAAACATGAGCAGTAAAAAATAATAGATTATCCAGGAGCTTCTAATGTTATCAAAATCCGTTCCGAATTTTTCTATTTCTACTTTCATCTGTCCCTACCTCTTTTATTATAGAGCATACTACCTTATTTAATCTATACTTTAACCCTTGTACGTCCTGTAAAAAATTCAAGGACCAAGGTGTATGTGTGTCAACTAACACAACTTTCTGAAAAATCACTGCGGTCCTAGTAAGGCTTCGTACTTCCCGTCCGTGAAATCCATTAATTAAAGCGACAGGCGTCAATTAATTATCTTCGTTGCAGCAACGCGCCTCGTTCAACCCTAAACGCTTTTGTCGCTGAATAAATTTTCAAGCGGAACGTATCACAGTGTCTCCCTCTTCGGCAATTTCGTTCCTTTCGTTCGGCAACAAAAAAGAAAGGAACATTTATTTTCATGTGTCTTTGTTTGGTGGAAAATTTCGCGACTACGTTATTCCCCTTTTCGTTCACCTATATGTATACCGTGGCCCCGGTATTTCGTATAATATTCCGGCAGATATTTACTAGCGTTTCACCGCTTCAGGAGGCATTATTTTTCATTGTACCTTTCGATGCGAATAATCTCTGTCGGATTTCACTTTATTTATCGCAAATAAAATGAAGTATAATCCGCGTACGCGTGTTTCTGTGTGTGCGAACCGAGTTAACGGAGAAAGCACGGTTTTAACAGGGATCCCAATAGAACCGGTGAAACGGGGGAGAGGAAAAAGGAATGAAAAAAATTTAGAATGGGACACCGTGATTATCGATCCCCCGCAAACAGAAAGATCTCGATGGTCCATTTGAGTTCGTGATCGTTATGCGGATGCCGGGGATAACGCGTTTGCAAACAGCACCGGACACGGTGTACCTATTCGAATAAACTGCTTCGTGTCCTAGATAATTTGTCACTGCGAAATCCGCAGGGATTATTTGTCGAGCTAATAATGTGGGTCCACTGTCCCAGCCCGCTGTGCACACGATAAAATCAACGAAAATGCGCCTACAACGAGTAATTGCACGTGCAAGTATCCATACTTGCACCTTCCACTATTATTATTAATGAAAATGAGGGAGAATTATTTCGGTGCGACGTCCAATCGTGCGTATCTCTACAACTTTGATAGATTAACACTGTGTGACATGAAATATCGTATATCTCTGAAATTATACAGCGTGGATACCCTAAGACTGTAATATACAGTGTGAACACTCTAAAGCACTTTCTGCTAAAATGTAAGAAGTATAGGGTAAACCCTGGAGAGACGTCACCTTTTTTGGTTGAGAGCCAATAACAAATTTGGTTTCGTATTAATTAAAACAATTTATCTTTCATTACAACCACAATACTGCACTACGAAAAAATACACGCTATTAGCGTAGAAAGTTACGGGATATCGAGACATTAATGGAATAGTATTTCTTGGAATAAAACAAAGAATTAGAGATCTTACGGTTAGAATCGTGTGTATTAAATCATAAATAAAGTGTAATAGCAGCTTTTGATCTTGTGACTTACACACATAAAAGAAATCCGTAGACTGACGAATTTGAACCCTTTTCTATGAATTTTCAAGAATTATAGGTGGCAACACTGGCCTTGCCGCACATTTTTCTCGTCTAGTTTAAGTTGGCAGCCATATGCGTATTAAAGCAAACGTGTTCGTTCCACTGTGTATTTTTTCTTCATATTGTAGTTAAGTTTACTTTTTCTTCTATTAGTTTCAAGAACTGGTGGGGATAGGAACGGACACTGAAGTGGGCAGAAACGCGGCCGTTTAAAGAAGGAAAAATTTTTTTGTAAAGACGAAGCTGGGTGTTCGTATCATAGGGAGAAGATGTAAATTTATCAAACTATAGTTTTGTTCTATTGACTGGCTCAACAGAATAGTACACAATAGCAATTCCCAACTTGCTCGGAGTAATGTGTTTCTGTAAAATTCCTAGGGTGATACATATAATGTACATATGCATGCTTATTGCAGATTGAATGTGATAACTGAACCACAAACATTTATAAAAATATAAATTTTTATAGTAATTTATAAAAACTAGCATCAGACAAAAACGAATAAAAATCCCATTGCATTTAATTAAAATTTGTACTGTATTGAGTTTTTGTCAATATTATGTGTTATAAATAACAGATTGGTTTAAATACATTTAAAATGTACAGAAAATAATTCACAAAACTGAGAATTAAAGTTAGCGCGCCAAAAACATTATTTGTACTTCGAGAATGACGGTAGAAAATAAAAATACTATAAACGTTATGCTGTTTACCCGTATCAATTTTCAAAGAAGTTAGGTTCATCAAAATTCTGATCGAATTTCAATTTAATTGCGAATTACCAAATGATACACCGCAGGTTTCCAAGATGTATACCCGCGTCGACTATATTAAATTTGTAATCGCGAATTTTACATCACAGACCCTGATAATGTCGATCCGTTCTGTTGACTGAATCGGATTATTTTAATACGTTATTCATGTTTTCGGACCGCAACAACTGCAGCGGACGATCTAGACATTCATAATAGATACGCGCAACACTATTGTGTAATTCATGCTAATTCGAGATTACGCCATTATCCGCGTTTCACCCTTTATTCGAAGATACACGGTCGCATAAACTTCCGCATTAAATTATGCAATTAACCGAAACTAAACACATTATTCAATATGTGTGTCATTTGCACATGAGGATTGTTTAAAAAACTAAGGTACGAAACAAGCGCGTTTATTTGTGAATCTCACCCGATCTAAATCGAAATACATACAAAGTGCTTCTACATATTTCACGCTCAACCTATGCAAATAATTCATAGTGATTTACTGTAATTTTCGTGGTGATTTTCAGGTTTAATATTGATGCTAATACTGTATAATGTTTGATTGCAAACGCTTTGTTATAAATTTGTAAGTGTACATATAGTACGTACTAAAGAATATCGTGAACGAGTCGACGGGAGAAATTCCAAGTGTTTTGTTATTTGGTATTAGGCAAAAAGGAAAAAATGTACCTAGGTAATATTCGCGAATATTTAGAGAATGTCACTAATAATAATGATCGCAATCTTCAAACCGTTAGATCTTAAGCACAAGTAAAAACGCAAGATAATAATAAGAAATATTACTACAAACACCAAAAGAAAGGACACCCGTTTGATGTTGGTGATTACGTCATGATAAAAAATTTGGATAGATGATAGTGGGGGAGGATGCGTCTTTTATTTTGTAGCTGTGACAGTCGGGAAACTGATTCGCGTGCTACGTCGATACTTCTTGTAGCCGCAATTTTTTTATTTTTCATTATATACAGGGTGGGGCATTTAAAACAGGTCACCTGAATAACTCGCTTGTTTTTGAAGATTGAAGAAAATACATCAGACTAAACTTATTTGGTATCGAGGGGCTCATAATCTGATGTTACTAATTTTTTGATAGGTGGAGGCGTCAAAGAGATATGAAGGCCAACTCTTTTTTTAAATGGAACGGTATGGTTTTTTACTTACATTTTGGTAGAGTATTCTAAGACGAATACAATGACCTATTATAAAGGTCATTCAAGGTCACTCAAGGTCAACTGCAAGAGAAAACAGATTATCCCAACACACTCTTCGAACAATTTCGTGCCTTCTCTGGTTGTCGGCATATCGTTCTTGTTGTCGCTAATAGAGGTCACGAGACATGAACATACATTCAATCACATTGTAAGTACAAAATGTTACAGAATTTCTGAAAAAGAAATTTGGAGATTGTTGGATCGGTTGATCAAGAAGTAACAAATGGACGGCACGTTCCCCAGATCTGACACTTCTAATTTTTATTTGTGGGGAAAATGAAAGGAACAAGAGTACCGCGAGAAACCAACAACCAAAGTATACATGCAAGAACGTATAAAAAGAGCTTGCTCTATAATAGATACAAATTATAGAGTATCATAAGTATTGGAACGTTTTAGACTATGTATTCATGTTCAAGATCGCCATTTTGAACACTTGTACTAGCAGTGAGTACGTAAATAAGCATGAGCACTCTATGCAGTCTCCCTTATGGTACAAGCAAATTAATAGAAATAGAAAACAAAAAGCGATCAGGAAAGAAAGATAAAAGGAATCGTCATATTCTCTAAATTTTGTAGATTTAAGTCTTTTTACTTATTATGTATGAATTGAATATTGGACTTCGGTTAAAGTACAGTAAGTTCTTGAACATATAAAATTTGTTTCTATGTATTTTTTCTTGATAAATTCAACTCTATATTCTATAGCTCGATTAATGTGTATACTCAAAAAATTTTCAAAATTATGATGTTCAGCATTTTTCCTTAGAGCCACAGAAGTATGAATGAAAGAACTCTAATTAACTTCAGGTAATTACAGTTTTTTTGTGGCAACTAATCCCGACTATAACTTCGCATAGACTACGTATAAGAATAAAATAGGTATCCTCTCGAAAACAGAGACAAATATGAATCAGTCAGATTTGTCGTCTTATGTTTTTCTCGTGAGTTTACTTCCGCCTCTTATGTTCGAAATCGCCATCCAGGAATTAAATCTTGAAAATTGACATTTATTCACCTGAAATATAGATTTTCAGACCACGCGACGAGTCAGGTTCGAGTGGCCAATACCTGGTCTAGTGCTTTTCAACCCTCCGTTAAGTTGCCCTTCTCTTCTTCGTTGTCTTGCACTCAACCTGCTTTCGACCTCTCCACTCGGGCCTGGCTTCTTTCTTCCACCGATTAAGATTACCCACGTAAACATACTGAAGAGGGTTAGCTTGTGTATGTAGTGAAGTATTAACTGCATTCACTTGACCTTTCCTCGAGTGTCGATCAGCCGAACCGCGCCCTCCATTTTGTCGACAGATCAATTGTCTTTTTGGCGCTGACAAAGGGACACACAAACTGCTTAAGGGATGACAAAGAAATCGATGATGCGAAGGGAACGCTGCCCTAATTTCCCGCTCACTGCTCGTTTTCAGGGAGAAAGAAACGGGATTAAATTTCTGTCAACGATTGTTATAGGAAATGCTCTGGGCTCAACAGCAGCTTGAACGAAGCGTTTTGCAACGTATTAATTTTATTTTATATTTTCGGTAGTCGTTCTGATTTTATTCTACGGTTGTTCGTTTAAATTTTAATTCTAAGGATTGTTGATATGGTCAGCATGTTTCCAAATTATTTTACTTGAACCTTGCAACGTTCATTATTGGTCATATTGAGGGAAAACTTTTATCCAAAGAGTTTGTGTGGGTATAAGTAGCTATGAATAATCTTTCAATGATAGCTATACATGGTAAGAGTTACTCAAAAATATCGAGTACGTTATAAAATCATACTGTGAATGCGTTTCTAAGTGAAGTTTCAAATTTAGTTTTCAACTTAGACATACTAATAGTAGCTTCAGTATTGTCATTTACTAAAAAACTATTATTATTTGCTTTCTATAATCGTGTTAGTAGATGAGGCTAAACGTAATTTAAACAAATTCTTTAACGTCTAAAGTATGAATAATCTATTCCTGACTCCTGACAAAAAATGAATGTAATACTACATAAACACGTATGTGTTTGCATTTTTAAAAAGTTTAAAGTTTATGTTACATTTATGTTTATAGTCATCTTTATATTTATGTTTATATCTATCTACATATAGACTATAGAATAATATCATTTAAAAGTACCTTTCCATTTAGTTGGTTTTTTTCAATTTAGATGCGGGGTTACAATCATCCTTAGGAGTAGGGACAAAAGTAACAAATGAGTGATTTTAAAGAAAGTCTTATTTCAAAAAACCGGTATAATATATTCTAAGTTTTAAGGTTTGATGATGTTTTCTAATAATCAAGATTTCTCGTCGTATAAGATTTTTTTTTAAATTCTACTGTATCTAAAAGTTAGACTCAAAAAGAAAAATTGTTACGTTTATTCCTAGTCTCCCCTACTTTATAAGTTATTTAAGACGTGCAAGTTGCGTGGACCACCTGTGTGTACTATTTATTTTAAATATATTAAATGATATGAACTATTGAATGTATTGAAGATACCATGTATGTGTATACACCTATGTAACAGTAAATGCAGACTTCGTTGTTTCTCCCATATTTTTTTACACACAACACCTTCTAACTGTATCATATTGCTACTATATTTTATAAAGACTGTACGACTTTTTAAACCATTTACGATAGAATAATGAAAACTGTTCTGTGAACAACTTTAGCTGTTTTAAACGGATAACAAAGGAGAGTGGCAGAAAATGGTCGAACTTATAGTTCTTCCGACATAGTGTACACAGTGAAGTACTTTGTTTATGTATTGTTAGGGAAGACTGAAAGTGGATTTGCCTCAATTATTGGATATACTTGTGGGCGTAAAGTTGGCCAACGGTAGGTTGCTGTTCGCTTGTAGCAACCGTATTATGGTTGCTGGAGTTTGCTCGACATCAACCTTTTATACATTCACTCTCAAGCTTTATCGACAATTAATTTACTGGGAAACCATCATCTCAAGAAAAGGAGAACGATATATAACAATTCTCCTTTGTGTTTAACATATTACGTTTTGTTTTATAGGTAATAGTAAAATCATACACACATTTTCCTACATAATTGCATCGTTAATTTATCGCTTTCTGTGGTTGCTAATTAATCGTTTTTCACGTTGCTTTTTCGCATACATATGTATTTCTGGCAAATAATTATTCTTTCTTAATTCCTTGGAATTTACAGAATAATATCTCATTAAAATGTTAGGTGTCAGAAGAATCATAAATTTGGCCATTTTGGACCACCATCGGTTTCATGTAAACTGGGTTAGAGTGAACTTTTCTATATATGTTGTTTGAATATTTTCGTTGCCCTCTTGACTGCATTATACATATAGAGTGTGGACAACGTAACTTGATCACTTTAATTATGTCTGTTATTATTGGACGAATCCAAATTATTATTTTTGTTTAAATACCTTGGTTTTAGAGGCCTACAGGCTGATTAGTATATTTCTTGTAGGTCCCCTTTTTTAATGTTTTCAAGCTCACCTTTAGTTTTTTTAAAATAAATGCTATAACATTACATTATTTTTTCTATTGTCATGACAAACGAAAGTATGTTACTGTGCTTGCCGAATTTGTCTTTTTGTCTGCTAAAAGATAGACGAAAAAGAATTCCAGGGTTTTATTTGAAAAATTAAAGGTGACCTTGAAAACTTTGAAAAATGTGATCTACAAGAAATATACTACAGAAATAGTAATTTGATTTGGTGCAGTAGGAACGGAAATAATTAAAGTGTTCAGGTTATGTTATCTAGTATGTATAACCGTGAGTAAGAAATATAATATTCACACTAATATATGTTTCTTATCTTCTGTTTATCAGCGTTAGTATTAGTACAAAAACGGCACAAATTCATGGGATGACCTATTATTAACCACCACTATTACTACTAGTCGATCACATATTACTTCTAAGCAACTACATTAATTATTGCTCTTCTGAATAATATCCATAATGTCTTAATCGATGAACGCAAAATACCTCTCTAATAAGGCTATTTTTTTCTCGTAAGTATGTTTTACGAGCGTTTTAATGGTATTCGGGTTCAATATTCTTACAAAATAAGCTCTTAGCATCACGCAAATTTTATCGCTCACCTGAACAGTCGAGGTCCAAGTAATGGCGATGACGCGTCGTCGCTCGCTATTATTAAGCATTTTGCGTAATCATCCTTAATATCGTTGTGCCTGACGACGGATTTTTCGTTGTGCTCGTCCCCCTCCTACCTAAATTCCCATGTGCGTTATCGTTCGCGCGACGGTCGTTGTCGTAAGTGCGGTGAACAGCCTCGGTTTGTCAGGACGCATTAAGCCCTGTCCTTTTCATTAATTACGTGCTTCGCTTGCTACCAGGAATAAACGCATTCCCCTTATTAATTTCGGCGTCGACGATTAATCTCCGACGACAATTAAATTGTTTACGGGCGAAGAGACGCGTTCCTTCGCGCACGGAAATAAATGGACAAGAACCCGTTCTCGTTTGCGGAGATTCAGTTTCATCGCGACGCTCCTCTCATTTTTTTCATCGAAATTATACCAGGGATACTCGATAGTACCTCCATCATCGTTGATGAGATCTTAATGCATTCCATCGTCATTCATGATTCCAAAATTATGGTGTCGTGACGTGAATGAGCTGTTTGTGTCAAACGTTATGATAGACATACACGTACGTAGAATACCTTAGAATCAATAAAGTAAAATCTTTCATACACATGCTTAACACGTTCCGTGCCACGTGTAGGTACCATCGATGGTACACGTTAAACTTCGTACACGTTCTGTACCAGCGATGGTACACGCTGATATACATATTTATTAAATACATCTAAAACATATATTTTATAATAAGTTTAAGACTGAAAAATATATCACCACCAAAAGAAAGAGGCATTATAAAAAATGCAGTATAGAACAGACCAAGTAAATTTGTGTAATTGTCATACATACAATAATTAATAATTTCATATAACGATGCACCCGTTTTAGTTAGTGTTTTTTTGTTACCCAGGGCGCTCCAAAATGTCCTAGTAAAACTAGAGTAGAACTAATAAGTCTACATAGGATCCAGACTTTCTATCGCTTTCTCTCTCCAGAGGACCCAAAATGACGCATGAACAATTGAGCATACTCACCTCTATAGTGCCTTAATCCTCATCTCTCTAGTGCTCTAGTACAACCGGAGGACATACATCTATAAAGTATTATTACTTATCTATGGCTAAATATTTTATTTTCCTTCGTTTTTCACGGATAAAATTCCAACGCGGTAGGGTTTTGTTTCTAACTAAAAAGCTAAAACTGATTGCAGCGCCACGTGTACCACGGATGGTACACGATGTGGTAATTATAATTAGTATAATGTATTAATCACACATTTGAAGACTAGAAAAGTCAAAACAAGTTACCGAGAATTCATGCATCTGTAATCAGACGGGCACAGCTACGTATACGACAACGAGAGAATCAGTTTCAGTAATTATTCTGCAATTGGTACAATAAAATAGTTGACAAAGTATCCTCTTGTTCTTTCTTGAAATTAGTAACTAGTAAATAACACGTAGGCATTATTTACAAACGCGATAGACATTATACGTCGTGCAATGAACCATATCTTATTGTTAGCCATAATTGTACATGCACGCAGCAGATTTTCAAACTCGATTTTCTCAAAAACTAGGCCTCGGATGAAAAAATTTCAATCTATATTATTTTCTTATTTTATCTCGAGGAATCATTTTGTGTCAGCTTGTACATGTTATTCGCCCGCATCCTGTATACGGTGTAGTTTATAATTATATACCTACTTCGAAAATTTTGCCGCTGATAATTCTTCCATTTTTTCGCAATAAATTTATTTTAATATTTATCAATGTAAAGTATTCGACAATACAATAAAGAAAACAGCAGAGAAAATAAATATAATATTCTACTTGGAAATACTCAAGCACGTCCGCTCCGCCCGTTTCATACAAAACTGAAACAAAAAGATATATAAATCATAAAGAAGTAAGTTTTATTCACAATTATATTTTTATTTCCTTTAATCAATTAAGATCAATTTTGTTTTCTCCAAATTTTTCAGAATTACTTCAAAAATCTTAATACATTATTGTATTTACATACAAGAATTGTCACCGTTGTTTTTTTACTGCAGTGTTTACTCCAGATACTTAATAACTGTTCAAATATGATTCTTTCTATTTTTATATTTCTTGTATTCTTTTATTCAAGTAGCTAAATATGGCGTCTGTGAGGGCTGGCATCATTTTATAAAATTTCAAAAGATTTCACAGAAGTAGGGAAGCCAGATTCTAGACATATTGATTAATTTCATTATGATGTAAGTAGAACTAGAAAGTACTAATAGTAAAAAATGAAAGGATAAATATTAAATTTGATATTATGTAAAGCTCACAATTAATATAGGCTTCTGGATAATGTTTCGTTTTCAAATATACGAACCTCACCGTTCTCACATAATTAAAGTAATCATACATACACGTATACTACTAACATAATTTATTTAGTGATTTCAGTATCTATCCCAATGAAGACAAGTAGAATTCTTTATAAAGCTAGTTCACCGCACAGTTTTCAAAACGTCTCGTAACCGAGCGCATTAAGCCAACCTTACATTTCAAATAGCATCCACCGCGTACGTTCCGATCTTCTTTACCCTGCATCTTCCCAGGTTATTCTAAAGAACCGCTTTCTAAAGTCTTCGAGTCTCATAAACCACATCCGCGAAAGATATCTCAGCCCGTTTTCCGCGAATTTCCACCTCTATACCCTGGTCGCAAAAATATTCCCGGCTGCTTTCTTCGCTCCCGCGCTCTCACTCAGTTTCAAAGTCACGAACATTTTCATCTGAGCCTGACAACCGTCTCACACTTCTCCGAGGAAAAATCGGCGAGATAAATAATAACAATAGCGTCCCCATATCCCTGTGCGCGCAGTTCCCCGGGACGAAAATGTGCCCCTGTAGGTACTTGGCGAACTTTCTCGAGGAAATTGCCGGTAACTTTTGTATATGTATACGCCGACTCGCCTTCGCAAACCGACCGAAACGACGTGGGAACGTGTGGAAATGCAGATGTCGGGAATCGCGTTAGGGGAGGGCTTGATGGTCCGGGGAGTCGACGAAAAAAAGAAATCGCGGATCGGTTATAGACAAGTTAGAGAAGGGTCTGTCACTCGCAGCTATAGGCCCTGGTGGCTGACTGACTCACCAGGGGTGGAAAAGGTGGCCATCCCGTTTTTCTTTTCTCCTCTGTCTCCCTCTTTCTCTCTCTCTCTCTCTCTCTCTCTAGCGGAGGACAAGCGAGGTGGGTGTCGCAACAGAGAAGGAACGGAACGTCTCGTATTTGTCACCCGATGCTAAGGGGTTGTCGGCTTGTCGCCACATAACTCGCCGGATGCCTCATACCGTAACTTCAACCCTCCGACTCTGTCTTGTCTTGCTCTTTCTCTTCTTTACCCTATCTTCCCATCGTCGCTCTAAGTGTTTTTATCTTCCATGATTTTGTTCCCCTTTCCGCCTTTTTCACCCCCACACCGCCCTCCCTGCCACACGACTTCGTTCGCGACACGCGGTTCCAGGACACGGTTGAAATTTACATTCGACCGGGAATATCACGTGCTGTCGGCTGAGGCGCGATTTGTTTCGTTCTGTCAGCCTGTATACGAGTTGCTTTTAACCCGTCCGTGCCACCGCTGATCCACGTTATGGAGAATTTATGCGCCGGTTAAGCCTTCGTAGGGGGAGGACGAATTGGCGGCAACTCGTGTTCGAGGACATGTGAAATATTGCGGTCATTGATAGCCTTCGGCTTGACTGGTCTCCTTGTTCGGCTCGTGTTCGTTACTTTTGGTCGAATGCGGTTTTACCCTTCGTTTTCTGTCCACAGCGTTCCTTGGAGAAACGACGGGACATATCTGGGCTTATGGTATTTTTCTAAACTGGAGTAACTGTAAAGTGTTTGGATAAATTAACCTGTGTATACATTACTTGAACCCTTAACTGGTCAGGTGGGGTTTGAGGAACCCTCAAATATTTTCAGAATACTTTATTTTTATTCAATGTTTTCTTACACGAGAATATCAATCAACTAATTGTGTGGTAAGTAATAAGATTTGTGTAGTAAATAATAAGTAAGAAGGAACAATATGCCCACTTTACCAATGAACCCACATACTGCACCTTTCTGGTATCTTGTACAGAATTTTTTTTCGTAAAATGAAAAACGAATAGTCATTTTAAAACTATTTTTGAAACTATTTTTTTTAAACAATGTATTTCTTCAGGATAAATAACGAACTATAGTAACAGTAACACCGTTTTTCTAATGGTTGGATGTTATTTAACACATTGACTGCCACAGTGGAAATGACCGTACGTAGCCAGACACGCTTTATCTTGTTTTTTAAGTCATGAATCGTCGAAAATATATGCGTGTAGTTGACAGAGGCTGTTGGTCTTGTTTTAAATTATACTACGATCTTAATTTTACGCAAAAATTTTATAACGACATTTAAATAATCCAGCTTCTTTGCAATGTACGTATCACCCATATTTGGGTGACGTGGCAGTCAAAGTCTTAAAGCAGTGTCGTACTGCCAATCGGCACTAAGGTTCCAGATAATGTCACTAACAATAAGTGAGAAAGTAGGCGTCTATTTTAGTAGACAGATGCAGTTAGCGGGATAACAATTAATTCTGTTTTAAGTGTATAGTCTACATAAGAAATATATGCAGTTCAAAATTTTAACTTAAGGAGAATTATGCCTAAGTTAAAAATTCTTGGAAATGTATGGATGCATTTGTGTGTAGATCGTTGTTAATTCAATATTTTGTAGACTTAAAAGCATTTTCAAAATAAATCAATTAGGAATTTATTATCTCTGACCAACGATTGTTACAATGACCGCTGTCACTAGTACAGTAGTAAGTGGTTTTGTTAACTTTTCTCAAAATATTTACTTGTATGTTACTAATAGTAACCCATGCGTACCATGGGCCAACAGGCGTATGTGCGTCGACCAAAAGAGAACGCTATTAGCATTCTTTACAAGAAAATTCGTTTCGAAAACGTTCGCAGTAAACTGTATAGGGTGGTCCAGCTAAATAAGATCATCCAAATATCTTAGTTCATTTGTCGTTATATGAAAAAACTTCTCAAGACAAAGTTGCATTATTTCAATAGGCACATACAACTGTACAAATTTTTGTTTTAAGCTCATTTTGTTTAAGAGATTTCAAAGTCACTGGTATTTTTTTAAAATGGAATCCTGTAATTTTTTTAATATCCATACAGAGCATAAGAAAAAACAAATGCATTGATCATTTGAAGCTAATTAAAATATTCTACATATACTTACAGACATATAGTACCTCAATCTATACATATATTGGTACCCAAAAGTAACATAGCTGTTACTATCAGATAACGATCGTCGAGATTACATGATCGGAATGAAGGTTTTAAGGCTATTAAATTTGTTTTTCCTGACCTATAAGAGTATTGAAAAAAATATGATTCTGTTTTTAAAAATACTAGTGAGCTTGAAATCTTAAAAGCTTCGAAAACAATTTTTCTAACTGTTACATGTGTCCATTCAAATAGTGTAACATCGTCCTGAGGAGTATTTTCATACAACGCCAAGTAACGAGGATATTTAGCTGATCTCATTTAGGTGGTGCACATTGTATGCGGTGATGCACAACAGTGTTAAACAAGTCACGAATCAATGTACTTCATTAATTATAGGACCGGTAATCAATCTCTCATGCTAGTCTAGGTTTTTGAACCGCAACTCGTGAGAACCCGCGGCTGTTGCGGATCACTTTTGAAGCGATTAACGAGCCTAACTGCAGCAATCAGAGAGATTAAACCCTCCCAAGATTAGAGTGTCCGAGATTAAAGAGATTAAAGTATCCGAACAGATTGGATCCCGATGTTCACGGTGAATAGGATCGTTCAGCAGCTGCAATCCCTGACGTACATGATCGACGTAGCACGAAAGCGACTTCTTGCGCACGGGTTAAGATTTGCCTAAAACCGTTGGACACCACAGCCCGAGGGATATGACAGATCCACCAAAGGATAGAAAATGATTGAGAGCAAGGATTTTCAGAAATCGAAAATGACAAATTCGATATGCACGATTATTTCGTATTCGTATTGCGGATAACGCAGTTGAATTGGCGCTCGGTAAAATTTGGTCTGCGCGCTTCTGTCATTTCACGGTCGGTGAATACATTCGATTCGTATAACCGGCGGATTGATTTCAAATTCGAATAAACGTTTGTCGCATTTGTTTTTTATTTTTCTAATAGAAATCGTATGATTTGATCGAGAAGTCAAAATATTTTTCCCATCTCACAGGTGCCCTTGCGCTCTTCACGATACGCGTCACAAGCGGCATTGAATAAAAGTTAACGAAACGAAGATACGAAACTTCAGCGATTGTATTCCCCCGACATTTATTTCGATCCACGGGAAACTTTTCTCACGATAAAAATTTCATTCGTTTTAAGTTGATCAACCGGTCCTGGCGTGGTTTCCTTTTATCGAGAAACTTTTATACTAGTAATATATTTTTGGATTGACCGGCGCTGGCGAAAGGATACGAGGATTGCATTTGAGCCAAGAGTATTTCTTGCGGCAGTTTACTTCTGGTGCCTTGATGTGCTTTTTCCGAATTAAAATTAATTTTTTCTTTGTAAAAACTTTTTCTCAGTATTAACCCTTAAATGCATAGTGTTGCCATTTAGCAACATACCCATATTTCCTTATTTAATAAACACATAAACACTTCTTGCATAGTGTATTCGAATGTATGTACATTACTAAGATATAAAATATCGAAATAAGTGAATAGAGGGAGCATCTGTCGATAAATAGACTCTTACAAGAAAGAAAGCCACACTGAAGTGGACATTGGCCTACAATCGAAGATTCACAAAAGTGTAAATTACCCACAGGTAGTTGGCTTTACGCATACAAAATAACAAATGTATGGAGTTACACTATGTCCGAACAGAAATAAGAATTGTTTCAGAAATTGGTTGATTTATATGTTCCACATATGCTATAGCCATTTTGCAACAAACCCTTTTTTCAAATAAAACCATACAACAAAATAAGATGGAATGTCTTCATTATTTTTCTATGGTTTTATAGCTCGTAATACAACAATTTTTAACTGTTTTATTATATTTGGAAGACACATGCATTTAAGGGTTAAGCATTTCTGTTGCAATTTCATCATTCTTGACTTTCGTTTTAGTTTCGTATGTATTATAAAATTTGTCCTGTGAAAATGTCCCACATTTTTATTAACGCTCTGTAAATATGTCTAAGTATTCACTATTCAAGTATAGAATCACCTCCTGTCTGGTTTTACCACCCGTTACGTTACATTCTATAGTTCTTTCGTCTCATAATTCCATCTGATACGATATTAAATTGTGTCGCACGATGTTGAATATTATATTCGGAAAATAAAATGTTATCATTTTATTTGATCTACATTCTGTATTCTCCACTGTAACCGATTTTTGTTGAGATTTTCATTTGAATTATTACAAAAACTAAATTTATTATTAACACTATATGATATTTTTTTTTACCCTCAGAGTTTTTTACGTTACTTTGAATTGTATAATTAAATATACGATAATAATCTGATCACCAAACTAGTTTCGATGTCGTATATTTCATTACATATTGCATTCGTGTCACCAGAATTGACAAAATGGAGCAAGCTTCGAATGTTTCGATTTTCTGCGGAGGGAAAGAAAAATACGATAAAATAGAAAGCACTTTTTTAATTGAGGTTATTGAGGATAGATGCTTCTGGGCAATACACCGCAAAAGTCAATTTATTTGCGCAATATCTCGGCCAGTAATGTTTCTTGAAATAATGTTGAATTTAATTCCTGAGCTCTTTCGTGGGAGAAGAAAGCCGGCGAACAGTGGTCTGGTTATAAGAACATGGGATATATGCAGCCCAGTTCGAAATGAAAGAAAATACGAGAAAGCGGCTACATACTAGGCTACCATCCTTTCATGATTACTAAAATATTGACCCTGTCTTTCTATAAAGGAGCGTACGTATGTTTCCATTTGAAGTAGAAAGAAGATTTGAAACTGTTTGAAGCTAAACGCCTCACGGAAACGTTACGTACGATGTAATCCTTCCATGTTATTTTCAGGAACCTCGTTGCAATTTCATTGAAAATCAGGAATCTCGTTTATATTTGCCTACGTCAATAGAATACTCTCCTCAATGTCAAGAAACAAACCTTTCCGAAAACTTTGAATTCTATGTTTAGTTTTTCATGACAAAAAATATTTTGCACACACTAAAATTCAAAAGAATTGAATATTACTCTAAAAATTCCAATTATTTCCGTTACACGTTAAATCTCTGAGCGAGGGTTCCATCCATTTAAACCAAATATTCGCGGATATACAAAAACATATGTCACTCAGCATTTTGAGCGCTACAATGTGTGTGAAAACAACAAAAATCGGACGGGGACACGTGGGACCTAGTGACATGTGTGAGTGGCAATATTGTATATTTTTAATTTTCTCCTGTTGGTGTTTAGATTGTTCTTAAGAAATCTATAATTTTTCATACATATCGTACAATTTTAGATTTTTTTTATAAAATTAGGGAATTCTCTCGTTGACCATTATCCTTGTTCGATAAACGTTAGACTTTTTATTATGTATTAATTTCAAGTATCTCGAATTAGAAGTGTGTTACATTGCACAATATGAATTAATTCAAAAGACTATTTATATCAAACAATATTTTCTAAGTGTCCAAAAATAAATTTGAGTAAGGAAGTATACTAATGACTAATTATCCAAAATGACTGTACCCTGAATGATATTCTGCTTTACACGTATACATTACAATATAAACGCATAAAATCTGCGAGTCAATTTATTATTTTAACAATTCTATGTGAAGACCTACGCAGTAGTTTAGGTGACATTATTAAGTACATTGTTTCTCATTTAAGCACATTACACAGAAGGAACTGTCTTGTTGCCCGAATGTGAGTGACATTAATGTCAGAGCATTGTTGGATAAGCACACAGCATTCAATAGAGACGAATGAGAAAATCATCGAGAATTTAATTCAATGGCAAAGAGTTGTTTTTCTCGAATGATCGATGCTCGTCTTAATTCATTAGAAAGCAATCGATTGTTGTTTCCACGGCAGATATTAAAAGAAGAGTCGTGAACTTCCATTAGTGTCTCTGTTGCATCTCCAACGCTTTTGCCTGTCGAACGATTGATTAAGCGGGGCTCTCCTGACTGTCGAATTAATTTTAATTAACGATGGACCTCCCTTCTTCCATCCTTCGTTACAAGCGTTCTGAGTTACTTTACTTTTTTCGCGGCGATCGCTTCTTTAGAAGTTGTTAAAAACGGTACGGGGGATTGTATAGGAAACTTATCAAGCTGCTAACGAAGGAATAATTCTGATACACGATCGTAACGCGAAACGAAAAAAACAGAAGAACCGTGGAAAAGGATTCGACGCGAAATATACTCGAGTTCTCCTGTTATTTGTATGTACGTTTTGTGCGCGCGTTATATGCTCCGCGTGTTTTGCGCCGTTAAATATTTTATCGGGTTCGTGTACAGTTGCGGCTAGTCGTATAAATAAAGACGTAACGCAAACAGTAATTATTTATTTATGATAATATGCGTAGATTATGGGAGGATAACGACTAATTGCACGATCATGATAAATAATAAAAAACACACCGAACAGAACACAATCAATATGCGGGTATTAATATATTGGCGATGTTTCGTTTCATAAATATTCAAAAGGGCAGCGGTTCTCTGACAACAGTATAAAAAGTAGATACGGCTGCCGAGTGTGTATAGAATAATAATAATAATGAAACATTATTTACCAAACATCGTTCTGTGGAGCATTTTTCTTTTTATGGGAATTGTTTTGTTGGACGTTTTTGTAAAAATTATCCAATACAACACACACGCGCACGCACGCACAATCGGCCGGAAATCAACTGCCCCGATGTTACAGTTTAAGATTTTTTTCAAATCATTTTATTCATGTTCAATTTATCCCATTTTATTGGGAATGGTGGCATAGTTCATAGGCCACTGAAGTACGAAAAATTGTTCTTACGGAATTTTCTTAGTATAGTTGATGATATTACATACCTAGGATTGTTACGTATGATGTCACAGAGGATTAAATATTTATATTGAGAAATAATGAAACTTCGCTGATTGATACCTGTGTCTGTGAAAATGTTACAAAAGCAGATAATATTTTAATTAAGAAATGTTAAATAAAAAGTGTATTTTTTAACCAGAACTTGCGAGTCTGCTTGAAACAGTAACCACCCCTATAGTTGTTGAGAAAAACTTTGGTTTTAGGTAGTACACCGTTGTGTCATTCAGTATTTTTAACGTCAGAGTCATTTTTGGTTTTTGCCATGCATCAAAAAGTGTTTTGAACCGTACTTTAATGGTATCGAGGGCACTACAAATGACGATAAAAAAATTCCGAATACTTTGTTTACATAGCAAAACTAAAGTCACCTTGGTTAACATAAATAGGACCGTATGTTTCTTTTTCATGAGATTATAGGGGACTTCACGACAAATTCAAGAAGCCCATTACTTGATATTTTCATTAACTCAGTACCAGGTTTACAATAATGGAAATAGTATTTCACTAGTTAACATATTTCATTTTGGAACAGTGTAAACTGTAAGCATACCTAGGGCAGACTATAAATAAATACTGCAAACTTGGTACTGACTTAGGTTAGCTATGTTTTTGTTAGCTAATGTTAGCTGTCTTTGGTTTAGCTATGTAAACAAAATATTTCCGAAATATTCATTATCCTCATTTGGAGAGCATTCGATACCATCAAAGTACGGTTCAATTATTACTGCTTTATGGGGAATGACGAATTGCATCGAATAATGCATTAAACAATATATGACTCCATTAAAAAAAAACAAATTTTACCTTTATACGTATACCCTCTATGTATCCACCTATAAAAAGCTATTCACATGAAATTATTTCTATTCGAGACCATTCAACCCTTATTTAATACAATTTTTGGTATCATCAACAGTTTCGAAAATATTCGAGGGGATCGATTTACATATATGACTCATCTTTTATCCTGCACCAGTTCTCATTCGAAGTTTAATCTGCCAGAGTGGTTCAGAAATCCGTGTAATTCTGTAAACATTATTTCCTAACTACGCCAGAAAGTTCCCCAACGTATGCACAGCGAAGTTATCATACAGCTCGTAAAGCTGAGATTACGCAGCTCTGAAGATAGTGTCGACATTATTACTCGGTTATTTTTGGTAATAAATGGCAGAGTCGGTCGGAGAAACCCGCCAACGCCGCGTAAAAACGGATTATTTCGATTTAATGGAAGTCCTGGTTTGAGTCAACATTTTCGCTTTATTAGCTCAACCGGATACTCGTTTAACGATCTTCGAAGGACCGTAATCCTTGCCGCGAGTTTCATCGAACTCCGTTTCCTTGTTTTCTAATGCACAACACTAGAAACTTTCCGAGCGATTTCTTTCACGGAGCAAACTTTCCGGGCGATTCTATCGCGATTTTACAGAATTCAAAGTACCAGATACGACTTTTGTTGCTTATTTAATGGAAAATGCATCTTTGTTGTGTGGTAATTAGCAATTGCAGCAGTTGGCAAGTTGTACTCGACAAAAAAAATCATAGAGTAGCTTACTGTATCGGAGTATGTTATCGATATGTAACATATGTAATACAGAATTCTGACGTTGAAGTGTCCATCGATCTTTTGCGTGAATTTCTACGTACTGTTTTATGCTAGTACGTCATCCGGGGCAAAGTTAAGCAGCTTTGTTTCGTCTGAGCTGCCCTTCAGTATCTGTTCGCACAGTTGGGATTTTTAATACTTCCTTTCCCATGTCGTTTCGTTTTGTTCGATTTAACATCGACCAATCGGTGAGATTGGGTACTTGTTCCAGTAGATTAAACCAATGTATCGACAGACACGTTGAAGAGGACTAAACGAATGGGATCTTTAGGAGAGACACCTCAGTTTTAATTATGATATTTTGGAATCATTGGAATGGATTGTGAACATTACTACATTTGAATCTTGGTGATATTTTGAATTTAATACTTAAATTAGTATGACTTCCGAATATAGGGCTAAGTTGTTAAGATACTTTGTGTTGTGTATCTTATTTGGTACAAACTTGTATCTATGTTGTGGAAGAAATCGTAGTTTGATATTTAAAACCTCTGTTATTGCGTGTTTAATACTATATAAAGTAGAAATTAATTTGTTATTAGCCCTTTTTAGACCATAGTCAAAATGGTTAGCTTCAAGTAAGTGATACATAGGTGTTCCTTTAAAAATACTAAATATGCTGGTCTTTGTAAGACAAATGAAGCGTGCTACTTTTCGTAACGCACGTCGATATGTTCCGCATATTTCGCCCCTATTTTTAACAATTAATAACTTGGAGACAAAGCCTAGAACGTAATTTAGTCATTCATAATTTTGTATAACTGTATATAAAAAGCAGATGGTTTTTATCTGGGATAAAAAAGCCAAAGACTAACGTTTGCGTTAACTCAATTTTTTCCGTTCTATTATATATTTTTCTACTTCAGGTCGCAGCAACGTGGATGCGTCGCTTCGGTAATCGATGAATTGAATTACCGTGCAGTCCTGGTTGTCGTAAACGCGAGGCGTATATAGCTGCTTGACACGGGGCTATCTTTGATGTGTCTGGAAGTCTCGTAAACTCTCGTAATATGGGAGGGATAGTGTGAGAAAAACGCTATACCATTTCCCCGTCTCACGGACCTTTAAGACTTTCAGACTACTTTAAATGTGACGTACCGTTGGTTGCGTAAGTGTGCAGAAGTGGATACTACCCGTTCCACAGTTTGGCGGCGGATGGAGAGTAACGTAACTTCCGCTCTTCAGTATGCCTGTCCTTTATGTGTAGATCCGCTTACATTGTGTAAATGCTGTATTCAATGAAAGGAGTCATAGCTTTGTGCTATAAGTATCAGATCGAGTACATAATAAAGTTTGATTTCTTTTTTTAAGTTTATATCGCGTATGATAGCGTACTAAATTATTTGTGAAATGTATACAGAAGGATGGTATGTATGTCGAAATAACAGTAAATATGATCTTTTTTGATCTGTAAAGAAAATGTGCGATGGAAATGCAATAAAGGTTGTGATTCGAATTTTGATAATGTCTCTGTTATATCACTGTTTCACACCTAGTTTCTACTTAAGAGATGTTTTTTCAACTGTTTCACGAATTAGTCTAATTCAGGGATGGAAAAAGAACCGAACCGGTTCGTTTGGAACCCGTTCTTAACCGGTGGTTTGTGCATTCAAGAACCGCTTCCATAAGAGAACCGGTTCCATAAGAGAACCACTCTAAGAACCTCATGTCGGTTCTTTTGTGAGAACCGGTTCTGCCTTTAAATACCAATCTTAGAACCGGTATTGGAAGCGGTACTAGAACCGGTATTAGAACCAGTACTGGAACCGGTACTAGAACCGGTAATAGAACCAGTTTTCCGGAGTTTCTGAACCGGTTCCTGGTCACCTGTCTGGCGGTTCTTTAAATCTGATTCTCGGAATACGTTATCTTTTCCAAGATAAACTGTCCATATTTCGTTCAACTATCTCGGCAATTTGTAGTTTTATCACCTATCGTAACATGTAGAAGGATTATATGTATATTTTACACTACCTACATTTCATTAATCGATCATTTATAGTTTATAGGAATCGAAGAACGTCAATATTTACAGTTTACAGACATTTTAAGAAGCCCCAATTATTTCTTTATGTGTGGTGACTCGTAAAATACTGATCGCCCATGGCACAACACAGAGCGAGTCTTTTAATTACTCGATTTTGTTTATCAATTATTAATTGTTCTTGTAGGCGGCACGCTGCATGATTCCGGATTTGGAACCTTTCAGAATTTTCCGGAGTCCCTTACCATGTGCTATGTATGTGCATCTCTCACGCACGCACACATACATTCACTCTTGATTGTTGTTTGTTAATTACGCCAGCGGCCGCTGTATCGCGAATATTCTAGAATACGGAGTATTCTCGAACAATCTGACATACGTCACATGCACGCAGACACACATTCATTCTTGACTGTTTTTTGTTAATTATGCCAGCTGCGTCGTGAATATTCTAGAATACGGAGTATTCTCGAAAAATCTGAGCTACGTCACATGCAGGCGCACACACACGCGCATGCACATGTTTCCATTGACGTTGCCGCTTCACCCACTGAGCGTATAAAGAACCGTTTCCGACGAAAGAACCGGTTCTGAATTAAGGGTTCCGCTTCTCTACTATAAAACCGTTACTCATAAAATGGACCCGGTTCTAGTACTGGAACCGTACAGCCAGTCATAAAGTAGAACCGGTTCTAGTACCGGAACCGAACTGCTATCACATAAACGGTTCTTTTTCCATCCCTGGTCTAATTCATATCATTTAATTTAATTTCATTCATTTGTTTCACTGAGTTATCGATCCAGCCCGTGTATCAGCTGGGGATTGACTGTTCGAGTAGTATAACCCATTGCACCAGACGTGTCTTACGCGTATTTTACTCGTACTTTCAGCAATTAATAACATAGAAACAAAGCCTCCAACGTACTTTCGACATTTTTAATTCTTGTCTTACAATTAGTTTGGTATTTAGAATCCGTTCCGTGAAAGTGTACCACATTTTCATTAACACCCTGTATAAGCCTTTGATTATAATAAAAAATGTCTAACTTGACTGTTCAAGATTTATTTTAACTACATGAAACCTGTTAAACAGTAGCACAAGGTAACTATTTACTTTAAGTATCCCTCATCGATTTTGATGACTTTGAAATATGTTATCAAAGTCATCATTTTGAACAACTTCATCCTATACAGATTAGTGTCGCTAGGCTTAAGTTTCCGACATATTCACAACAATATTGTTTATATGTTCGATGTTCATACACAGGTTGTGGCCGGACGGGTGGTACACCTCGGGAGAGGGCTGATTCTAGGTCCAAAAATAAGTTGAAAATATAAAATAACATTTTTCCATCCAATGCTTAGTTTTCGAGAAAATCAAATTTGAAGATTCATCTGTAACGGGCCAGAAACCGGACGATCCGACTAACCCATACCTAACTCAAACAGGGCCTACAAATTTTATACTTATATTTCTTCAACGCGCGCAACTCTCCACTTTATCATTATCATTATTATTATTATTATCACTTCCACTTTATCGCCTTGGCTACATCGTACACATGTTAAAATCAAAGTAAAAAATTTTAGAAATAGTTTCGCGTATACCTCGGAAACTAAGGCCGAGCGACGGTAACATGTACAGAGAAGAATTGCTGAGAAAGATGCACTTGACAACACATACAAGGCCATTAATAATCGGTGGGAAGTACCCTTTTATAAATAATTATCGTAGTACATAATAGGAAAAACTAATACAGTAATTACACTCTGGATATTATGCGTTTATTATAAGTGTGGGTGTGCACAACGCAATGAAATAATAACTTCAACGGAATTTGTACATTACGTTTAAATTAATGAAAATATTCATACAAGAATCACATTTCTACTGGATTTGTACCCTAGTCTAGTTACTATGAATTTAAGAAGACGTTCTATTCCAGTGAACATATTATTGTAAATATTACTAGGCATTGCAATCGTGTACAGCACTGGTATGCATACATCATGGAGAGCTTCGAGATAGGAAAGGAGACATGTTTCAGTCAACTACAATAATACCTTATTGGTTAGAACACAAAGTATACAATGTCTATAGCATTCCACGTATTTTCCTGAGCATCAAATCTGTTCTTTACCGTAGGGATGCAGACTGGCCTATGATAATTCTTCCGTTGCGACAGTTTCCAATGTAAAGCGTGCGAAGTAGACGATACAGATCTAATCGTGATGGAATCGGCGAACAGCAAAAATTTTCCTCAGCGATAACATGATTGCACAAAATATCGGGCTACACACTGACAGTAATTACAAAAGTATTCTCTTGGAAATTATTGAACATTTATCGGTTGAACGCATATAGGCGTCAAACGCATACTCTGAACAAAATTTCAAAAGACCTATAGGCGCCAATAGCAATGAAATGGTTAATAGTAGTGAACACGCTTAAACCAAGAGTGATGTAGAACGGCCTTATTGCACAGGGCTGTACATATGCATCTATAGTAACATCACGAAGTATATGTACCTATACATGCAAGTAGGTACGTGGCGCGCGCGTGGACAATCACGTGCTCGGAAAGCCTCGTAACGAAATGTACGTCGTTCCTCCTTGCTCACGCACGGCATTTTTACGGGAAGAAATAAGTTCAAGTTTAAGGATCTTGGGTCAGAGTATTGCATTTTACGAGCGTCCTTTAAAAAAACGTTGGTCGACTAACATATTTCGCGAGACATTCCCGGTACGTGGTCTGCAGTTTGAGAGCAACCTGGTTTTAAATTTGTCGTGGTACGAGGTTTAATTGTTTTTCATGTCGGAGAACAATTGAAAGGATTTTCCAAAGGTTTTGATGAAAGACTGATTTAAGGGGCTCAGTCAGAAATGTTCAAAAAGTCGATTTTTCACTTTCTACATTTTCTTTAAGTACAACCTCGAGAATATTCTATGCAAGTTTCAAGTACGATGTTTAATTGTTTTTCATGTCGGGGAACAATTGAAAAGATTTTCCAAAGGTTTTGATGAAAGACTGATTTAAAGAGCTCAGTCAAAAGTTTTCAAAAAATCGATTTTTCACTTTCTACATCTTCTTTAAGTACAACATCTCGAGAATATTCCGAGCAAGTTTCAAGGTAATCCAATTAAAAATGAGAGAGTTACAGGCGTTAAACAATGAACATTTTATATAAGTGTAAGCTTGACTTGAAACTTTAAACGCGTTTTTCTCGAAACTACATTTTTCAAATCGGTGATCAATATTTTTCGAAAACTACTGCGACGATTTACATGAAGCTTTTTGCGCCTTATTTCAAATCAGAAAAACTTGTCCTTGAACGAAGGATTCTTTTGTTCGTTCTATACTTTTTTTTTAATTGACCAAAAACGAGTGATTTTTTAGGTGAAAATCGCACTTTTTTCAAGAAAACGTCCGCTATTTTGTTCCTAATCAATATTTCGAAAAACCCCACGTTCAAGGACAAGATTGGTTCTCCCATTACATAAATCTTACTGAATTTTTAATTTCAGATGAACCGTTACGAAGTTACAGTGATCATTTATTTACTAGTAAATATTTTTAGATAAAAAAATTACCTTATAATCCAGAAACTGCAAACTTTGAAATACAAACACATTTCTTGAAAAAGGTTTTATAGTTTTTGAGATAAAAATTCCCAAACAACACTCTTTTTTCGGCCTCCTGACTGAGCATGACCCCTTAAGTGAAGTGAGATTATAATGTATAATATAAATGCACAAAATCCATAGTCAACTAATAAATATATTTTCAACTTTTTCTTACTCTTAGCCGAGACTATGAAAGTGTTAGTATCGGACCCAATCGTATTGATAAAAATATTGTAGTGAAAATTAGCTTATTAACTTGCTAAAATTTGAACATGAGACAAGATGGAATTATCTTCAAAACGTGTCACAATGTTACTTATTACACAAAACTTGACAAAAATGTCACAGAAGTACCTGGAACAAAACAAAAAATATTTCTTGTATTTTCCACTACCACCCATTGCTCTGTCGAGCTGTATCTCTGAATTATCCGGTAAATGTTAACAAATCCTATTTATACTGTATCGATGAGAGAAGTGGATGTTACAGCAGCGAACAAAACATACCACGTTTTCGATTTGTAACATTTATATTATTTTGTAACGTCAACATACGACTCTAATATGTGTTTATATACAGGGTGTCCCAAAATAGATGCAAGTCCTTGAAAGGGGTGATTCCCGGGGTGATTTGAAACAACTTTTTCCTTATCGAAAAAGTTCCCTGAGGCTTTGTTAACGAAATATTAACGACAAATCCCGACCAATCAGAGCGCATGTCTGCCGGCCGAGTTCCCGCAGTAGCGCGTAGCCAACGCTACCGCAGGAGCTCAGGCGGCAGACTCGCGCTCTGATTGGTCAGGGTTTTTCGTTAATATATTGTTAACAAAGCCTCGGCAAACTTTTTCGTCAAGGATGAAGTTTCAAATCACCCCAGGAATCACCTCTTTCAAGGATTTACAACTATTTTTACAACTATTTTGGGACACCTTGTATATTCTGGTAGAGAATTAAAAGCTGTATAAAACTCAGTATATTAAAGTTTTAAGATGACGTTAAGAAATAATAAGAATGAAAAGAATCAAAAAATTAGTCAATTTTTTGTCCGCTACTGGGTATTTAAGTATTATTCACGCAATTACTACATAAACACGCTCGACAACGGTATCAAAGTCCTCGTCTATTGGTTCGTTCGTAAAATAATAATATTTATTGTCGTTCTTTCATGGTATGTACAATGAAACTCTCATACTAAACGTATAGTCGCATAAAGGTACGTGATCCCATTTCGCATTCAATGCACTTTTCAACCGTAAGAACATATGGAAAGAAATCGCGTTATACGTATTCGAATAAAAGCTTTGCTGCTGTTTGCCATTCCCCTCGAGAACTTTTCAGGCAATTTTGTTATTTTACTCTGAGCAGACAATATTGTCGCATAGTTCTATGCCTAGAAGGCGGTATATAAATAGTGTAAAAGTGTTAAACTGTACAAAGGACATACGAGACATTACAGCCTAGGTATCCAATGATTTCGAATTAATATTTGACGAGTCTGCGGACAGTCTTTAACGCGAAGAATGCAGAAGGTTGACCTATAAATTGCCCGATAGGCCAGGCACATTATCGCACGTCGTACACCAGATCCATAATTTAAGAAGCTCTTTGCTTAGTAATTGCGAACGATACAGAGTCCAGCACATAGATAGAACCTCCACTCGACAATTACGGTCTTTATGTAGT
The DNA here is from genome assembly GCF_001272555.1 of Dufourea novaeangliae. Taxonomy (NCBI): domain Eukaryota; kingdom Metazoa; phylum Arthropoda; class Insecta; order Hymenoptera; family Halictidae; genus Dufourea; species Dufourea novaeangliae. Next base: position 12,873,431 of record NW_015373923.1, read on the forward strand.
GCATATAAACCGATTACAAGTCTCGTGTTTCAAATTCTACACAGAATCTCGTTTACACCGCTACACTCGCGGAATTAACGCTGGCCTATGGAGAAACAATTTACAGGATACGGTTATGTATCCAACAGAGTGAATAATTACCAATCTAGACGAAACTGTTGAGGACCACGTCGACAGCAACGTATAGAAACGTGCTGTACAGAAATTAAATTTTAATAAATGCAACATCAAACCTGTTTGGGAGAGTGATGTTGCAAACGAAGTTAACGTGAAAATTTTATTGAACAGGCAAACGTGAGTATATGACGGCTAGATTACATTTCATTGCATCAATTTCTTTCTGTGATTGTTTTTTTTTAGTATTCTTTTATTTTACAAGTTTCATTTTACCGAAACTAGAGCCGCTCTTATGTATAGTGGCAATGTGTTCATTTTATTTACTTATTATAATAACACCTATTTTATGCAAATATTTAAATAAAATGTTTACTTAAGTGATATTTCTTTATGTAGATTATATTCAGTTTAATTTAATTAACTGAAAGTTTTATAAGTTCAGAACAATTAGTCAGGTTTAATAATGCTAATCTTGACGTAAATATCTTTTTGAAGGGAAGTTTTTTCAGGATTGACAGGAGCTCCAAACTTTCGAATTGCAGTCCATTAATACGAGGCTAAATTTTGGTTCTATGTTTCACAATGTTACTAATTCTTCGGTTGAAACGATAAGAATATTTGTAGGAAAAGGCCAGATGGTATGAATCAAACCAATGATTAATTGTATAAGATTTATTAATAGGTAAAGAAGGGTATCCGATGCCTTCAACATCCACTTGACGATTGCTGCGACAAAGAAACATCATCAACGGCTCGACGTATTGGTGACTACGTAAGAATTTCGGCGCACGATTCGCGAGCAAGCGTCGATAATGACGAAAGCTCTCAACGGCCGCAGTATCGCGTGGCGCACGGTTTCGCTAGGCGAAATATCGTATCGCCTACATATCTGTTTAACAAATTCAGTACGGGTGGGCACTGCAGTTCCCAACATGGGCGAATCTCGCGGCCCTTTGGAAACTACTGGGAAAGTCAGAATTTCGGTCAAGTATCCATATAATCAACAATGTTTAAATTGATAGGTTGAGAAAAACCAGTGTTTTTATATTTATTGCGCTATTTAATGGTTCTAAATTAATTGGTATAACAACAGTTATAATTATTTGAACAGTTATAAAAATTTACACCATGGAATTTTCTCGTAGAAAAATTTTGACACTAAAGACATAAAAAAGAAAAATTCATTTCTCCTGGCCATGGGGTCGGAAAAATGATTATGGGCCGTCCCGAATGTCTTAACTGTCACTCGATTACGTTTTAACGTGTACGTCACTTTGTCGGTTTAAAAAAATTGAAATAATTTTTATCGCATTTTCTAAAAGTTCCATATGTGTAGCTTATTCTGGTAAAAGAGTGCTTTGTAATTTAGATAATTGATGAAATTACAGCACTGAAAAGAACTTCGTGCCATGTCAGGCAGAAAGCCTGGTGTAACGTTTCTGAAAGAGAGAGATTTAGGCTAGTATCTTATCATCAATAAGATTATTTAAGTTTGCTTATCAAAATGATGTTAGACAACTACTTTGCCGTACATTTTGCAATGTATTTTATTCTTAGAAGTAATATTGTAAACTGCTGTGTTAGAGCTTAACGTCAAATTTGGCTCCATTACTCTGTATAAAATTATTTGCAATGTAGCATACGATTCTCCTAATATTTGAAATTATTGAATTTTTATGAATTTTCGATGCTGATCTTTTTCAATGAACAAATTGTTTTCTTTGTAAAACTGCTCATTCAGTAATTACTTTTAGAAGAAAATATTAAATTTACTGACATTTTTTGGCCTACAATGTACTGTACCACCTTATGTGAATTAAGGTATTTTTCTCAATAACTAGCTTATTTCTAAATTCCATAAATTTGTCGAAGAAATCGCGGCAAATCACATACGCAAGCGATACTTAACGATTCACAGCAATATATCCAGACGGGAAGACTTCACTGAAAGTCAAGGGACACCGCGCGTAGGGGACAAACGAGCTGTGAACAGCAGGCTAATTTTCCCTGGAGAGGGATTAACCTCTCGTGGAGGAGGAATAGTCTGTGGAGAAGCGTCCGTGGCAGGGGGTCAGGAAAGACGAAGAGGATCTTAAGGAAGAGGTTCTTACCAGTGGTAGGTACACGTAAGAAGAGCTTGCGGTTTTGAGAGCCTAAAGATGGTGGCGGTGGAGAAGAGCCGGTGGTTGAGGAATAGGGGGCACACGGTTTGCTCGCGGCGGGTCTCCTATTGCTATCAACTACTTTGCATTTCGTTGTTATTCAGAAATAGTCACAAACCGTACCGTCTTGTGGCTCGTTGCTTTTCCATTGTATTCTGTTCCCCCGTTCCTCGCCGGTCTTCCATTCTTGCAACCCTTTTTTCGTGGCATATCTTTTACCCAACGAGATGTTTTATTAATGAAAATGAAGAAGCTTCTTATATTTTCCTTGCCCCTCACCCCCTTGCGCTACATCCTCCGCGCAACCTAATTTTTCCTTCTGTTCTTTCTGTTTCCTTGGTCGGTGTTTTCTTCTGTTTCTCGTCTACCTACTTTATTCATCATAGGTGTTTTGATTATCATCATCGATGCTTATTCCATTTTCTACTATATTCACAAAGGTAACGCGTTCCATTCGAAATGATTCTGCGTTCGCTTTTCCCTTCCCACCAGTGACTCCGTCTGTCCATTCTTTCCTTCTCTGTCTTTCTCATCCTCTTTATGTCCTTCTCCCTTGCCAACCGTCGTGCCGTCACCTCCACCATTGCCCCAGGCGGTAATATTACTTTTCGTACAGCAGTCCAGCCTGCAGGGAATGCGACACGAGCTGTGCGTGAAATTAATTTAGACTGGCAACAAACATGCCTCGGTAAGCCGACATAGAACTTGCAGAGAAGGGACGGTGCTGCCGTTCTAATACCTAAGCAGATGTAATAAACACGCGCGCGCAGTTCCTCTGATCTTGAATTTTATTATGTACGATGCGCGTGCTTAAACAGAACTAATCCTTTCACCGTGTTTGAAATACGTGACGGTTATGCAGTTTGTCATGGAGAAAAGTGCAGTGAATTTTTCTTGGACGCATCTTCCTAATTATGCACTTCCAATTACATCTAGCGCGTGAATTCGTTCTTGGGGAAGTTTAGCAAACTGTTAAATAATTTTATCAGAAGCATTAATAATACTTGGAACCTCATAAAGTTATATATTTTAGACCCCTCGTATAATATTGGCACTATAAATTCATATCCGAGTATTTCCAATATTTCTAAATCCATTTTATGCCGGGTGATCCGTTTTAATATTTGTAGGATATTTTAATCTTCGATTTGAGTGTGCGCTTAACGCAACATTTTATTACATTTTAGTGACGTTCGAAGTCTCTTGAAAATAAGTTTCCATTATCGATGCTGTTTAAAACAATTAACAGATCGACAAATAATAGAACTAATGTAATGCATTCTATCTGTTTACCTTAATCAACAAAGAAATGTATATCTTGAGACCATAATTATAAATAGAAGTTATTTCTGGAAGGAAAGAAGTAAATGTAAATAATTAACAGAGTTCCTACAAAGTAATAATTTATCTGTGCATTTAATATTTATTACTCATTATTACTTCTCGTTTATTACTATATAAAACCGAAAAACTTTCGCTAGATATAATTATGTCATGCTTCGCGTGATTTCTATTTGACTATCCGCGAAATAGTGACTTTAAAAATTGTGGTTAGTGGTTTTAAAAAATTGACGATACGTTGAATATTCAGGATTACTTGAAAAATCTTGTTGGTGGTTAGAACAATTTTAGTCTGTATTATTATCTAGAAAATTGTGGTTGGACTAAAATAGACATTGTAAAGTTGGATGAAAATTTACGATCTTAAAGGTCTTAAAATTGTCAACGAAATGTCAACGTATGCCTAATTATTGTTACAGCCTGATGACTATCGGAAAGTAAATGCTTGGCCACTAAACATCGCAAGATATTTTCCATAACTTACAAGTTTCAACAATACTGGTGCTTTACTAAATGTAAATTTCTTTCTTTCTCATCGTCGAATCTTGCATGCAAATTGTATGCACACTTAAATACAAATATATGTGCGAATCCACTTTCAGTAAACTTGGGACATATGTATTTTGCATTTTCATGCTTCTTGTTTTCATTTCACCAAATTTCATAATTAATCGATTATAATGTAGGTAGGAGCATACTTTAAAGTCAAAACTTTTAGAAAATGTGCAATAAAGAATTAATCCAGTAATAAAGAATTACTCACTGTTCATTAGTATTATACTACACTGTTCAAAAGACTTAGGGAATCGATAATGTGGACGGTCTGGTTGCATCCACCAAGCTGCAGAAGCAAAATAAGTACTATATGTTTGCTAAATTGATATATCTAGGTATTTTCCGCACAATAGCGACACTATTAACACCTACTTATATTTATATATAAAACTTTGCGGAGATTATACGTCGTATTAACGAGCAGAGCAACTGCAATGCATGATCCTCTAATTGTTTCATGGAGTGTATATTTTGGATATTTAAGAACTCTTTTCTAAATACATTGAAGTCCAGAAAACTGACGTTATCGAAAACTGTGAAGAAAAATCATTCAAGAATGAGATTGACCCTATATTACAGATCTCATAATATTTACACAACACTTGAGAAGGAGGTGAGCCACGCAGTCAGCTGTAATTTGACAAAACAATGGGTTCCGCTATATTAGCGTATGAAACCGCAGCCCGCGAATGGAGGATTCTTCAATAAGAAAGAGACTGTGACACTATTTGAGACTATGGACGAGAAAGAGAAAGAGACATGAAGGCTCAACCAAGACGAATCCCTATTTCCACTGGCAACCAACTGGCCCTTGCTCCTGCGTTCCGACAAACTATGCTACCAAGCGAGAACAAACAACAGTTTGCTCGCTCGAATGTGCATTTATGCAATCACCTCTAGCCGAACCAGTAGTCGGTCCTATGTGGCCTTCCGCGCGCCGCCATCAGTTTCAACGGTCATCCGCTTCGAACTCCTCTTCCGCGCCATAAACGCGTATAGTCACAGGGTCAGGAGTGAACTTGGAAAAGGGTTTTTGCTAGATAACGTTTCACGCGAGTAATTAAATCCCTCGTCAGGCTTGATAATCGCTCGCTTCGACCACGTCTTAGACCGCATCAAGAGGATTAGATTATGTCTTACAACCGTGCTGTCCAATTTAAGCTCCGAAGCTTACGAAGCTCTCGCCGAGTCTACCTTATCATAGAACGAGAATGTAAAAGTTAGATCAGATTTAATCGGCCACTTAAGACTACTTTTTTAAACTGTAGGTATTATTTTTACGGTATAAAGGTTTATGTTATATTCTATTTATACTCACAAGCAGAAATAGATACTTTACATTATTATACAAGTGATAATAACCAATATATTTAACAACTTGATACAATGTTGCAAACTCATGTAACATATTACACTGTATTTATTAATGAATATCGCTAATGAACATGATGTTGTTACGCATTACAGTTTAATTAAAAAAAATAAGTTATTTAGAAATGAAAGCCTACGAAAATAAATTTTAAAGTATTGTTTGATATTTACATTATTTTCAAAGGGCACAGTTGCCAACAAGGTAACACCGCGAACACTGTTTCGCGGATTGGAATGAAACTTTATATGGTTTTAAAGTGATTCAAGACAAGATTAACGGTATGTTTCATTTGTACCAAATCACACTTTACTCGTAAGAGTGTGAAAACTAACCTCAAAAGTCAAATAATACACAATCCCACATTTTTGTGTATAACTCTTGAAGTATAAGAGATAAAAAAAATGTTTCGAAGAAAAGTTTAATAGTACAATAAGCGCTATAAACTTGGGTTAACAAAATTATGAAATATTAATAAAAATTTGTTTAAGAAAAAGAACTCAAAATTTTCTTAACGTACGTTTATAGCGCTTATTGTACCATTAAACTTTTGTTTGGAACATTTTTTTCTTTCTCTTACACTTTAAGAGTTATACGCGAAAAAGTGGGAATGCTTATTTGACTTTGAGGTGAGTTAGTACACACTTAAAGGATGATTGGGTACGAAAGAAACGTACCGTTATACTTGTCTTGAATAGCTCTATAAACCCACAAAGTTTCATTCCAATCTGTGAGTCTTAAAAAATACGATAAGAAATACATTTAATAATAACAAATTAGAATATAAACAGTTGTGACAATAGTACACCTAGTTTGTGCTAAATATTTTCAGAAAGCTGTTGTGGTATCGATGTTTGGTGATGAACGAATATCATTAGATATTTTATTATATACTAAAGGGTATTTATCCCATTAATAAATAAATTAGAGCTTGGAATTAATGAAATAAAATATCAAAAACAATCTCTAACGCGTGTATTTGTCCTGGTAGTAAGTGGAAACGAAATACAATGAATGATTGCGTTAGCCAAGCCCTATTCAATAGCACGCGTAAAAATATTATTCTTCTATTTCCGACTTATTCTTTCACGCAGGACCACCTCTTACGCAATATAAAGTATTTGATCAAATATGATCGTTTTGAAACATTTAAAGTATTAGTTACAGCATTACGACTGTCCCCATTAAAACTTATTACTAAATTGTTTTATTTTTATAATAGATACTACATGAAAAATATATCAAGTTAAACTGAATTTCCAAATTTTTCCTTCCACCTTTATATTTAATATTTGTAACTTCAATTTGAATTGCAGGGCGTATTAATTGAACGTTCATATAGTCTGACTAATGGCTGACCATATCTACTAACAATAAATCACAATCAGACTTGTATCCGTGAATATTAATATTGACAATATGAGTACATAGGAAATAGTCTAATTAGCCCAAGCGCGTGGCATCACCGACGCCAACGAAAATAGTGAGTAAGTAGGGGTTCAGACGTTGTAACGCCTTCTTACAATTAGACCCATCCCATACGTGAAACGAGGTTATACTTACGTCAGACAGAGTATAGTCATTATATTTGTCTTCCAATATTGTACTGTAGATCATAAAATTCATTTGTACTATTATTGTCACTTCTTAAGTGGTGACAAATTGAAAATAACAATGATGGCCTATCAATGCAAATGAAGCGTGTCTCGAAGTAAAATGGTTGTACACAAAGCGCTCAATTACATTTGGTATACAGAAAAAGCAATTACAATTGGTCAGCTTGATATAAACGCGTAATTAATCCGCCCAGAGAGATCATGGTCGACAATGAAATCAATCGGCGAATTAAAAAGTGATCGCATACTCGTTGAACAGTGGATGCAATAAACCACCGTTTACAGGCGATATTTTTTCGGAAATGAGAAGGTCTCTACGCGTGAGCTAACAGACGTCTGCTAATTGTAGTCACTGCGGTCACAGAGCACACAGGCAGAGACCACATTCGTCTGTTTTACAGAGAGTTAATTACGGGAACGGAGTCCATTATTCTGGCGCAATGTCAATTTATTGCTCTGTTATTGAACGCAACGAGTTAATACCTAAATTTAATTTTCCGCTGTGCCCGTTTCACCTTCGTTCTTTGTTCTTCCTTGCAATTGCAATTTCGCGAAACGTAAACGTCATTGTAAACGGTAGATCAAAGTCGCTCGAATGAGTATACGTACTTTCGAGGCCTGAGTTATTCGCTTTGTTGCATGCTGGCCCTGCGATGAATGACGTTCACGTTAATAGCACCTTTGTTGACATTTCGTTGCGAACTCAAATAAAACATTTACCATTGTGTCCCTGTGAATTTTACACACGGAATAATCCTATTTAGGGGAATTTTTAAATGATTTCCTATTTGAAAACGTGGTACACGTATTTTATGTTGGAACTCAATGAAATAATAAATATGTGGAAACTCCGAAAGAATGGCTTTTTTGTAGAAATAGAAATAATGAAAACATTGAACGTGTTTCTTTCAAAATTGCGTTGTTTTTACATTTCTGTTAACGATATGCCAATACTGGAATGATGGATTCACTTCAATTTTATACACATACAGTACCGGACAAATGAATTCAGACAGACATTTTTCGTTGTATTTGTTGTTATGGTAATGTTACTGAAGTTCTGCCCTCCAGAGTGTTTACTATTATTCCGACGTAAGTATTCAGAAAAGTTACACGGAGCTACCTAGGTATCAGAAAATATAAAATAAGTTTTATCAGTATATAGTTAGACAAAAGTATTCGGACGTTTCATTCACAACCATAAATTGTAATCTGATACAAGAACTTCACGAGAACATTATATTATATTTTTATTTCATCCACTCTTGGATGGTACGATGTAAAAAATCATAAAAAATTTTAAAACAAAATATCATAGACGGCTCAAACGGAGCGCCGTCATCCATAGTTTCTCGATTTGTGGACATTCCCAAATAGACGGTATATTCAACAAAATAAACAATTTGTTCGAGAAGAACATTTGGAAATATATCGAGTGTGGTCAACCTAAGAAAACAGCGATTACACAAGACAGGCGTTGATTACTTAATGTAACATCAATAGTATCCTTAATTCAAATAATACAGGAAACGGTTTTTATCTGAAAATATTTGTCCGTTACTGTATACAGGGTATTTCACGTAACTTGACCACCTTAAATATATCGCTTATTTTGTATGATAGAAAAAATATCAGGCGAGAAGAATATTCTGTTCGAAGGCGCCAATACGGTGATGGGCCGAATTTTTTTCTCAAGGTTATTTTTTTTCGAGATTTCAAGGTCACCGAATTTTTTTTAAATGGGACTACATATTTTCACTACAAGAATCTTATAGCATATAAAAAAACAAATCCAACGAGGTGCAATATGTTGACCTTCACGTGACCTTTAGCGAAAAAATCATGAAATGTTTGTCAGTAAGCTCAGTACGCGTTCGGGGACGGTAAATGAAGGAATTTCAATTTCATTGGAACAGTGTACCGTGTAATTGTCCCTTGTGCTTGTAAACAGACATTCGTATTCTCCTTTCATCGGCTGAAGTATGTTTACAAGCATTATTATCAAAGTAAATCTTAGGGTTAAGGTAATCATACAACCGTTGTGCATGCGTTGAGTTCCTTCCTGCTTCTCCGTAGATTAAAATCATTTCAACTTTTTCTGCTATAGTGTACATGATGGATAAGCACTGAGATACCGATACTGTACCTTGTTGTACTGATACTGATTGTAAAGCGATAATTGCTTGCTAAGATTACCTTAACCCTAAGATTTACTTTGATAATAATGCTTGTAAACATACTTCAGCCGATGAAAGGAGAATACGAATGTCTGTTTACGAGCACAAGGGACAATTACACGGTACACTGTTCCAATGAAATTGAAATTCCTTCATTTACCGTCCCCGAACGCGTACTGAGCTTACTGACAAACATTTCATGATTTTTTCGCTAAAGGTCACGTGAAGGTCAACATATTGCACCTCGTTGGATTTGTTTTTTTATATGCTATAAGAGCGTTGTAGTGAAAATATGTAGTCCCATTTAAAAAAAATTCGATGACCTTGAAATCTCGAAAAAAATGACCTTGAGAAAAAAATTCGGCCCATCACCGTATTGGCGCCTTCGAACAGAATATTTTTCTTCCCTGATATTTTTTCTATCATACAAAATAAGCGATATATTTAAGGTGGTCAAGTTACGTGAAATACCCTGTATAGTGCGGGATATTATAATATTTTGCTTTTCAGATCTTAAAAATTCTGTGAAATTTAACTCCTTATTTTGTCGTAAATGGTTCACGTTTACACGAATTGGTTCTTCAAAGACTCCAGTTAATTTACGAAACAGATAGAAAATGGTCTTTCATTTGCACATTCCTTTATAGGTAACTGGGTTATTCGGTCTCAGTACTGATTACCACCATTGGTCAGCCACACAGGCGACGTCGTAATGAAATTCCACTTCTCTGCCAGAGGCTTATCGCGAGCGTCGAGCGTCGGCACGGTTGAAAAGCAAAAAGTATCGAGTTTATAAACCGCGAATTCAGCTGAAAACGAAAGCATCGCGGGAGCGAAGGAAACTTAAACGATCACGATCGCGCCAAGTAGTAACGCACGCCGCGAGTAAGCCAAACATTTTAACGATCTCCATAACCCGCTGACTTTACAACTCATCCGGGCATAAACCACTCGGATGCTTAGAATTATCCACCAGTATCCCCGCGGCTTTTAAACCGTGCAAGCATAACAACACAATAATCCTCATCCTCCTCTATCATATAACCTGAACTCGTTGCCTATTTTTGGCTGTACCCCACCAGTACTAAGCTCGATGCTGTGGTTCCACAAAGCCACGGACTCGCACGACGACACGGAAGTAAACTTTTTGTATCAACGGTATAAATAGCTCTGCCAAAAAGCATGTAACGGATTAGCCCCGTGCCGTTGTAGTCCCGTTTCGGGTCGTAAGAAACAGGCTACGGAGAAAACAGGGATAAGCACGCCGCTTCGGACGACTACACAGGTGGAAGCAGGAGACCCGGGTGGGTGGGCTCGAGTGCACGGAGGGTGTCTACCCACTCGGCTATACACTCATCCTCTCTCTCTTCTCTACAACCGAGCTCCCGCACGTTCTAATAAGTTCAACGAGGCAACTGCTTATGGCGTCATAACCAGGTTTGCGAAACGTTCATCGCGGAGGCGACGCTGCCACTGTTCCGGCTTTACGTCAGCCGGGGTCTGGAGCCAACGGTTCGCGGAGGCTCGAAGGTGGTTAGAGCGCCGGTTGAAGTCGGCTGATTCCATTCTAGAGCGGTGCGCTCCCGCGGGTCATCCGAGCGTGCACCAGTGGGAGAGTTGAAGGGGGAGGGGAAAGGATGAAGACGTTTAGGTGGGTAAACCTCGACGCCTTCAACGAATTTTCCGCGAGAATTCGAGCGCGCGCCACGTCGCTGGATGAGCACGCGCTAGTGTATCTGTTGTGCCCCCCGCCCCTATTTCTATGCCTTCTTCAGCTATCCCACGTTGGGAACTGTCTGCCGCAGAATAGGGGAGCACCGCGATTTTAAAGCTGGAATGCGAAGGCGGGGCAGCGACGAAGGATGTGCCAGAACTGGTTGCCGACTGGGATGCACCGTGCCGTATAAAAGTTTCTTTAGACATTTTCGAAATCGCTGTCTCGGGGAACGATACGCAACCGTCCATGTTTCGGCGACCTCATCGACAGTTTCTGTTTAGGTTCTACTAGTTCGTGACAGTTTTTTGTCTTAGTTTTTTAGTACCGTTTGCTATCGTATTTATTACTGGCTCAGGAATGAGCAATAAACGTACAGTAGTGTCCCTTTTCCCCGCTTTTGCTCTAACCGGTCTCAATTTTAACCGGCCCCATTTTCGTTGAGAACTCCACCGAAGAAGCAATTAGCACATTCTTCGGATTTCAATTTGAAATGCATGCAAGATTCCCTTGGTCCCTCGTATATGTATAATGCGGGCAACAATAAATGTACTTTCTAACAGTTCGGATAGTGTTTAACTTTCATGCGCACAGAGGAGCCTCTTTTATTGCTTCGTAATAAAAAATATAGTAATGTATATAATGAATAACGAAAAATTTAATGTTACTATGTCACTAAATACATAAACTGAACTGAAAGAAGTAAAATATTTAAAAATTATTAATTTTAACTATACTGTACTGAGAGGCTCTGAGGCTTTTACTTATACTGTCCTGATGAAAACTAAATGGTTGTCAGTTTTATTTTTTATTTATATTAACTTTATAAATAACATGTGGCATATATTTTTGGAGTAACCTGTCATCATTTACCCAGCCAGGGGTCCGGAACTATAGGTTCTAGTTAAGGGGAAGCCTACTGTAGGTATTATTGAAAGGGTCTATTGTCTAGTCACCAGTTACAGCTAAAGTACGTGGGTAATTTGAACAATTTTCGAAATGAAGCATAGATGACATCAGTAGTTCTGAAATTCTTAGATCATCAAGGATTTTCATTTACTGTAAGAATAACTCTAACGTATGAAGCCAGTATACTACACAGGATTTTGTGTAGGTACAGCTGTTAGAAAAAAATTGCTCTTTGGCTGCGTGCCGCGTCTACTAACAAAATTCCAATGCAAGCTCCTCAGGAGTGTTTAAAACAATGGTCTATAATAATGGTATGTCGTTAGTCCGTGTGCGTTGATGTCAAAAGAGATTGTATTGAGAAGTACATATACTTTAATGTATACATATAGTATCTACATGTGTCAAATGTATCGATTATCAAGTAACATAATAACAAAAGTTAAATTATTTCAGAGTTATAACAATAAAAAATTACAATGTATAAATTGTTAAAATTGGTTTTACATCTTAGAAATTTTTTTATTTACTCAGCTTATATAAAATGTGTAACCAGAAACTTCATTCACGTACGTGTATAACGAGAACAATTTTGCTCTTCGTTTCACAGTAATTATACATACATTTCTTCATACAGTTGAATTTCGTTAAAATCATCATTTTAATAAGGATTTTTTGAATTTTACTGATTGTGAGATTCAAAAGTAGAAAATAAATTTGCAAGTATAACAATTTCTCTAAAAATGGAAGGCATTTTTAAGATCGGAATAATGCAAGCCCACCAGATGTCAAGGGATTTGTCGACTGTGAAATATTGACGTGGAAAACATTTTCCGCCTCGCGGTTTCCGAGCCATATATAAAAATAACTCTTCCAAGAAAACAAGCACGAAGGGAAAATAATTTTTGTTAATTCTGAGCTGGGCTTGCGTTTAATTTCAGTTAGTACTGTTGCTGGAAAAATAATAGTTCCGCGGAGAGGTAGTCGCGGTGCTTTCTCCTCAAATTCATATGTATCGAAAACATTCGAGCGAAATCCAGGATTCTCGGGACAACGTAACCGCGAAAGCCGCTAGAGGATTTACCATCTCTGGAGTGCGCTGTCCTGTGAAAGTTTTCTCATGTTGAATTCAGAAAGCTATTCTTTCGGAAAACGAACACGACGTTGGGTGTACCGTTTCAATTTTAATTCCGGCAATTCTTTCGCCTCAATGCCGAGAAATGTAAAAATTTCGTTTTTCCACGAAACGCATGTGGGACAAAATAAATTTTTAACGATACTACGTGTGAACTCGAACCTTAAACTACTGTGTCGCGCAAATTTATGATGGTCAATTTACATAAGCATACAAATATTTATTTTAAACAGCTTTGTAACAAACGAAAGATAAACTTTTTATTTTAAACAACTTTTTACTTATACTTTATATTCAGAAAGTTAGTGCTTTGTTTTTAATCAACAAATCAATAAGTTATAATAAATTTTCGCATATAGGAATTAAAAGGGTGGTAACGTGCTAGAGAAATAAAAGGAACTACCGATAAACACTTGTATAAATACTAATGTTTTAAAAAACAACACATAGAAATTGACTAGGATAGTAACTATAACTACAGAAATGTCTTTCACATATGTTCCTAATTTCTGTCGTAATTTAAGTTAATGGTATAGTATAATGCCAATTATTTAGACATTAATTGCTTTATGATCGATTCTCCGAACATGTCAACAGAAATCTTTATTTATTTATGTCATAAGCTCTTAGAGATTATATATTTATTAATATTGAAACTTATTAATTTTAATATCATGTTTGTTTTGATGTACTTACGGGTGTTGTTCATACAATCGACAGCGACTGTATTATTACCGATTTATTGGACTGAATTATCCCCTATCATTAATTTAAATGTTTGTATCACAGATAATTTAAATATACACATCTACTAATTTGCTTATAAATACCAAATCGCCGGCGACTAGTCAACAGTGCGGAATAGCATCAATCATTAAATTATAAAGTCACAAATTAAAGAAACTAATAAAGTTTGCAAACAAAACAATAGAAGAAATCACGACAGCGTTCCGTGGCAATTTCGGAGTATAATTTGTGTATACTAAGGAATGCGATCGTTCCTTAGGCTTGGCGTTTCTAGCGGTGAAGCAGTTCCTTGAAGTCATTGTTACTTTGCCATTTCATCGAATTCAGGTGTAGCGTTTTATGTAGATATATTAAAAATGTAAGAAAACATTATACTTGAAGAAAATGCAATAAAAAATGTCTTAATCCCTCTAAATGGGATTACCCCCTTAATATTCAATTCACTAGGCTCTTTAATTACTCGGTCACATAAAAGGTTAGTTCAAATATTGTACAAATTGATCTCTATTATACCAACAGTATCTGTTGATACCAACAACGTATTATCAACAAATTTCCAGCAGTGCTAACAAATCTTTTCATGTTAAAGTACAAATAAAGTAACAGTCTCTGTAATGTAAACGTCGTTGATTTCACTGAACAAATTCGATGGATACCGGCGTTGCGAGTATAGAGCGCTTTCGTTGAATGTTTGATGGGACAGGGAATGCCGGCTATACATTATTCAGAGTACCTTTATCTTTGAAAGGAGTTTCGATTGTGCCCCTTATATCGATCTATATATCGATTTAAGGTCATATTCTTGTTTATCGACGCAACGAGTTCCATTGAACCATGCGAACAATTCACTCCAATTAAATAAATTATAGATCGGTGAAAAATTCGTTTGCCCGCGGTTTGCTCCGACGTGTACGTGAACACTTTTATGCGGCTGAGCGAAGATTTTTGTATTGCAGAGACAAGTCCACCACTTTGATGCAGAGAACCTCGCAGTAACACAACGACGAGAGTTTTATTCGAGTACACGGTAGGTTATAAAAGTTTCCTGATGCACTATCCAGGAAGTGGTTTTTCTGAAAGGGGGCACGTGACCATAGCCTGCGTTCAGATTTAATGCACTTTGCCTTATTGATATGATTAGTTTGCAAGTTGTAAACGAAGCTATCTAATATTTCGTGTGTGAGTTATAAGATCAAATAATTTTACATAGATACGTTAACGTTTTCTGATATTTATCTATACGAAATCCACGTAAAACTATTTTACGTCAAGTTTTTAAACATTTTCCAAATATATGATTTTCTATCTTTAGTTTAATTTTGTATACACGAGATATTATTTAGCAGTTTTTATTTATTTTTTTTTACAAAATTTATAATTTTGATGTGTGACCGGTATAAAATTAAATTTTATAAGAAATGGTATATGTCAAGTTTTACCTGTAAAAAATTAAGAAGTGAATAATAAGAACTTTCCTAAAAATTGCTACAACTTAATTAGTTTATAAATTATTTAATAGTATCTAAGAATGCGTTCATTACGATTTACTAAATATTCGGAAATTATGAACGTTGGGACTTACTATATCATTTAATATGTTTACTACTATAATATTAAAATATAAATGTGTACATAATAAAATTTCTATACAGATTTTACAATATTGATGGAATCCATTCCGAAGTATATAATACAGTTTTGTAAGGTAATAAATGTAGAATGTCATATAATTGTAACTGTTAAATAAGATAGGTATAAATTGTACTGTGAAAAAGATATAATTTGCGAGGGAAGAAACGAGAGTTCTATGCGCAAACTTTTTAAAACTTTTTTGTATTTTAATTGTTATTTAACACGTTGACTAGGTACGCAAGTTTTTACTATTGAGAAAATGTTACAATGAAATATATCTGTTTATTTTTATTTTTTTTACTGTTACAAATATACGTAAATATTTGCACGTTAACTTATACAGTCATTATTTAAATCATTACTCTATTACAAATTGTATTTACAAGATCGTAAATGTTACTACTTAGAAGTTAATAGATTTATTCATATGAAAATTTTCTCAAAATATACTTGCAGCATTGATGTTGTTTTAGTTACTGTTTAGATTTATTTTGCATAGTAACAATAATTATGTAAACGTTATCTTACCATCACAGGGAAAGCACACAATATGTAGTCGCGTGCGTCGTAGATTGCACTGTACATACGTTAAAACTCCCTGGCGCGAATTCAGGCTTGGCACGAGGCTGAAGCACATGGCACAGCCGCAAGGTACTGCATTTTCAAAATCCCAGGGGTTCGAAAGACGGAAAATTCCTTCGAACGAAGTAGCGGAGGAAAATATATTAGACTTTGTTCAAAAAGTGTCAAAAAAAATACAGATACACTAACATACAGAAACAGACATCATGATTCAGTTATAGCAATTTCGACTATTTTTTAAAAATAGTCCTTTCTCTTTATTTATTATTTAACTATGGAATACATTTTCATAAATTATATATGTTTAGCTCTACAATTTTCCCATATATAAAATTTCCTGTATATTGCTGTACAATTCCTTACAGTTGAAGTTTGACAATAAAACTTTCATTGTAAATATCAAAATATATATCAACTTTAGATCTATTATGCCCTAATACATACTCAATCAGTTTTTAATGTTTATTTTGTTTCCGTAAAGAAATATAGATTACTCAATTTTTACAATTATACAATTAATTATAATATTATACAATCTAACTGATCGTCGTATAAAGTCAGGAAGTGTCATTCATATTGTTACAATGCCATTTCCTGACGACATTCCCAAAGATTATTGAATCCGGCGTTAATTACTCGGGGCAACGTAAACGTTTACTCTAATTTAACTACGGCCCCCGAGATATTATGCTGTCGATCGATCGATCGCGACGAGTGGCGAGCCGAATGAAAAGGAAGGTCCATCGCGGGGAGGCATTTTCCGAGTAGAGAACCGCGCGCGCACGCGTTCTCGTTTATTAAGCGTTTATCATCCATAACTATATTTCAAACGATTCAACAGAAAATCCCGCATGAGCGGAAAAAACTTTTCTCATTATTTCTCGGAACGTATTCCAATCGAGTGAACTTTTTCAAATGCCCCCTGACTCTCTCGATCCCGCTATTCGCTTCTTTCCAGGATTAAACAGGAGGATTAATTAAAAGCGAACTTCGTCGCTGTTGAACGTATCGCGAGAGTGCGTAATAAACGCCCGCCGTCGAAAAGACAAAGACAGCAAGACAGGGAAATTCTGTGGAAGGGTTTGTGTAGTATGGCGTTGTTAATGCATGAACAAAAATAATGACGCCCACTCCGAACCGACCCCCGAAGGTTAACCAACAAATGATTATTTCTCCGAGGGCTTTTTCGTAAACAAAACGCCGGGAGCATCCAGGAAATCGCGAAACGGTCTGGTGGATCGCAAGAAACGAGTGGCGGGGAAGGGGCCTGCGAAAGATAATAGGGTCTTGGGTACAATAACGTGTGATCAAAGGCAGAGTGTCTAGTTATCCGAGTGCAACGGCACAAAACACACGGAGAATCGCGAATCGATAAAGGTGAAATCGTGTTGGCGAGGGTGCAATGCGGCAATGGCTTACCCCTCCATGCTCACCCTCTCCTTCTCTCCATCCGTCTCCTTCCTCCATCCCTCTCTCTCGATTTGCCCCGATATCTGTTCCTATCTTTCTTAACATCTCTCTTTTCTTCTCCTTGTTCTCCTTCTTTTTCCCAACCATTCAGTGTATCCGTCTCGCTTTCCTCTTTCTGTCCGACAATGCTTTTCTCCTCGCGTACTTCCCATTTCCCCCCTCGCCCCTCTCACCACCCACCCACCCCTCAGATGTGAAATCAGCAGGCATCCCGCTTTCACAACCATCCTCCCCCTCCATCAACCTTTCGTTCATCCCCCTGGACTTCCTCCCCCCTCAGGAGACCAGTTAGCTTTCGTGGTGAGATTCTTCCGTTCTCACTTCCGTTCATTCCACCGAAATCTTTCGGTTTAATCAGAAATCTTGATGGAGTCACTCCACGGTCACCGCGATTTGCCACGGTTACCCTGAACGATGCAGCGGATGTGAATTTGATAACGAAAGTCGGTTGCGGGGACGGTTTTCTTCCGATTCCGTTGATATTGAATGCAGCCGATATTTGGGATTTGATGAGAATCCCATCAACGATTTCTGAAGCCCCGGATTGGGACCGAATTCTTGCTGTCAGAGGGAGATCTTCCAATGAACTGAAAGAACATGCCAAGTATTTTTCTTTTTAATTTCATAAGTTTTGAAATTATTTCAGATATTGGAATGAAATTAAAACAGCAGATTCGTGAATAAAGACTCCTCCCTTAACCCTCAAGCACCATATTAATGCGAATGTGCACCAGCGATTCCTTCGTCTAGTCGCTTTGAAATTTACCATTTCTTTATAATAAATTTCTTAAGTTAAAAAATTATTTTTTACTTTTACAATTATTACCACCGAATTTCAGAGGAAATATTACCCTGAAAAATATGTTAGGAGTTCAATTTGCTTTTATTTTCTTTACGTTCTTAATAATTAGAGATTGAAAAACCCAATTCGCACTAGTATGGTATTTACGTAGGTATGTTGTGGTAGGGTGTGATTTCTGTGGGTTAAAAATATTTAATCTAGTTCGTACTATACCACTACACAAGTCCTTCTCATTTTGTTACAGTTTCTAGAATTATGTGATAATTTCAGATTGCTGCTCTTTGAAAACTGTAGGTCTCGTTAATTCTCTATTACAAAGTGTTGTCTGAATAATGTGCTCACACATAACAGTATCAATTCGATTGATGATGATGATAATACATGATAATGTAATTGGTCTCGATTGTTTAATCCTCCGATAATTTACTGACCTTCGGGAAGCCGCGAGACGTGTGAGAGCCTCCCTTCTTCCTAGTCTCCCCATCCATCTCTCATGAAGGGTCACCCTCGCGCGTCTGCAACCACAAATTAGCGTAATCACTCATACAATAAATAACGTTCTTAAGTATTGGGTTGGCCAAAAAGTAATCTCGTATTTCTACAGTGGTTCATGCTTTTTGTGTTTATCATTACACAACACTGCTCCTGACTAATAAAATAAATACATATTCTGAAAGTTAGCACTACACTATGTCGTTTAAAAAAGAAATCATCACGATTGATACACATACAGATCCCCCATTTTTCAGATTCTATAGATCCCGTGTCAAATTGTATACGTTTCGACAATTATTGTTGGCAAAGAAAGAAATGGGAATAGTACTCTGCTACTCTTAAATTGATTTTATAGTCACCGAATTACACACCTGTTTATAAATATTAGGACACGTATCGAATATGAAGCAAGTACAATACAATATTACGATATCGAAAGCCTAAAATAAATATTTTTTGTGGGATTTTGAAGCATGCAGGGCAACATTTATTCAAATACACAGTAATAAAAGTAACCCAAAATTGTATATCATTTTCATGGATCATTATATTTCGTCCATACAGATCAGGTGTCCAAATACTTATGAACAATAATGTATGTATATGTATATGGTCATAAGCTGTCCAATATTCTACAGAATCCATACTATTATCAGACAGCACTGTCCGCATAAAGACAATGCCAGGAAAATTCGGCACAGACAGCTTGACTTGTTTAAGGTACGGCGGCCGTAATCAGCCGCGAAGCGGTAATCGAAAGGAGGCCTCAATGTACCGTCAGGAACGGTCTTGGCGTGCCGGCGAAGACAATGGGATATTAGATAGTATTCAGCGGCGTGATTTGCCACGGGGGAAGGATTTTGGCTAGCCATTTCACGTAATTACTGCGGTATCCGAGCGTCGCTTAATCCCGTTTACAAAGCATTACCTGCTAATGGATATGTTGGGTTGCACGGCCGCGCTGCAGTAACACCGCGGCAACGCTTCAAGTCAAGCCACTCGATACGAGTGTGTGGATTCATTGAAATTGAATGTACATCCCTACATCGTCGTTACGCAAGAAGATCCGAAACTGGAAAGACAAATCTGTTCGTTACGTTCCGTTCAGGTAACATTATTACAATCATGTATTGAAGAACTTTAATCAAGTAGTATTTGGTGTTCGAATAAAAATCTGAGTAAAAGTATCGAAAGTATTAATGCTTTTAGTGCAGCTAACGTATGGTTAGGTAGATGATGGAAGGGCAAGATTCGTCAATCAGTTGCAATTTTCGAACTTAACCCTATTTCAAACCTTATACAGGGTAGACCAAGAACTTTGACCATCTGATATATTCGGTCTCTCTTCTCCGTTATTTTTAGTGGTACGAAAAAAGATTATTTACAAAAGTTCTACGGTACTAAGGGGATCATAACATGCCAGTAAAATTTTTGTTGTGGTTCAGAGTTTTGGGAGATTTGGAGACCATCTCCATTTTTTTAACAACGTACTATAGTTTGTGATCCCTAGTATAATAACGAATGTGTTTGACAAACAAGCCTCTAGTACAAGGTCATTCGATACTAATTGTAAGCAATGGAGTGAAAGGTGGCTCCTTGTTGAATTGCTGAAGACTCTTATGACGTAAAAATCGCTGCTTTACGCTTTTTTAGAAGTCGTTAGAAAAAATAGAGATGATTTTTAAATCTCCAAAAACTCCCCAACTACAAAAAAATTATTACGAGCATGTTATGGCACCCTCAGTGCCATACAACTTTTGTAAATAAAATGTTTACATATCTTTAAAAATAAAGGGGATAGGTGTTTCAGCTGGTGAATGTTATTGGTCCACCCAGTGTAGCAGTGAAATTCCACGAAGACAGAACAGGTACATTGTGATAACTGTGAGCGTGTACAGGAGCTCTAGCGATTCTTCTCATTAATAAATAGTCGGCATACCTCGTGGATGACAGGAGTCATTGAACTACTGGGTACATTACAACTCAATGTAATCCTCACTGCTGCATCCCATTCCGGGAATTCCTTTAACTTGTAGTTTGTTGAATTGGATTTACGTTAGATCTTGTCGAATCATTGTTCTTTCACTGCGTGTAATTACTAAAATTACTAACTCGTATATAAAAAGCAGTATCTCTACATAAATTCACCAATTTTTAGCAGTGGATCAATCACCGACCACATTTTTTTAATATGATAACAAAATTCTTAGAAATTTCAAAAAGCAATGCTCAAAGATTATTTCCAGTTATGACGGAGTAATGACTAGAAAATTTAGTATTGTTTATATATCATTAATAACCAAACAAATCCTCTAAGACGAGCAATAAAATTTTGTCTAATTTCCATTGTTATAAATGAGCAATTAAAGTTGTGGATTGGCATAAATATCAGCAGTTTAGTAATGATAAATATTATACATATTTTGCGATGCGTTTGACGCACTTTTTGTTCGCAATTCATAAATTACGAAGCTAGTAGCATATATCTTGCAATATATATGGTGTTCAAGATGTCTGATCTTTATTAAATTCATAAAAAGCTACACGGATTTAAAAAACAGCATAAAAAGTTTTCTACTAGCTACAAATTATTTGCTAATTCCGTTGTAATGTAATAAAGAAGGCATACTGAGCACATTACCTATGTGGTCAGTTCTTCCAATCCGTCAGTCTCGAGTATCCTCTAGCCCCTAAACAGCACCGTACCGCGATTGGAGCCAATTTCCAAGCAGCTTCGACACAATGCCCCCCCCGCCTCCGCCCCCGAAATCCTTAACAACGAGCCGGGGAACCGTTTTGTCTAACGCACGTCCACGATCGACGCCGTGTCTCGACTACTCTGGACCACCGTCTCAGGTCCGTCATTTGCGGGCACCGTGGAAACTTCGGCTCGTAAAATCAAACGGTCGAACTTGGACGTCCGAGGTGGCACGGGATCAGCCCCAGTACCGTATAAAATACCGGTAATGCCCGGGGTACGTCGATCGGAATCAGGTGCAGCCAATTTGGCCGGTGTCCAAAACCCTTGGCATGTAAATCCAGTTTGGAGGCATCAACGCTGATTGTACCGACCGGAGATCGAGCTGAATAGCATACTTTCGACGGTCAGGGCCGATCCAGCGGCGCACAAACTTGTTTTTCTTTTTTTTTTTTTCGTTGGTTCAACGTGCAGCCACCCCCGGCTGAACCTTGAAAAATTCTTGTTGCGCCCCGGCGCGGCGGCTGTCGGAAAGTGGTTGCTTTGGAATTTGCACGATCAAACGGTAACGAGCTGGCCTGGTTATCGATTTAACTACGTTCCAATTGCGTGGCCGCGTCCGCTTTGTTTAGAATCCACGGAACTGCACCGAAAATAGAAAACGTGATTGACACGAGGCGTGTTCGGAAAGTAAAAGTCTGACTGCCTTTAAAGAACATTATAGCGAGAAAGGAATTTATTGTAACGATACGTACTTAAGTATACATTGATCACTTGATAGAAAATAGTTTAAATAAATTTAACCTCCGGAAGCTGGACGGTATTTAATGTGCGTACAGCAGCGATGTGAAGGTCAGTTCGGACCTCTATGCTTCCTACTTTTTGAAGATATTTGCGTACGCAATCATAGAAGACCTGCTTTTTTATGAGACTCAATGTGAACAATTCCTAGCTTAAGCTCGATTCCTATGTTGATGTGTCATATGGAGGTCATATGAGGGCCATAACATGCTTGTATTCATTTTTTTTACGGATGGAGAATTTCTGGAGATATCAAAATCATCTCTATTTTCTTGAATGACATACTATACTTTCGATCTACAGTGCAGGGTCAGTCCACCTTAAATAAGGAAGTAAAGTAACGATTCTTACGTCATAAGAGGCGTTAGCAATTCGACAATTGCAATGTTGCGAGGATGCAACTGGACACCATTTTGAGCACCTTGCAAAACAAAAAAAGTGTCCTTTTGCATTCGCATATTTAATATGGAATGCCATTGTATCATAATCAGAAGACATTATAACCTTCTAAACCGTCTCTATTTTACTAAGAGTAAACAAGTATAGTACGCCATTAAACAAAAATGGGAGTAACCTATAAATCTCGAACTCATAAAAAAAAATGATTATTGGCATATTATGACTTCCTCGGCACCGTACAAGTTTCGTAAATAAAATTTTTTCATATCCAACAACAACAGAGATATTCCAGGTGGATAAATTTATTGTCCCAGCCTGTATATTTTATAACACGCAGATGAGTGTTTTGGATATTAAAATTGTCGATATTATCGAGGAATCGTCACAGTACAAAGGTCTTCAATCGTATCAAGGACGAAATTATATCACAGCAGCACACCGTTATACAATGTTTCTCTAAACGTTATTTGCCAATAAATAATCCAACATTCAAGCGGTATGCACAAAAAATTATTACATCCCTGCGCGTTCAGAGGAGAAACATCGAATTGTTCCAAGTTCACTGTCGCTCACCAATAACTCCGTCAAAGTGCATTTCAGATGGTTCCTCGATTTTATTTCTCTCATTTCCTATCCGGCAGTCAGCCAGGCATTTTCTATGAGCGTCGTTGCGTGCAATTCCTCTGTCTTCCGTAACTTTCCTGTCGTAGCCCCCCTCCCCCCTGCCCCTTTCGCCGACATTCTCACGCGAAAGTTCCGCGGCACGACAAACGGCTTCCTTTTATTAACGTTCACAGCCGGCGAATACGTCAGACGCTCCTCTATTTTCCGGTCCGCGTCTAACGCGAATTTCCATATCGAGGCATTAACGACGGAAGTGCAAGCTGCTCACCGGCGATAAAAGTAAACGTCTCGAGGAAAGTACCGTGCGAACCTCATGGGCGACGAGCACGCGATCTGTTTGGCATGACCGCGTGTGCGTATATGTGTGTTTGTGTCTACACAGTGCCTGGGTTCGGGGCTTTTTGTATGCTTGGTGATGCACATAGAGACACGTGACTGGCTCGGAAGACGAACTCACCTGTGCACGGTAAAATCAAGGATTTGTACCTTTCAACGACCCAACGACACCCACACATCACACCACGAGATTGAGGAGCCTTGAACGAGCGATGCACGTGGTGCAATGAAAGATTTCGTCGACGCCGGTCTAATGCCACGAAAAATAGAGAACTCGTTCCGGTGTTCATTAATTTGTAGTATAGACTGTGAAACGAGTTCGTTTCTCTCCTGTTCATTCACTGACAAGTATTTGATGTGTGGCTGCCCCACAATCGTGTGTGAGGTTAATACATTTATTTATGCCCAGTCATCTGTAAAGAATAATGATACAATAACACAGCAGTATAATATGATATGTACATATTGGGTTGTTAGGCAATTTGGGAGTGGTTTTAAGGGCAGAGTTACTATGTATATATATATTAGGGTGGCTCTTATGTTTAATTTCCAAATTTTTTTCGCAGCGGCCCCTAAAATAGTTCCAAATAGTTAACAAATAATCTGTATGATGTTTGAGGTCGATTGGATAAAGAGAAAAGGAGCCCCTAGGCTCTTAAACATTTAAATAATTACTCAATCACACTCAAAGTCGACTTTATTCGATTATGCCCTAAGTTATTCATTATATCACAAAACGTGTCAGACAAGAGTTGTAAATCTAGATACGGAAGCACTTTGAAATTCAACTATTTTCTTCGCGGGACAACGGGTTTTCGAAAAAGAAAATAGAAAAAGCCTGTAAAAAATTGTAGAAATTTTTTTCAATTCTGGAAATTATAATGAGCCTTGAATGTGTATTTTGTATTGCGAATGCTAAGGGAATATTTATAAAAAATTTTAAATATTTCTTGAAAACTGCAGGTTTTATAACGCAATGAAAGTTGATATATAATGTGCAATAAGGAAACAGAAGATAAAAAAGTAGATTTCGGCTACAATTTTGTGGGGCATTGTAACTAGGTTTTGTAAATAAAAAACTGTATCCAAACCTATTTTTAATGAACGGTTATTGTAATATAAACTAATAAATGTTCCTTAAAGACATGTTTTGACACATAGAACGTAGACGACATATTCGATAATATGGTTTGGAAAATAGCTTCAAAAGTACATTTAGCGGTCAAGAAAGAATAAAAATAGATGCTTATATGTCAACTGCTGTATTTACTGGCAGCTATAAAGCATTGCTTTTTTTATTGGAAGAGTTAAAAATGAAAGCAGGAGCACGCATTGCGGCCGTATGCGCGCTACTGGATGAGAAGCGTTTGCACGACGCTGATATCAGCTTGCAAGAGAGGTCCAAAGCAATTCGCATCCAAAGAAAAATCGATCAGCAGCGACAGGTTGATATTGAGAAAGCGTTAGAGCATCATACTATTCTGTTAAAACTCATTAAGCGAGATATATGTAAGTAAAAGTAATTTGAAACGTGAAAAAACTTGAAACACGTTTTCCTCGAAACTTCTCTTCGTTTTTCCCTGATTTCGATTGAACGGAGGTTCGGATTAACTTGAAAAAAATACAAGATATGTGAAATATGTGTCATTTTCCGCTGAACCTCTGATATAATCCGTAAAAATTCGAAGTTTTTTAGAAAAAATTGAAAAGTCATGGTTTTTTAATATAATCGCCGTTTTCCGGTCACCAATTTAACAATTTTGTTTCGATTTTTGATTTTCTCAAAACCGTGGAAAAGCGTTGAAATATTTTCCAGCCTGCACCGCCATTTTGCAGCACATATATAATTGCTACCAAAACACATTCCCATATCGGGACTGATATTATCAGTCCCGACGATGAGTTTTCGGCTTTCTCTTGAACCGCGTATTCACGTTAATGATCACCTGCAGTATGATCGCACTTTGTAGCAAATGTATGCATGAGAGAGAACTGTAAAAGATCCTTTCTCGTCTAAATGCCTCATTAAATAGCTAGTAATCGTTTTGAAATCGGAAATAATAAATCGAACGGTAATGAAGCACTGCACGTATTAATATAAAATTATATCGGTATATGGTGTATAATAAGCGAGCGAATATAAGTCGGCAATAGAATGTTACCTACATAGCAATGGTCACTGAAAAATAAACTGTGTGCGAATTATTATAATACTAAGAATATGTACATTGATTTCTTTTTTTTAAAGATTCTATAATATTTTAAAATTAGTTTCATTATTAATTACTCCAGTCATTTTGTGAAAAGATTCGAGAAGTATGAAGAAGGTTCTGATTGAACATATTGTTCTTAATATTGGTTAGGAAAAATATTTCCCTTCAAACTTCCTCTAATCATTCATAAATATTATACCATATTGAGTATCATATTTGCAAACCACCGAAATGTTTTCAAGTTTTTATAGCTGCGCAAAGTGTCAATTTCAAATAACACCATAATTGTTCTCTTGTCACGAACATAACTTAACAAATATGTTCTGATTAGGTAAAAATGATATGCTTACAGTTTATAACGAAGTGAATGGTATTGGTATTGGAAATGGCTCAATAGGAAATTTCAATTTGCAGAGTTTCCACCTCACGTATACAGGTAATTATTGTAATTTAGAATACATCGGTATCTACGGTCTCCAATTGGACGTGGAACTTCTAAAATGAGTTGTAACATTCAACGTGCCCTTTGTACTATCCGAAGTTTAAACGGGAAACTCAAATAGTGTACACCGGTTGATACTACCTCGCAAATTGGACGTGTCTCTTTCAAAATGCAGTGCTTCACTGTTTCGAAGACAAATTTTTTAGCGATTCTAAGAACTTGTAGTATTCACGTACTTCAGTTATTCTAAAGTGATCAGCAGAATTATGAATAAGAAGCTCAACATTTTTTGCAATCAGAGTAAGTCATAATTTTTTAATAATATCTAAACATAGTATATGCTCACAGAGCATCTTGCTTACGAAAAGAATGTTAGATGTAATTCTCCTATATTCTAAGGTTAACTTTAGATTGTCCATATTGCGTTCTAATGGCGGCAAGTAATCTGTAAATATGTATGTTGAGCTCTTTCAATGATGAGTATGATTATTTTGTTATGTCAAATTTATTTTTAAAGTGTAATTATTAGCTGCACAAATAAGTAATCAGCCATTTGCTAGAATGAAATTGTAATACACTTTGAATTAAAAATATATTCCAGCCCCTTTTACGTATAAATGACGGAAAATGATCGAAAAGCAGGCTGCATATCACTGAAGTAACACAGCCTTTTGATTTCCTGAAAAACGAATTTTAGTATAATATAGGGGATCATTTATTGGTACACCCAATATTTACGATAGGTGTCATTACCAATTACTTGAATCTCTTGGTGTGGATTGTACAAAATCGATCACTACATACATGTGAATATTCTGGATTAATTTCTAATACTTGAACAATGTTCATTAAAACATTATATACAGCTCTTCTACCGAATACAATTCTTACCCTATGTGGACAGCCTGTACCACGGTTTATACAGTTAACTATCTCTAAATAGTGAAAGGTACAACAGTTTTCTGTGAGTTTCACAGATCACATAGATTCAATCCAATAACACATGCCGTCATTGTATTAAAATTACCTCGATAAATTGTTTACTGATCGCGAGTAGATCCTAGGGTCAACCATTAACGCGATACTACATTTGAGCGATTTCAACCAGAATTTTAGTACATGTTCAGAGGGGTAGGTGTACGCGCATCAACGAGGCAAAGCATCCTGAACAGACAGACGCACGGCCGGCACTCGTACAATAGGCACTTGAATGTTTTTCGAGTGGTGGCTGAATGGGTTCGCTGCCATCTCGAAGGAAGGAGCCTGGAGTGCACGACAATTTCACTAAAATTTGCACGAGGAAGTGAAAACGGTTAAAGAGGCCGTTAGAGCTACTTCTGCTCTTGTTCTCCTCCCTTTCAGCCCATTCTTTTCCCGCAGCCCGTCACGCTTACTATTTTGTCCTTCGTTCGCTCCTTGCGGAACTTACACATCCCCGCGATCGTCTAGTTTCTTTTACCTCATCGAGATCGCGTGGAAAAAAACGCTCGACCGATTAGCACCCTGATGGGTTCGTTACCGCAGACTTTTAACCCATCTCTTTCTTCATTTCTCCGCCCGTGAACGGCACGGATCCTCGAGGATTGAGATACTCTGTTTGCCTCCAACATGTGAAAAACATTTCGAGCTTTGATCTACGGAAACACACAAGTTGAACACGACAATCATATGTTCCACTTACGTTGGAATCGTTGATATTGATCCTGTATGTTTAATATTGCTTGTTTTCTTAACCTGTGTACATGTTCCAGTCATTTGAAATTGCAAGCAAATTAATTTCATTTCTGTTTTTTGTTATGACCACGAATAAAGTCATTTATAATTAATACATGATCTGGCCACTGCCCGATCTGGGACAATAAAACAAACACACGTACCTCAAATAACAAACTGTAATGTTCCATCTTTCAAAATAGTCACCCATGAAATTAACACACTTGATTTATCTGTGGTATAAAGTCTCAGAACTTTTTTAAAAGTCAACAGTTGGAATGTAGTTCAGAGCATTTTTTTTAATTCTTCAATATGTTGTAATACGGATCAGAACATTTTTTTACCGTATGCTGTTTCATTTTTTTCTTGTAAATTTTCGAAGATTACGTATTTTTTAGCGTTTTGACCGGAGGGTACCTTTAAATACTTCCTAGCTGCAATTTATAATCCAAAGGAAATATTGTATTCTTATTTAATTTTCCGGGAACGAATATGTTTGTTAAAAGCCACTCAACACCGATTATTATCAAACTAACAATTTATTATGAAGATAAAAGAAAATTCCTTCTTTAAGAACTTTTCCAACTGCCAGGTCACGCCAATTATTCGCTTCCGTTTTCTCAAAAGTGACACGCAATCACTTCCGTTTTCACGCACACTCCCGCAATTACTGTTGCAATGTTATAAAATCTACAATAATATCTGAAAAATGTATGCTAATGAACGTACAGAATTGCTCGAGTAAAACCCTTTAAAGTAAGGTTCATTTCCATTTTATTAAAAGTGCTTTTTATCTGAACTCTTTGATACTTCATAGAAACTCAGTAATATTATATTTCCCGAGTCTGCATTACATACAAATAGCGTCGGCAATCTATAGCGATGAAAGCAATTCATCCTTCGACGAAGCTAATTCCAATAATATTCGAATTTAATCTCGCTCGGTCTGTCGTTATCGAGGAGTCCCGTGGCGGTCTTTAGCAATTGTCCTTTTCGATGTTGCCCGCTTTAATATTCAACGGAAGTCGGACGATGGCAGTAGTAAAGGGGAACCGATCCGCCCGGGGGATAGTACCGTAGATTACTTTATCGTCCCAAAAATTCGTAGATTACGTGTACAAAATAACCATGTTCCGTGTGTGGGAGCACTGTATAATCGGGATCTTTAGTATTTAGAAGAACGTCGAAAGCAAAATAAAGGATGATAGTTGGTTAACGAGACGGAAATAGCTATCGTGAAACTAGATGCGAGATAATACCGGTACAAGCGACTAAAATTGCGGGTATCTACTCGACGTGTCCTGAAAATTACGTCGACGCGAGATCATGATGAGTTTCAAGAGGCTAATAACAATAACAAGTTTCCCGATGGTGCACGGGAATACGAGAAGGATAGTTTGGGTTACTGCAACTTTGTAGATAACCCAGATTTATGCGGCGAATACAGAAGTTCGTCGTCGGATTACAATCGATCTGCCTATACCAACGATCATTTCCTAATTCTGACATGCACGTTCACCGAAATAACAGCAAATTCAGAGGAGCTTACGGAATAATTGAAATTGCTACCTAGGCTCGATTAGATGGATACGATACTGAGACCTTCGAAATAGCATTTGCCATTTGTACTTAAATTTACCATAAGTAATGGGTTATAAAAAATTTGTTTTTATAAAAATATTTTCAATACTGGAAATACATGAGATATACACAGTGCCTGTCTGATAAAAGAGTGACACATCCCAAAAATTGTTGGAAAAATTAACACCAAATATAAGCTATTTTGTTCTGAGATAAAAATATGTACGTATGTATTAATCATAAAATTAGACTAGTTAATAAGAATAATGCCAAAATTAAATATAGGATTATTTTAACACTTCTTTAAATAGTAAGCAATACGTATAAACAATATTTTATTCGAGATCCTCGAAGCTTAAAGACTAATTTAAGAACTAATTATAGAAGAAAGAAACTTTTTCATTGCCAAATGATTGAAAAACTTTTAATTCTCTATCTTTAAGTAAAGAATTAAAAATTTCTATCCTACTATTAACAATTTTGTACCATAAAACATTTCAAATCTATTTCCTGAAAAATTTACTTTTCTTAATTGCTTCTAACAACTCGACGGTATGACAAAAATGTTTACACTTGCTATGAATTAAAGATGAATTTTTGATTATAATGAATAAACCTCATATTTGCAAACATATTGTTAGTAGAATTAAGAGATATTTATTTATTTGAGGCATAGAATATAGACATTCAAGCTCACAATACCATTTATTATGACTTTTTATAGAAAATTTGAATCTGCTTAAAGAAGGAACGTACAGTTTTTGAATAACATATTCTTATGTGTAAACAATATACTTTGAAGTAATATAAATACACTTCTTGCAAAAATGTTGTTAGTTATAGTGTCATGTCAGGATATCATACAGTAGCTTTTTAGACACTGTCTTCATCGTTTTATATATCTATTGCTTTCTAAATTAGGTAAATTATGGTTAACATGACTACTATTTAAAAATTGTTACATTCTTAAAAAAATGCATTTAAGCCAGATTCACACTAGCAGTCACAATACGATCAGATCATATCAAATCAGGCAGCGGTCTTTATTGTTCGCGCGTAATCCAATGGAAGAAGTATAGTCTAAATTCAGACTGATCGTGACCTGACCGTACCTTTGACCGCTAGTGTCAAACTGGCGTTAATATGTACAGTGGTTTTTAAAACGAATTATAAGGTACGGAACTCACTTCGTAAAATCAGAAATATCAAACGGAGAATCCCTCGAAATCAATAAAAAATATAATTTAAGTTCGATATATAAAATTCAGATTCCGCTTTTAAAATAAAAAAAATCGAACTCATAAATTATATCGAAATTTGAATGACAAATCGAACTCGATACTCTACACTCATTCGCTAACGGAATATTTATCGTATAACTTCCTTGAAATGCGACCTACATGGAGCGAGTATGAAAGCCATTTGAAACGTTGTAAACATTTCACGAGTATTTACAAACGGATTAATTTACATCCAACCGTAAAACTGTCGCGCGCTGACAGACAAAAAAGGTTATATGGTGACGATTGTTGAA
The DNA here is from genome assembly GCF_001272555.1 of Dufourea novaeangliae. Lineage (NCBI taxonomy): Eukaryota > Metazoa > Arthropoda > Insecta > Hymenoptera > Halictidae > Dufourea > Dufourea novaeangliae. The sequence continues at coordinate 12,904,592 of NW_015373923.1, forward strand.
ACGTATAAAATCACAAATAATTCAGTGCAAGCGTTTTACCATGATCCCACGATTTCCCGGCTAATAAGGCACGTTTCTGCGCAACGGGCACGCGATCGGATCACGGGCACTGATCACGGAGTAACTCTACATGCACGGAGTCCTGGCCTTTGTTAATACGTGCATGCATAGTATTAACGCGAACGGTTCGTAGTAATACTTTAACGCGGCGTTATCGTGCGACGTACAGATTCATTCGTTATCCCGGGCTGATCCTGTCACACGGTGGGAATGACGTTCACCGATATGAGTACCTTCATTCTCGAAACGGCTTTGTTGGATAACCGAGCTTACGCAGCCTGAAACGCCGACTAGAACGAGTCCCCGGTATTATCGGCGCGTTTCCGAAATTGTAAAACGCGGCCGCCGATTTGTCCACAGGAAAGCCTTAAATGCGATATGGAGATACGAGGATGATGACCGTTAACAACGGGACCATGGGACAACGTTTCAACATATCGAAGGAAATAACTTCAGTTTATTCTGGGCCATGAAGGTATTCTGTATGATGAGATTACATTTTTCTAGACGGCTTGATGGCTTTAACCTGGAACACTGGGAAAAATTTTTCACACGTTTAACGCGTCGTGTTCGAGTAACTTTTATGGTGTACAATCAGCGATCTATAATCAGCGATAAAAATTAACAGGAAGTAATTGTGTGTACAAAACCGAATCGAAAATGTAAAATCAATTTCTTTTCTATGTAGTGTTTCGTTTTTGGAAACATCGAATTGTAAAATTTATACGATTGTGGTACTTGTTATTACATAAACATATTACCAGTAAAATTACTTATCTATGTGAACGTTTATGTATGTGCATTTCCACAGTAAGTAGTTGTAACTGGCTACACTCCGCGATTTGTATCAGTCCTGCCACTACGATATCAGCAATCAACAAAAAATAAAAATTTTTAATATATTTTTGGAACAAATTATTTTTTAAGAAAATTGTCTGTATAATTAAATGCCCCATTGAAAAGCGCACAGTTTTTAAAGAAAAGTTTTTTTCTATAAACTCCTGTTTTCGAGATATTCCACAAAATATATTTTCAGCCCCCAACTTTGAGAATTGTTTTCACCCCTTCAATACGGACGATTACCGATATAAAATAATAAGTGGAGAATATTTTTCCGTAAACTATATACCATATAAAGGACACCAAGATTGGCGTGTCTGGGTTCAATATGTTCCCTTGTTAGTTACAGCAGATGTCTAATGACATGTTCTTAGCGGATAAAATTTAAGCAATAGAATAGCAGTTTTGTAGGAAAAAATGACAGTTTGCCCGTGTTTTTTTTTTTCAAATTTCAGAAACCGTTCAATATAAATGTTTATCTATCAATCTTTGACAAAAATTTATACCATTATATTAATTCTTTCAAAACTTATTTAGTGAATTCAGTTGAAGAAGAACGAGATCGTATATAATGTTGCAGCACACATCACAATGAGGCTCATTCTCACAAACGTACAAGTCTTTCTGTACCTGAATTATTGATTAAACAGACGTATTCAACAGTATTGCTGTCCTTTACGTGCAAAGTAGATCTCACACACAGCTTCTTGTATTACCTACCGATAAAAAAAGTATGAACGAAGGATGTTCGGATGCTATTGAAAATTTAGAGTCGGTTCTCATAAATATGAGTAAATAGGGCTTTCAGAGTATATGAAACAGTGGTTAGAGAAGCGAGATAAATCGATCTGATTAAAAGAGGAGTATATGAAATGTGCATATTCTGCTGTACATTATTCATGAATAATAAATGTTTCATAAATTCCGTTTCTGTCTTCACTGAACAGCTCCCGTACGTATCATTAGAATTGAATTTCCCGTCAGTTTCAGAGCAACTCAAATTGGAAGACAAAGTAGATTCGCGACTAATCACGGCGCGCAAGTGGTTAGCTGAGTCAAAGAAAAGGCTCTTTCATAATGGTCTAATGTGTTCCAGAATTGAAAACCTCTATCACGAACAGAGTTTGCGACGTTATCAGGTGACTATGCTGCAGTATAAATAGAATATGAAAGCCTGAATATCTCTAGCGATCCCCTACCGACTCCATACCTTAGTTTCCTTTGACATTGATAATCACCCTCTGCGTTACTGCACCTCAATCACCGCCCATCCTGGCATCGATTGGAAGGTATCGCAACGTGATTTCTCATATAAAATACTCTTCTGTCATTCTTCCCTGTGTGACACCGATGCATCTTCCAGTTATGTTCTACTTCTTTTGCGTGGAAGACATTTTATTCATCTTGCTGCTTCATGCTTTCTTTTGTGAAAACTTGTCGCGTTTTGATAATATATTCGGTATAAATGATGAGATGAAAAACAGGTCAAAGAATGTAGACCGTAATGATGGTCTGTAACTTAGTCTTGATGATATAATCGACAATCACTAGGATAGTGCATAAAATTTAATGCTTAAAATATTGCTAAGGCCTCCTATCATTTTGTTCTCTATGCTGAGGCTAACAAGCCCAGTTAAAAGTTTACTACATTTCATAATTTTTTCGAGGTTGCTACCAGCTTATTCATATTTTGAATTATGAATTCATACACCGGGCTCTCTATAAATTTGAGATTGGATTATTGACTTGGATTTACAGATTATTTATAACAGTATTTGATGCCATTAGTCGAGCACTGTCGACAGAAATATCCTGACATTATGAAATCTACTTTATTAGCCTAATGATATTTGCGAAATAGAATTGCATAAATCTGAATTGACTATTCTTAAATATTGTTGATTCATAAATTTATTTTGTAATAATATTCCAATATTAAATAAATGTGTTACAAAATCGTAATATGTCGGAAAGGAAATTGCACTCTTTTTCTTAAAAAACACAAATTTTCATTGGCTAGTAGCAACCCCTATTACATATTTAATTGAACAAATTTCTGTAAATACCATTTGATTTACTCATAAGAATGAGCACATTGACGTGTGTGTTTGACGAGGGTGCCAAGAGAAAAGTACCAAAATAATTGTTTGTTCATTAAATAAGCACTGCACTACTGTGCACATACGAATTTCATGCGGTTTGGTTTATGATAACTTGGGGATAGATTACTTACAAGGGAAGTTACGCAGATGTTGAATTGGTTTTGAATAAATAATTGTTAGAAGTTTAAGATTGGTCAATAAGTTGCAAACACATCATTTCATCGTTTTAAAAACGAACATAAAAAAAACATTATCCGTGTTCTTAATACATATGTAAGTTCTGAGTATACAATCTTGTTTGTCGTTTACATAAGAAATATCCTAGACAGTTGAAAAAATGTTCATTCACAAAACGTGAATTCGTTCGAAAGACGGGTCGTCACGTATAATTTAGTCGGTGTTTAAACTCGACTTTACATTTGCTTCTGTACCGATTGAGAATTTTCAATACGTTTCTGTGCGTGTCGAATATGAACTTGTTCGCCAATTGTTAATAGAAAATTTGTTCATGGGAGCGTTTCGAATGCAATTAAATTTTTGTTGAAAGTAAACGAACAAGATCAGCAGAAGAGTTAAACGTATTAGTTTTTGAATATACTTAATTTTCTATATTGGTGTCACCTTTACATGTTAACAGTATTACGATGATTTTCATTAAAACAACGTAGAACGAAGCGTAAAGTGAAAACACACAAAGTTAATAGAGTCCTAACAATTCACAGAAAATGGCATTTGCATGGGTCAAACTTCACTGGCCAGTCGACTTTTACCCTGCGCTGCGAGTTCAGCAAATTGTAGTCAATTTCGAAAGCCCTGCTAAGTGTGAAATACAAAGACTAAACAATCGCCATGTGGCAAAGGGCCGCACGATGAGAAAGTTGGACCCGGAACCACTGGTTCACCAGGGCATAAACTTCTTGCAAATAATACATCACGTTCCCGTAGTTACGGCCGCGAAGTTCTACAGAAGGAGCCAGAATTCTCCACCGCTTCCTGGAAACGTGTTCCAGTGAAATCACGGTGAATCAATTCTATTTGTGGTTATAACTATAGGCAGCTATTCGATTCCAAGATTTGTCAGGAGTTCCCCGGTGTCGTATTATACAATCATGTTCTTTGTTCGGGGAGTCGTTACCGTTTCAGTTCGCCAAGAGATAACGATAGTGGTTTCCAAAATGATGGAGGATAGAATTCGTGGAAGGGACAAAGTGGTATTATCCACTTACTAAGTATAGTGTTATTATCATCGAAATTAATTAATTATTTATCACTTCTATATAGGTGTACAATTGTGCGTGTGTATATATCGATTAGTCACAAATATTTAATTTCTCTTACTTTTAGTTAAGCAAACATCAAGTTAATTAATGGCGGTATTGCTGAAGAAAATTGAAAAAACATCGAAAATATGTATCTTCTTAAGATTCAATGAAACTTTTAAATGATATGGCTCGCACAATCCGAGGTATAAAGCTTCCTGCATTCGAGGCAACGATACTAAATTAATATGGCCATCAATAATCTAAACACATGTAACATTGTTTAATTTATTTAACATGCATTTTCATATCAGGATCACTTATAAATGATTATGACGGCTTTTACGACGGATAAAATATGTATGTATGGCTGAATGCTTTAAATACAGATGAGAAATGAAATGAAGAACCACAAAAAAATGCTTAATTACTTGATACTCAATCGTTAAACCAGCGTCAATATATTCTGTGATCCACTATGACGAAATATTTTATGCATTTCAAAATCATTTTTATTTCAATATACGTCTTATTAATTTCTAATTTATTAGGTACACTCTATTGTGTTACAATTAATTAATATCGAAGTTTATTATACTTTGCATTAATTTATATTTTGATGCATTTACATGCACCGATGCATGTGAAATAGTAGTCATTTTAAAAAAACTGGAGGGTTAGGTATGACAGAATTCTAATATGATGACGTGCTTCTTTTATATTGAAGTCTTCAGGGAATGACGGATGATAAGATGTGAGCACGAACCGTTAAGTCAGCCCTTGAACCTTCAGCAAGATCTTAGCTGACGGCCCAGGCTTATAGAAGCACAGTCTCCATGTTCACCTGTCCCATGGGACAGTTTCGTGAGCTCGGGATGCTGTCGTAGCAGCGCAGCGAACCAGAGATCCTTTCCTTCAGGGCCCTTGCTATTCTGGTATACATCGCTCTTCCTGGATTCCAGCTTCGTTTCGTTTACGATCACGTTGCGGGATCGTTTCACATACGAATGACTATGCATAACAGCTCGGCACTGCGCTTCCAGTTTTCTCCTCAATAATATTTTGTCGAACACCGTATAATCTGTCCTTTGTGAGAAACTGAATGTTTTAGTTTGTTAGAATCGATAAATAGTACTCTAACCCTAAAGCTACCAGCCTTGAATATATACTACATTAATTTATATAAGGTGATTCGTAAATGCATGTCAATACTTCAGGGGGTAAATCTACACACTAATATAAGTAAAAAAAAGTCGTATGAGCATGTCTTATATACCTTAATTTCTAAGTTATCGATGATTAAAGAAAATGTTCGAAAAGCACGATCTCAACTCATTAGACTTTTACTTTTGGGGCCATTTAAAAACTGTTGTGCATTCAACGCAAATGAATAACGTACACGATCTGCAAGCAAGGACATCAAATGGATTTGAGACTATTCGAAGAATACCTGATACAGACTCTTCTCGATTATTGTCTAGCTTGTTCTACACGATTATTGTCCAGGTGTCATCCCCACCACTAGGGGTAGAGGCCGTGGAACCTGTCAAGCGCATACTTTGTTGTCGAAGCTCGACCTTCAAGTACAAAACGAATTTATGAGGGTCTGAAGCAGTTCTCCCTATCAGATTATTGTCCCAACGCGGACCCGATTTCGGGACAATAATCGAGAGGAGTCTGTATTTTCGAATAGAAGCATGAGTTGGGCACTTCGGACGTTTCTTTTAATCATCCATAACTCGAAAAGTAAGGTATGTAGGACATATGTTCACATGACATTTTTTACTCATATCAGTCTGTAGATTTACCCCATGAAGTATTGACACGTACCTATTTATGAATCACCCTGTTCCACGTAAGTGTGGCCACGAAATAGCAAGACTTTCCTTGAACTTTGCAAACAATTAAGTTAAGCAAAAATCCAAGATAGCACATGACGCCTTGAAGATGCCCATTTTACGGCTATTTTAGGTCTGAGGCGTATTTAAGTCGTCTGTGTGCTATTTGGGGTTGGACTATGTGCATTTAAGTCTGCAAAACTTTCGTAAATTAGAGTTTCCTTTTGGCGATTCACCCTGTATACAAATTGTAAATACAAGTACAACCAAGCAGACGGTTGTGTATACATGAATAAGTAAAAAATGTAGAATCAAAGAACCCCGCACTAATTAGATGGGAAATTTAGTCCCGGTTAATTTCGTTCAGTCTCACATATGTTGTAGCTTATGACCTGGTGAAAAAAAAATGTAATAGGCAAAAACGTCTGTGATGGATTGTTATTGAGATATAGCTAATCAAACGGCAAATAGAAAAGTTACGGTAGGCTCTATCCCTCTAATTGCTCTGAGCATTTCTTATTGCATTTTCTCTAAACTAAGCATCGGAATCGTTTGTCCACAAAAAATTTTCGTTTGTCGCCGTCAATATTAAATGTTATTTTTTTTGTGTTTTTGTTTGTTAATAATAATTCGATTCCGCTGGGTGGACAAACGAAAATTTTGGGTGGACAAACGATTCCAATGCTTAGTTGAGAGAAAATGCAATAAGAAATGCTCAGAGCGATCATATCTTATTATTTATGTTCTTTTGTTAATAATTCGATTCTGCTGGGTGGACAAACGAAGATTTGGGGTGGACAAATGTGGACATATCGTGAACAATCATATCCAACTTGAGAATTAAGGAAAAATGTTCATGGGGATGCTGGTGATAAATTTCTTTATTTTTTTATAACTTTGTTTTGAAGGGTGGACAAACGAAAATTTTCCACCAATACATAACTAGCATGCTTGACATTTACCACGATAACGAGCACGTTTCACAGTTCTCCACGAACAATAGTGTATTTCTAACCTTGCGACAAAGAGTAGCACGTTTCATGTGTTCTACGAAGATTAGCAGAGTTCAGTTTACAAACAGTTAAAATAGATACTAGGCAACCTATTAATGTGATGTTTTTCGCAGCTAAAAGTGAGACGCGCTACTTTTCATGTTGAACTACCCAAACGTACCAGTTTCCGTAGCAAAAAAGCACATGCTATTCTTCGTCGCTATACACGAAAATATGTTTATTTCATGAAAATTTATTAATTAATGGAGTTGCACTCAGTTTCTTGTTAATATTTCTCGTTGTATGAATTACTTTTATACTCGGTGTGCTATAACATGAAATTCCTTATTGTAAGTGTAGGTAGTATAATTTTGCTGAATAGAATAGGTCTATATTTCAGAGGACAAGATTGTCAATTTTCGTATATGATGTGTAACCAAAAAGCCATTGAGATTCACACCGAACACGAAAGAGAGCGAAGATAGCTGATTTTGCCATGGTGGTGGATAATCAGACGGAATTCGCCCATCTGCGTGTGTTTGTCACGAACTTCCGACACTTGTCTGCTCGAGGGTAAATATTTTCACTGAACGCGTCAGTAGGAACGCGCCGAAAAACCACGGGATACCGAACACAAAGGAATTCCTTTCATATTGTGAAAAGCCGCGGAATTTCTTCTTGAAAGCTCAACGACACAGCTAAAAACAGCAATAAACGGTATCTTCTGGGAAATCTCGTTAATAATTCTTAAAATTTATTTCGTAAATAACCCTGATTAAAGGTAGGAGAGACCGGGGACAAACGTAACACGGGACGAATGTAACAACTGTTATAAAACAAATGCCAATCGACCAACAGTCCTCTCCTCCTATACTTATACTCAAATTCCATCTGCCTTTCACCTCAAAAGTAAGTATGCATTATCTCTTTCAATTGTGTATCTTTTTGTTTCAGTTCCGTAAAATCCTCTAAAAGTCTTTGTGTTATACTATATAATTGATGTATTTTCAGGTAAATATAACATTTTTCATTATAACAAGTTAAGTTTGCATATCGTAGCGTGTTTATGAGAGACAGCAAATGTACTTTGAAAAAGCAAAGTAACACTTTGTTATATCAATGTAAACGTTTCATAATTTACTAGGTTTTTACAAAATTATCTGATAATTTTGGTAAAAAAACTATCATCATACATTAATTCATGGTATGGTCGTTTTTAACAAAAACAGCTGCTTCTTTCATAATTTATCAGCTGTTATTATAATACCTAATTTCGATATTCATGTTTATATTGTTTTCTTTTTACAATATATTTCTCTTATATCGATAAATTACTTAGAATTTTGAAAAATTTACTGTATATTTTAATTATACAATGACCAGTCTACATACACGTTGTATGCAATTTTGGATAAAAATCGTTTACACTAATTTGTTGGTTAAAAACAAAGAAATGAGCATTGAGTGTTCCATCAATAAACAAATATCGCGAATAAGATGTCGTTTACAAAAACCTTATAAAAATATGTTTTGCGTTTCCTTTATAACTCAAAGTTGAATCATTTTCGTATCTCTGTAATTATACTTCTGCGTGAATTTCGGGAGGAAAAATATAGGAGATAAAAATAAATTTATACCTGTTTCTTTTCTTCGTAAATGAGATTTACCTACGAAAAAATAGATAAGCTTTTGCGTTGCAGAGGAGACAACTTATGAACTCTGAAGATGGATGATACGGTGGGAATAACGTCATTGATATTCTCTGGTTTATTAACATCCACCCGTCAGCGTCCTCTGTCCACGAGTATATTAACCGGCGCGACCCCGCAATGAGGTTTACCAGTTTCCCGTGTGTGGTGGTTGTGCGCGCGTGAAACGTGTGCACGCTCACACGAACCTCCTGACAGCCAGTGGATAGCCCAACGAACTTGAATGATTCAATCCGACCCTTGAGATAACAAGTTTTCTCCTCAACGACCCTTACAGTCCTTTCAGGGATGCGTTTTTAAAATCGCGGTGTTTGAATAACCGTATTGGGATTATAATCCTTGATAACTAAACGAGATTGAGATCCTTATAAATTCTTTTACCTAACTCTAAGCTCTTTTACACAACAACATGCAGTTCTTTATAAAATTACAAGCAACTTTTCTCTTTAACAATTGTCTCTATCTCAGTTGGTTTTCAGTATACTTATCAAAATATCATTTGGAATATCATCTGTCACTTGGATTATTTTCAGCGCCTGTTGCGTCAGTTTTAATAATTGACGCCGTAAAAAATTCATTTTAAAATAATTGACGACTCAGTGAAGGTACTATGTAAAATTTATTTACTGTAAGATGTGGTCACAATTGTCTGGTTTGATTAATATTATTTAATCATTTTACGTGTTGCTTCATGTAAAAATTGTTTCAGTTTGAAACATATATAACATTGTTTAACATCTCTTTCATTAAAGAAAATAGTCATATACAGTAAAAGTGAAGAATTAATTAATAATTAATTTATATCCGTGAGCCATCCCAGTATCCCTGCAACTGTCATTTCACAAATTAAAGTAATTCCAATATACAATTAATAGATACAGGTTGAATAGTAAAAGTACGACTATTTCTTTACTAGAATTTCGCTATCACTTCCTAGTTACGTAGTCGCGTTTTTGACGCTCAAATTCTTCTTTTATTTTTTAATGTTAGTTGTAAAACACCCGCCACATTTAAGTACATATACAATATTTCTCTGTTTTATGTAAATCAAAGTCTCAATGTAATAGTAATACACTTTTTGTACACAAAACCTTACGTTCTTATGAAGTAAAATAAATAAAGTGGCCGTATTAGGGACACTGGCAGTAATTGGAATATTTACCCTATATTGTTTTAACTTCGAGTCTGCGAAAAGCCGTATAACTTATACATAGAATGACCTAATATTTTCAGGTTTCCTAAATGTGTTTGTTGTTCTTGTTCTTGTTCTAAGTATACTGCGAACTGGAAAGCTTTTCCGCTGGTCGAATTTATTAACGTTTTTAGTGTCTCCGCGTGTCCACGCGGTATATGTATATACATACGTGCAAGGTATACGATTTCACGGTCGGCCGGGAATTTCGCCGTGGCGGAGGCGGCAGCCGCCGCGGCCACAGCGAGAAATCGTCCAGCTATAACGAAATCGGCAAATCGATCGTTCGCGGAGGCCGTTCGTTTTGTACTCACCCGTTTTTGGTGAGCGACGCGCGATGCATCATGGATTTCCATCGAAAGAGATAGTCCCGGCCGGTCGTTCGTGAACGCGAAAATCAACGATCCGAGGGCAAGAGGCGAAATGAGTTTCCGGTGGCGAACGGCGAAAAACGGCTAATGACGTCAAGCAATCCGGCGGAACGACGTTAGTGGACCGTCGAGAAAAAAAAACTGCATCACCCGAACCTTCCGTATTTAATAATGGTGTACATCATCCTTCCTGTTAGAGGTGATGAATGGTCTTAGGAACGACGAAAAGTCGCGCGAGATTAAGTAGCGTCGTCGCAAAAAACTTCCTATTAAAATTTTTGTAACAAAAAAAAAACGTTTAGAGGAGCGAGTGGCGCTTGCATAAGACAACACGTGTGGACGGAATATCGTTAGAATATTTTTGGATCACATAAAGCCCTCCTTTTGTTTGATGTATCGGTTGATTTATAACTTGAAGCAGAATTTTTCCTACTAATTCCATTATAGAATAAGCCATATACGTGTTTGGACAGTAATTACTTAGTTACTTGAAATTTATAGTTGATACTGAAAAATAAATATATTTGTTTATCGAAATGTATACACATGATTAAATGATAATTGCATTAATATGAAATTAGTACTCAATATCAATATTTAATAAAGAATTATTCATTTGAAATGGGATTATGTGAACTGGAAATTGGATTATGTACACTGGAAATATAGCAGTCCTTCAAGAAAATAAGAAAAATTACAAATAACTAAACAATTCGTGATTTTTCCATCCTGTGATAAAGGAAAAACGGTTGTAACGTGTCGTTGTATCTAATATCTATTTTTATTTATGTTGTAAGTTAAAGATTTGTATTGAACACCAGTTATCAGAATATAAGAAACTAGGGAAAAGTAAATATGTACATGTAAATGAGTAAACAATGAATGTTCAGACATATTGTTAGATTTTTAAACAATTATATTATACAAAAACAAAAATCAACAAGTGTAAATCATTACTAAAAGAAATTATTACACTGTAAATAGAAGAATTTCATTAATCTCGGCCAAAATTTTTGTTTTGCTTGATTCGATACTGTAACGTATGTTTGTCGCAAATGTACAAAATCTGCAGTCTAGTAGTGTACAACAGTGTTGGCAGAGTGTAGACTGCAGAGGTATTGGTACACACTGTGAAGCTCAATTAATTGAAATAAGTATCACTAATTTATAAAGTGGAATAAAATATTGCTACATAACGTTTCATAAGAATAAAAATTCATTATTTTGCAATAGCCGAAAATTTGGTTGAATAGCCATCACGTGTGTAGTGTTATTAACAAACGTGGTATTACAGTTCACGATGATAAACGCGTTGTTCCAGAGTCGCATGCGTCCCCAGAAATCGATCAAGCGTTGGACAATGATTGGAAATCAAATGCCATTGAATAGATCGGTCGGCTAATTGAAACTCACAAACGCTGATGTAAGTTAAATAACGACGTTGATTGATCGACTCGTGGTATCGATGATTCCTTTGTGAATCGTAATCGATCATTTCTAACCAGAAACCGTAATGAACAAAAAGTGGTGATGTTAGTTGTCGAATGTGCTTAACACGTTCAATAACGTACGACACGGATTATTCTTGGAATAATTGGTAGATATATCGGTGGTCTCTTTGATAACCATTGCGCCGAAGTATTTTAGGCTCTTGGTAAATAGAGATTCGGTTATTTTAAATCTTTGATTGGAACATTTCTGTATTCCATTTGCATTCACATTTTTTGTCCCCTAATTAACAGCAGGTGATCTTTGTAGGTGATGTCATTACATTGATTTCATTTCTTTCTCTTATGTTGGACTTAGCTACAGAAGTATACGAAGATATTCGAAACACTAAGGAAATACACATACGTATGTACCGGTGCTTAAAACGGTTCCTAAAATAACTGTTTCAAACTGTTACATAAAGGTTCCGACTGAAACAGTTATGAAGAACTGTTATTCTGGCTATTCAGTTAAGGTTTTTATATCAGCTCCCATATCAATTCTATAACCGTTATTTTTAGGTTCTATATAATTTCAAAAATGATTATAGAACCGATTCTCGTAGCGATGGTACAGAATTTTACAGCAAATGAAATCACAACATAGTACGTTTATACATCGATTATTGTATACACATAAGCATATTTTTTGCGAAGTCAGTATGGTAAAATTTTGTTATACATTTAAAAATTTACATTAACGAACACTTTTCATATTACAGAATAATTGAATGTATACAAATGTGTACATATATATTTACTTACTTATACATAATGATTTTTAAAAAATTATGCTAATACATAGTAATCTAGAGCTGTAATGTGTTGTGATTTCATTTACTGTAGATCTCTCTACAATTATTATGAAAATAGCATTTTTCTCTGTATGACACAGGCAGAAATGTTATTTTTCTGACAATATGCCCTACAAATTCCATGAATCAGTACAGTAAAAAAACGAGATTTAAAATCGCTTGGTCGAGAAAAATAATGGATAAATTGGTAGGTATTGGATATGAATGTCATATCGCTCTAAAATCCAGTGGCTTGGTAAAAATTTCAATAAACGATGCATATCCGACTCTAATCATTTATGATTTATACAGAACTTTTTCGACAGAATATTGTCATAACTCAGCGACAAAATTTATAAAAAACGAGAAGAAATATAGGCGGCTCATTTTAAATTATGCTTTCCTTTGACTCTTGTTATTTCAGCTATATTTCGTAGGATAAATGATTTTAATACACAAATCTGTGATACCTAAATTAACAATAAGAACAACTACATTTCCTTTAAGTAACACTTTTCTTTTTATGCAAAAGGTTAATTCAAAGTCGTCAATTATTTCACAATAATTTGTTTTTAAATTTTGTATTCGACAAATACCATATAATTGTAAACTGGAATGTGATAACAGGAATTGCATGATATGGAAATGTTTGGTGAAGAAATTCTTTTCAACCAATTATTGGTGACGTAATTAGTGGAAACAAATTAAATAAAATATCCTTTTAAAATAGCAGCACGTATAAACATCTGATGGGAAGGTAATGAAATTCGTAATTGATTTCCGGTCATCATAAATCATAATCATAATCTTTTTATGTTTCTTGCGTAATATATCTGAAAATAAAGTAAAGGATAAATAAAAATGATTCGTTATTAATTTCCGGTCACCATAAAGCCTGAAATATACGGGCATTTTACACACTGCGTATCTTCCTTATGTTTCGTGTCTCATATTGTATATCTGAAAATAGATTAAGGAATAAATAAAAATTAACGTATATGACGAGTAGTTGTAAAATGAAATTATTGGGTTGCTTTATAAATAACATCTGTTTCTGTCTTCTAAGTTGTATTTCGTCAATAGTAATTGAAAATTACTAATAATTTTCATTGTTATATTTAAGAATCATTATTAGACTTCGCAACTTTTATTATTGATACTGTTTGTTTCCGACTTATCACGTTTGTTGCCACTAGAAAATTGAGAGGGATCTGTCATCTCTCACCGATTGGTATTCTTATCCACACACGCATGTTGTTTCCGTGTTCAACTGATAAGAATTATTCAACTCTCATTATTTTAATTACATTTAACGTTCAGCTTTGATGTCGCAGCCGGTCAATAGAACAAAATCACCCATCGAAAGACTGTCGACGCTTAGTAGCAAACATGTTAATCCAATAATAATTATTGGACATGTTAATTGCAAATACATGAAGACTATACCTACTTCCAAATTAAAGTAGGTAAATATTTACTGAAGGGGACACAGTTCCAATGAGCTTGACTTTCACATATGTTGTCAAGGTTAACATTCTGAAAAACTTTTCCCTATACATGTACCCGTCACACGGGCTTAGTTTTTTAGATATTCGCAAAAAACAAAGTTACAGAAAGAGAAAGTTAAAATCAATTAGAAGGTTTTAAATAACAGTCATTGGCGGACGGGTACCTAGGTACACTGGTCATAAAACAGTGTGAAACTTTTTAATTATAAACGAAAGGGTTAAATGTACTATATTGTATCCAATTGAATCAATTTTACCGTATTGACGAATAGCAGGGAAATCTCTCTACGAGATCTTGATGTATTTGCGAAAGCTCTACGTGGAACAGCCATACATCTATCAGCATCGAGCCAAGAATTTATTGTAATCCGTCTGGAGTATTCTACGAAAATTCTTGAAGTTCAACCGGGTTCCAGAGTATTCCGATCCCGAGAAGTTCGGGCCAGCGCGGTAGGGTACTCCGACGCGGTAAACTCGGCCTTTTCCCTTCGTAGCTTCGAAGTTCTGGCCGGGCCGCGATATTGTTAGAACTTTCTTGCAAGGTATGCCGCAAGGAGGTACCTCCCCTCTCGCTTCTCCAGAACACGGGTACGTTTGCACCTTATATATCACAACCCGCCGCGGATGCTTCTTTAATTGGATACGGCCGACCATAATTGGGGAACAGTGGAAGAACGATATTAAAAAAAGTCGTTTAGTATTCCGTTCCGCGTGGATCCTTCGATCACGCGCACCCGCGAACGGGGTAATTTTCTATGAACAGGGTACTCCTCCAAACAAACACCACGTCCGCTGTTCATTGTTCGAATGACTCTGCAATTACGGATCCTGTCCAATTAGAATGCGACCGCCAATGCAATGTATTGTAGGTATTTTCTTTTATGTTCCACTGAGAAAGGTATTTATTTTGTGGTTAACAAGTCGAAACACTTTATGGAGTATTTCGCATTTAATTTGAATAAAGGTATCCTGATGTTAAAATAAATTGAAAAACACATAGCTGTAATCGCCAGTTATTGAGAAAGCAATGGTTATTTTTTTAAATAGACAGTTTATTGTGAAGGTTTGTAAGATGTTTCTAACAGGTGGTTAAAACCTTTTCTAATTTGTAGTGTAATATTTAATGAAAAATAGTGGACATAAGTAAATTCTTTACGATTAAGAAACGATTTTCTAGTTAGGCAATGTAATATGTTGATTCTTATTATTTAACACTAATGTTACTTGCAGTAAATGTATATCCATTTCAAACGAAATGAAAGTATCATTGTTAAAGAGGAAACATTAGTAAATTATTGAAATTAAAAATGAATTTATATTTTGTTAATTATTAAACATATTTCTTAACGTTCCTCTATTGAGAATAAAGTAGGGTAAAATAATTTTCACAGAAATATCAGTGCAGGAGTTTAAAGAAATGGATGTCACTCACTTTTGCTACTTAATTTTGCAATTTTAAGAAACGTTTCCACGATTTTACAGTTTCCTCAGTTTTCCTTTCAATCTTTTTTCCAAGTTAGTACCCTCTTTAAGCTCTTTCATACTTATTAACTATCAGTCTTCTTATGAGTGCACTTTAAAAACTGGATCAAATGGGAAATTACTTAATTATAGCCTATCATATACTTCTGATCTGCATCTGACTTGATTAATAGAGGTGTCTTTATTCAATATATGTATATATACTTACACTTACATAATTGTAATACATAAACGTAAATGTGCATGTACTTTCACTTCATTGACACGTATATTGGAAATAATATTTAAAAATGACTATTAAAAACTACAATTTCAGTATTATTACTGATTCACACATTGTTAGATTTTGTTAAAGAATCGTACAAATAATTAATTTCGTAATGTTCATACGTTTTCTAGCTTCTGTCTTAAACGTGTTCATTATTTCACATTATTGTTATTATTATTAAAATTGTTATGAAACAATGCATATGATATGCAGCTTAATAAACTGTATTACAGTAATTACAAATATGACTATTCTAAATGTCTCGAGAAATGTAGGTATATATGTAGGTGTATAGCTGTTGTCTAAACCGAATCTACTTATGGATATGCATACGAATCTTATGCTACCATGCCATATTTAAAGGTTTCATTTCATTATGTAACGTTTGTCAAATGTGGTCAGTCTGACGATCAAATTATCGCCTGTTAGCAAAATTTTCTTCTCTAGTTGCATTTAACGTCATTGGCTAATTTTTTCCACTTAAGTGTATTTAATTAATTTATTGTATTTAAGTGTATGGATTAAGTTGATGCATTACCGTGAAAAATATGGCTACTAATTCGTCGAATAGATCCAGTTGAAGGATAGCCAGGGTGTGGCTAGAGAGTTTACCGGATGTTTAGGTCTAATCAGGATGGATATGGCGAGGTGATAATGAGGGGTCGCCACCCTTGGGTGCCACGTGGGCCCGAATGAAGACAAATAGCCAAGCTCTACATTCACAAGCCTGTATAGCACACTCATCTATGTTGATGGTCGTTGTTATATTCCATGTCAAGCCCCTGCCATGCATCATTACACGTGCCACATAAGACAGTGCTGAAAATATGCCTATATGAGAATTCGGTCTAAAATTTAGTTAGACGCTTATTCTTCCTCGATTACACTTGAACTTTTTCCAATTACATCGTTGATATCTAAGCCTGTGAGATGTACCTTTATTGGAGGCATTCTGCATTCTGTGAAATTTGAACAATTACTTTCTCTCGATTTAGTTAGTATTGAAGATATATTAAGTGTGAAATCAATAAAGTTTTAATTGTACTTCCCTGAAGCTTGAAGTCCATGAGATTCCACAGTTAAATATTGAAATACGAGCACCAAAATTGAAACTCATATATGGAGCAACAATTAAGCAGTTTAAATATTTATATTATTCAAATGGAAGTATGCCATAATTAACTTTATATCTTATATGTTACTATGAATAAAGGAAGGTGGAAGAATAACAAAGTATAATATGTACACATACTCTTTTACGAACACTTATATGTACAAATGACATTTTTTATGTTTCTATAATATGTAGACAAGCATGAGTATTTGATACATACGTATAATTATTACATTAATATGCATTAATATACAGTGATCTACATATTCGTTTAACTATTCCTGAAATAACAATGAAGTGTAAAAATTGGTATGCCATTTTATTTGTGTATCTTCATTGTTTTTACTTTTATCATACTTACTATATGTATACCATCCACTAGTGTTAACTATTTCTCAATTTTGAAATGAAATTTGCAGTTTAATGCGTAATTTGTAGAAATTAAGGTAACAGTCAGCAGTGAACAAATTTATGAGTCACTGTGTGTATAAATATTGCATTCAATGTACAACACCTATAAGTGTAAATATTTACAGTCATATGAAATAAATTTAATTATTAGTCACATTCTTACTCACATTCAATGGCAGCTTATTCTGTTACACTAAACTTTACCGATTACATGTTATATTTATATCTTTCATATTTTACTGCCTTCCAATTTGTTTTTTTTCTCTACCTTGTTTTGCAGCAATAACGTTGTACTATGTAGTAAAGTTGAATTATTATTATTGATTTATATAAATATATATCTTGTATGCGGTTATTTTGATGCCCAAATGAAATGGTATTTCACATTAAAGGAATTCTTTTTATTAAAATAACTCGGACAAGAAGGTACTACATTTTTTGTGAGATAGTGCTGATATGATTTAACTGGGTCTAAATCCACAGGTCGTTGTATATGACGTGCGAAGAACAAAAGCTACAAGAATTAAGGTCGTGGGGAGCGTTCTGCAGTGGTTACGAACTCAATGATGATCCTGACAAGGGCGCGTGTAGTAGGAGGGGCCGAAAGTAAGGGCGTGTCGAGACTTTTCTTTTTACCCCTGATAAAAACTCGTGGTAAATCCGAACAAGGGAGATCGCTGTAGAAGAAGGGTAGAATACTTTCCAGTTACCTGTACAAGTCCAACGAACTTATTCCTTAACCGATGTTCACACTTCACGTAACGTATTCTAATAGAATTTATTTTTTTTTAAATAAATTTGTCTAAAATCACTTTTTAAATTGCTTTACTGTAAGAACCATTACAGCTATAATAAATTTCAAGATATATATACCTATTCGTATTATTGTTTCATGAAGTTCGTATATGTACGATTGACATAAGATTTCAGGACCTCATGTCTTAAATTAATTACTGGTAAGTGAGTTACGATAAATAAACTTACTCGTACTAAGAAAGGGACAATTATGAAGTGTTAATAACCAACTCCGCTGAAAATTAGCACAGAAATATATTTACGCATTTCTTTCACCGCTAAACGTCTTTGTTATATACATACATGAAATCGGTTGACAAAATTGGGGATGAAAAATTTATTCTCTTAAATATCTTGGAAACTATTGCAGGCAGACAAAAGGTTTGAATCACAGAAGGTGTCCAGGTAAACCACAACCTCTTGTTGTATATACTACATATGTTATATGTACAAATGTCATTTGTACATATAAGTGTTCGTAGAAGAGTATGTGTACATATTATACTTTATTATTCTTCACCCTTCCTTTATTCATAGTAACATACAAGATATAAAGTTAATTATGGCATACTTCCATAGTTCATATTATATAGATATGGGTTAACATATGTTTGTTATCTTCTTTCTCTGATCCCAAATCCACGCCTCATAACACATTCAATTAAAAAAAATAGAGATGACCTTGAAATCTCTATGCCTTCACCGACGCAGAAAATATTTGTAATAATATGCCCCCTTCTATACCGTGTAAGTTTTGTATATAACATGTTTTCATATTATAACAAATAACGATCATATTATAATATTCAAAGTGGACATATTTATTGCCCCACCCTGTATACTTTGTAGTACAATACTACAAGAAGAATATTGTGCTCAAGTTAATCTAATTTCATGCTGATAAAAAAAATCCTGTGAAGGTCATTTTAAATGTTTTTTCAAGGTCATCGTATTTTTTGCATATTAACATGTAATTTTTATAACGCGATGTCGTAGTCGGCGTCACGATGAGTTGAACGACCTACACACCATGACCTTGAACTGAACTTGAAGGCGCAGAAATCAGCTTCAGTTTGAAGAATGCAGAAGTAAATAAACGTAATAAGAAGTTAAAAACAATTTTTAAAACCATATAAATCCTATTTAGTCATTTTTTCATACTTTAAATAGTAGCGGAAATAATTTAGGTGCTCGAGTTAAAATTAACACCCTGTATATATATCCATTTCTAACATGACAATTATTATAATTCAGTAATGCTGATCTATATTTATAATACCATACAATACTGCATTCCGTCATTATCACACGATGTACCGTTGAAAAGTCTCTTACTGGTCGACATTTGAAGCTTCTATTGACCGTATCACGCGGGGTAACGGGGCATTCATTCAAACTTTCCCTCCGAATCCCGGTTTGTACCCGACGCTTATTCCGTCCCATGTTATTGTCATTTCGCTCGTCCACCTCAAAAATGGATAAACGCCAGGAAGAATATCTCCGCGTCCCGTAACCGGAGGCTCTTTATTCTTCGCCATTGTTAAATCTCGCCCCCGACCCCCCGGCCGGTACACCAGGAAAGGGCGCGCGGGTAACTGCGATTAATCATTTTGTTTTTCGATCCCTCTCCGCGTGTCCCGCTCGGCCGACTGCTTTTTCCAAGTTTCGCCCGGTTTTCACGGAGGACTCGAGTAATTGTTCGCCCTCGCTGTACGAACAACAAGCGCGTCAAAAGCCGGACGAGCCCGGGCGGATTCGTTAGATGAGCATTTAACGAAAACCGACGCGTGGGATTCCCCGTTTCTCTTCCCCGTGTCCGTTGGTCCCTGTATTCTTCTTTGTTCTGTTTTTCGTTTCAACCCCACCACGATCATCCCTTTCTTCAGCGACACGTACGAACACCTGTCAGCGTGCTCGTGCGTGCGCCAATGTCGTAGGATTTACGTGCGCGATTTTGTGAGCCGTTTTAATTCCCTCCGTCTCTTTTTAGCAACCCCCCACCCCCCTCGCATTCTGCTTCCTACCGCGTGGCGCCAATTCTCGTGCCGCGCCAACCTCGTCTCGTGGTTCTTTTTGCTCCGATTTTCTTCCATTTCCTGTTATATCATCCGCGACGCTTTTGATAATCGCGTTCCGTCGTAAACGGCCCAGAGAAGGGAGGACACCAGCTGAATCGCAGCGACGATCGAACGATTCGTCCGGAAACTTCCGTGCTTTTCCCACCCGCCTCCCACACCCTTTCACTAGCTTCCACTGATAACGGCTAGCTGAATTCATACATTGCTTCTTCCACGACCGTTTGTCCCCGGCGAACAATGGCCCGTTTAAGTGTATCCTGTACAGGTGGTCCGGCGATATCAGACGGCAACCTTCATGCTTTGCGGCGAGCCTTCTAATTGCAGTAATTTATCGGACCACGATTACACTCTCGCTAATGTGGTAATACCGGTTGATAAAGCTCCTCGAAGGATTCTGAGGTCTCTATTTCATTTACCGTTGACGTTTATCTATGTTTCTGCTGGTGTGATCGATAATCACGTTGGATGTATTACTGAAATAATGTGTTTACTGTCCTATTATTGGATGTAGTGCCTAAGTTGATGGATTTTCTGTAGATGATGCGATCATCACGGTTTTGTGAAAAGAATAAACAATTATGTTAACATAACATCTATCGATGGCAATGTAGTACAGAGAATTGTTGTTAAGAACAAAAACTTACGCAGTTCAGTGAGCTTTATTGCTCAAAATATAATTGAAATTAAGCTTCTTTCACCAATTAAATATTTTAGCAGTATCAGGACAACTGACTTAAATTACGATCTTTATTTCTATAAACACGTCATTGATGGTTATAAACGCAAAAAACAGTATTATTTTCTATATCTCCGTTTCTACGTTAATCACGTTTCAAAATGTATTAAAATTTGTAATGTGTCTTATAATACAACTTTCTCCCTTCTGTTTAAGTACTATATTTACTCCGCGGTATTAGAGGATGCATTGTTTTAACAGCGCCTTAAATTTCGTCGCCTCAAGTCTTGCCTAATTTACGCCACAGATAACTGTCTTATCGATTCAGCCGGACGTATGCTCCCTTGTGCAGTTTCCCCAACTTTAATTAGCGTTATTATACTGAAAGTTAATCTTATTGCATACTATCACCGGTTGTAAACGTGTAATACTGCAATAAGTGGTCTCTGCAACTCGGCATTGCAGAGACTAGATTTCTGCATCCCTATGTTTTTACGGAGACATACAATGATTCACATATTTGTTCATCGCTGACCTTTATTTGACCAAACTAAGTATTAAGCTGCAAATTTTATTTCAAAATTATGAAAGACTGGTCACCAAAACACGATGAAAGTAAAAATAATGGAGATACATAAATAGAAATTACATCAATGTTTAACCTGTTATTTCGGAAGTATTTGAACGAATGTGTAAGCCACTGTATGTAGTTGAATTGCGAAATATATGTATATCTATCAAAATGTAAAATTATTCTTCTATGATGAATAAGTGCTGACGATAATATGCTAGCATTTAAGGAGTAATTCACTTTTTTACTTAAGTTTTTGCAGAGAATAGAATAATAGGTACTATTTCAGTACATATGAATATTTATAAGCATTATCGTACGCAGAAACAAAGTACGGTTCCTTTCATTTTTCCTTTCTGCTTCATTTAAGATAATTTCCCATTCGAATAATATAAACATTTTTTAGTAACATTCATAGGAGAACTTTGTCACGCTATATTGTAATATTTTAACGAAGAAAATGAAAGCATTTTTCAGTAACATAGTAGTGACTTCTATTTTGGAACCAGAAACCTATAACCTTTGTCTTCTACGTCTAATAAATGTCAACCAGCAGAAACTACAGACAGGGATGTGCGATCTGTAAATCGGAAGGCGGAGCTTTGGAAGTGTGTAACACTCGAGTGACACCAGCTTGTTGCCGCCTTCTGCCACCATGTACCATTATTTACAAGTGGACCAGAACAAGGAGACTTGAACATTATTTTTTACAATTCATAATAAATAATAAAAATGAATATTTTGATGTGGGTAATACAACGAGAAATAATTTAATCTCCTGAATTAGTTTTTTTATACTATTTTTCATTTCAAGTACATGAAAATGAATGTCATTTTCGGCGTGTTTATTTATACTCTTGGTCATAAATGCTTGCATGTAGACAAGTTGTTTTATTATTAAATCTACACTATCAATCCGCTTTCAGTTCACTCACGCTCCGCTCTCGGTTCGATCACATCCCTGAGTATCCAGATTCAGACTATCGGCCGCTCACGATCACATCCGTCAGTTTATTTTTCACCTTTCTACTATCAAGTTCGTAATGATTTTATCACATACAATAACAGTATTTTCGGATGACGAATTGGCTACAATTACTGTCGCATTGGACGAAGAAGATAAAGAAAGTGAAAAGTGTCAAAGGAGAGAAAACAATAGGTCAATGTTGATTCATTCCAGTTTGATGGTGAGAAAAACTGAAGGGGAATATTTCACATTATATTCCTATTTAGTGGATGATGACGACAAATTCGTTAAATATTTTCGAATGAGTTCATGTACCTACATTCGAAATGATATTATCCAAAATTGAAAAAGGAATATCGAAAAGAAATATCAGATTTCGTGAAGCTATTTCTCCGAGGGAAAAATTAGTTGTATGCCTAAGGTAAATAATACATTTTTAAATATTAAAATATTTTTATAAATACCAAACTCACCTCAGAATGCACAATTAACATAGGCATCCATAATCGGTATACATACAACGTATCTGTGTACTGTTTCATATAATCGAGAGCATTCAGAATACTTATTAACGGGAAAAATATTTTATATTGTATTCCTTGCTTCAAATGGTTAGATGTGGATATTTCTAATCCAAAGTAATTAATTTTAATTTCAAAGTGCATAAAGGATTTTATAAAGGGGTAATACTGAACTTCCTAGCATTTTATAAATAACTTATACTTCAATGCAATAAATAAGTATAATATATTACTAGTAATTATGTAAATTATTATTAGTATAATACTAAACTGAAAAGAATACGAAATTGTTTACTAATGAACAATCTCCTATTTTCATAATAAGGTGATAATATAATTTAAATCGTATGTTTTTTTATAGCTTAAGGGGTAAATTTCCTTTCTTGTGGTCGAAAATATCGATACTTTAAAATTTTCTATATAAACAAATATGAAAATAATTAATTTCAAACTCTGTATATGTTTTTCTTATACTTTTATTAAGTTGAACAAATTTTTGCAATAAAATTTATTTAAAAATAAAGTGTCAACTGTCGAGTGGGACGCTTTGCAAAATTGCTTAATCAACGGTTGACATATCTGCCATCCAGTTTATGTGAAACCAAAAATTGCAATGTAACTATATTTTATACACATACAGTGATCGTCTGACCTATAGTCAACAAAAACAATTGTTTTTCGAGAAATGATAACTGTTCAAATTCAGGTATTCGATTTTACTAAAAAAAATTGCCCGAACTTTTGGGTATTTAAAACAATATACAATCTACCCTGCCTGGAGATCAAATGATAGAAGGACTCTTTCTTGACGTAAAAAAATTTTAGGTTGATCGGTCCAATCGTTTTTTTGAAGCATGTCAACCAACTGCAAAAACGCGTTAAAAGTTTAAAATACAAATACTGTACAAATAT
Organism: Dufourea novaeangliae; assembly: GCF_001272555.1. NCBI lineage: Eukaryota > Metazoa > Arthropoda > Insecta > Hymenoptera > Halictidae > Dufourea > Dufourea novaeangliae. The sequence continues at coordinate 12,928,539 of NW_015373923.1, forward strand.
CAAGTATTTACAACTAATCAACGATTCCAGAGTCGTAAAATATTCCTTCCTTATGTTCGTCGAATTGATTTGTTTTCAGATTTGCCATTGTGATCTTCGAACAAACCTCTTTGGTGGCTTCAAGGCTTCGCCTCGACGATCTCTTTAGCCATGATTCATCCCGAGTCATCGCGGAATTTCGATATTGCTCGTTAATTATGATATCTGTAATTTCCATCATTTTTAAAATTACAAAAAATTCTTTCTGCTATAAAGCTGAAATTTCAATCGTTTTTACCCTGAATGAAGATGTCTCCACATCAGTTGCCAGAGTGTTGTATTGAAACTCTCATAGGTATTTTGTGTTTCGCCACCCAAAAACGTTTCTAATAACGCTGTAGTAGACGAATCCCCATAAATTGATTTTATTCCTTTTTCGACCTCTTTATAAACTCGCTGAAATGTTCAAGCTATTGTGCAAAGCCTATTGCAAGGAAGGGACCGAGTGGCGGAGCATGCTGCGCGTTCCCTAGTCCCTATGGTATAGCTATTTGCGTTACCTGTTCACAGTCAATAGCGAAACCGGCAATAGCCGCCTTTATTTTCTGTGAGTATTTCGTTCCACGGCTTTATGTGCATATTTCTGTGATGTTAATTTGATGATAATTGATTATTTTGATCCGCTTAAAGAGATCCCTCTCCGTTAACGAAAGTGATGTATGGTATTTGAAAAAAATGAGGAATATTATTAGGGAACCATGGGTATTGAACTTCTTCGACAGAAATATTAAATTTGTTAAAAAGTAATAGATTATCCATTGGTATACATAGTACGTTATTGACAAACATTAGATATTATTATATTTAAACTACGAATTAGAAGTATGACCTGGAAGGGCAATGAAATTAATGAAAAGTTTTTCACTACTTTCATTATAATTTTGAACGGGGTGTTATTATCTGAATGCTCAACGGTATCGGGAAATTTTCAAGACTTCTAGCCGTTCGAGCAATTTTGCCAGAAGGAGAAACTTTGTGACCGCGTATCGGATAAAATTTCATAACAGTTTCCATTGGGAGGGAATATTGCGAACGAACATTGTGCGAAACAGGTTACAGTGGAAACTGTGCCCGGGATTAGTATGGATAAGTCTGGCAAGAATTTCTGCACTTTAACCACTACTTTATAAGTCTTATCTTGTTATGAAAATTAGAAGCGTCCGAAAATTAAAATAATGCAAAATAAGGGTGCGTACCTATACAACGCGCCTGTCCGAACATTTCGTAAACAAAATTTGCATTATTTCCTTATGCAGTTTGTGGCTCTATGGTTTGAAAAATTATTCCAATGTTCAGCAAGTTTCTCTTGCAGTCGCATTACGCACCAATGAAAATTGTATTGTGTTCTAATTTATGGCAATGTGTCTATTATCTATGCACCGTTTTATAGTAAACATTATTTCTTAAGTTTGTTACACAGGGTGAAAACCGGAATTTTGGGGATTACATCTGTACTTTAATTCAAAGTTTATGAAGTGGGCACGATCTACTATACACGACTTTACTATCTTAAAATAAGCACCCCATTGTAGCGAAATTAAATTCAATGGCGATGAATTCATTTATGGGGGATGTGATCGTGCGAACCCGGCCGCGGCTCTCCTTGAGACCGGCTAGCAAGGCCTCCCCATGTACCTTATTGGAGGGGGGTCGTAGTTTGGAAGGGGTAAACAGGGGAGGGGGTGTTGCTGAGATATTTGGGACGTAGGCAGGTACTGATAGGTGCTTGAAATAGGCAATCTAGCTCTCTCTCAGCGATGACGATACGACGCCAAATCCTCCATGTGTATAGATTCGGTCTGTGGGTGAAGCAAAGAATGAGCTGGTACTCACTTCTGGAGACGAAGAATCGGTTACCCCAACGTCCAACTCTACAGCTTATTATCTAGGTAGGGATGGAACGATCCTAATGACTCTCCGCCCCCCGCACGAGTACCTCCCCACCTCCATGTGACCCGGGCCCAAACAAGTTGGGACGGTTGGAAAGTCGGAGGTAATAGCTCCCCGGGTAACGCCCACGGTAGTCCCAATTGCGGGGCTATGTGATAGCTAAGGGCGCATCTGCTGAACTGGGCTTCGGAAGGGGATAGCGACATCCCTCTCTCCTAGGAGATACGTTCTTAATTAACTAACTAACTATTCCATGGTAACTGCGGACGGTGTTGGGGACAGAGGTTTTAGTTCCCGGGAGCGAACTTTGTCCACCGTTGACTTAAAACAATACATACAGATGGGAATAGGTATATTTAAGCTGGTATAGAGGTATAGAGAAGCTGATAACGAATTCACGCATTATCGCAATTAGTATTTCCAGGCGTTTGCGCGGTCCTTTCGTCACTCTCACGCGTTTTATTGCTCCTCAAAGACGCGTCGTGGATGACGTGCCACGAATGTTGAACGCACCTCTGACAAGTTATGCCGACTTCCGAGTGGTTCGACATGTTTTATTGATCTTAAAGTGTTTCCAGCACGGCGATGGCGAAAAAAAGGAAAATACGACGCACCATAACTGTAACTAATGTAAGCTTCTTTCACGGCGGGGAAACTCTTTGCCGTAAACTTTCGTGGTGGGCGCGGAGCCATAGAAAGTTTCAGTAGCGGCGTACATTTGCACTTGGGTGTTTTTTGCATTTGAATATCGCCACAGGCATCGTTTCCTTCAGGGTGAATTTATCTCTCTCGAATGTGCGCAGTCGGTCGTGGCCGAATGCGTGCGCGTTCTCGCAATATTGGAAACTGAATCAGCGGAAATCCTCGCGAAAAACTTGCCCCATCCCTTCCACCCCCCTAGCCCAATCTCAGGCTCTCGCCAATTCGATTTCTTCGAATCGCTCGATGAATCTTTAGAAATATGTATGTACTATGTACAGGGTATAGAAGAAGGTTTTGTCGTGGTTACCATAGATGGATTCTGCACCTTCAAATCGGTGGAGTTCTGTTAAAAAAAATTCCCGCAAAATTGACATTAATCTCGAAATTTACGATGAAATTTTTTTATTGTTTTATATTCTACTCACTGCAGGGATTCAAAATTTTAAACGAAACATGCACTTACTCGATTTAATATTCGGACGCCATGGTACGTGCGTAATTATTGCTCTATATCCTTACCTAAAATGAGGTTATCGAATTTTCTGATCCGTGATAGGTTAAAACGCATCTTCTAGTTTCCAAGTATATTAGATAAATTACTTCATTGTTTATTGTTTCCTGCATAATAAATCGTAAATGAAATTAGACACAATATTGATGTCGAAAAAATATTCAGACACGTAAAAGGATGTAACGTTTTCCACTATATACAGATACACACAACAAAACTATGGTAATTTTAATATTTTGTTGGATGTCCAGTTTGCCTAATAACATGTTCTAAACGTTTCGGCTATTTGAAATGATTTTAAGTACGTCATTTTGGGTAATACGTCTCCACTCTTCTATTAGTCGTATTTTTAATTCTTTTTCTGTTCTTATGGGTGTCGTCCGAATGTTACGATCTAACAAATCCCATACGTAACACGTTCATTCGCACCAACCTTTTCCAAAGATATATTAATACATATTATGTGCAGCTGTGGCCGTAGAATGATCGAATTAAAAGGAAAAAGGAAAGTGACTAACATTTCATATGTATTCATTGTACTCTTGCAAAAGGAATCCTGAAGAACTTTCAACATTATTTCAAACAATAAATATACCAGAACAGTATAGATTGACATTGAATTTTATGTAAATCATACTGCAGGAAAACGATATATTTCTTGATACAACCTTGGTGAAGAATCTGAAGTAATCATTCGAATATTTCATATGTTACGACCTTTATTTTTTTACTACTTTACATATATAAATTTCAGTGGTAAATATATGGAATGAACAAGTTCTGAGAATTACAGAACAGAAATTTACAGAGCATATATTGTTCTGTGAGTGTCCTAAATATTGTAAGCACTTGGTTAGCGAATAGAGTAACCTACCCGTCACAATTTAAACAATCATCGTGCAATGCATCCATAATGATAAAATACAACGAAATCAGTGCGTCTCATTTCGTTATGTATTTTTTCGTCCTGGCCATCGATCGTATATATTTTTAATCAATGTAGGTGCACGTAAAATAAATAAATATATTCCGCAGCGTTAGCCGTGTTCCCGACATCCAGCGTGAAATATAGGTTGGCGCGGTCTCTTTCGCAATTCAAAGCGGGTTAGTGCAACGATACGATACGACTCGAATCGACGCTTTTGTTTGATTTGGGCTCAGACGTCAATGAGCGAATTGACATGTAAATGAACTGGCTCCCCCCATCTCATTGTCTCGTCTCGTATTATTCCTTTCTTCCAGTCCCCGTTGAATTATCAAGAGCCATCGGAGTGTGTTCGGTGCCGCCAGCATCCGACAGTATTTATTACTGACGTCGTGTTGCGACCATCAGAAGACAGTTTATGTAGACGCCATGTCAAATTACCGTGGACAGTGCAAATAGACCTTATGACATTGTTCGGCAGCTATGACCTGAATTTACGTATTCGTTACAACGTATAAATTTGAAATTTAATAGAATATTCGTAAACAGGCTGAAAATTAATTATTTAAAATATTATGTATTCTTTAATACTGAAAATTAATTATTTGAAACATTATGTATTCTTTAGTTCAGAAAATAGAACTTACGATTTTGTATTATATCTTATAACAATTTTTAACACTGAGCGAGTATTATTTTTATAACTATGCGGACGATACAATCTATCTTTCTGGTATTCTTGAGCGTGTCTTTATTTTTAAAGGAGATATAAATTGAAGATTTTACGAAACTTATGAATGGTAGTATAAACGTAGACAATATTACAAAATCTACTTTCCCTTTTCAAGTGTATAATTAGTTTATTCTTAAACGTTAAGAACAGAGATTTTACAGATCAAAATAGTAAAGATAACAGAAATGAGAATAGAAAAACAACAAGAAAGTATTAGAAGTATTATTTCTTAATTTGTATAAAACAATCTGTGAGGTGCTATATGTTAATGCACAATTGAAAGAATTGTTTCTGCTGGAATATGATGCTTGAATATAAATAATACTATATAGAGATATGAAAACATTACAGGAATGTTTAGTATGTACTGATCAATTTGATGTAGTTTGACAGTATGAAAACAGTAGGTCACTTACATATGATAGATTAGCATCCAATATAATTAAAAATTTGATTTAATTAAATAGAATGTAGTTCAATGTTTAACATCGAGTTTACAGAATCGATACATATTGTAGTAAATTAATATATCACGTTAAATAGTTATCTGGTTTCAAAACGAACACTCTTTGCTTTTTTTCAATAATCACGTTTCTACCTATTGTTGCTTATGATGTAAAATTGTTTAAGTAATCATTTGTATTTCACTAAGTGAATAGGTTTAATAAAATTTTGCTTGGAACCGCAATCGATACTGATGCCTCATATACAAAATAACACATTTCTTAAAGCAAACTGTATCCCAGAGATAAGAAATAAGGGATTGGAAATATACATCAGCATGGATATAAAAGTCGCTTGCAGTATATCAGAACTGTATTTTCCGCGTGATAGTCTATTTGTCAGGACCATTTTCGATCCTTTTTTTCTTCGATAAGAACGATACTCTTATCCAATAGCAAGCAGTTTATGTGAAGAAAAAGGGAAACCGCAGGATTGAGGAAACTCACCGCTGGCCACTTCGTTTGTTCGAAAGGTCCACTGCTCGTAAGCAAGTGGCACGTCGAGATAAAGTTTAAATCTCTGAAGCAATAAAAACGCATACCGGGACAATATATCTTGCGATTGATTTCTTTTCCCCCTGGTCAGCACTGAACAACGTATCGTCTGCTAAAGATGATATACTTTATGTACGAAATTTTTATTGTTATCCTCTCTTTTATAAGGTGGATCATCCTTTATAAACGATATTTACGTGAATCTTCAGAATTAAAAAATTATTAATAATTAATAAATTCCTTTGACGAGGGAGAAAAATGCTTGAAAACAATTGTGTGTTAACCATTATCATTGAAACGTAGAAGATCTACATTAGTCGTAAATGAACGGTGTAGGTACTTGCTATTTTATTTTGAAGATGAATATTTTCATTATAACAAACAAAATTCCATTTTACATACTTAAAATCCTATCTAAATAAATGGTTACGGTTTCGTGACCTCTTATTAAAATAAGATTTTTCCTGTCGTTTTTTATAAAGACTAAAACGTGACGTATCTTTTTCTGTTGCATTAGGTATATATTTCACTACACTGACAACATTCCTTTATACAAATCACAGTAAACGAGAAATTAACCTGTAGTCTCTTATTAAAACAAAGCTGATGTCTTGGAACATGATACTGTGGTATTTAGTAGCCCTTCTCCGCAAGGCCTCTTCACAAGTACAGCATTTGAGGTAACATTGACATGTATCTCTGTGAGGTTCTATTAGAAACGTAAGTTCTTCTGTTCATATTAAATTAGATAAAAGACTAATACTTGTCGGTGCTGATTTTAAACTGATTTATTTTTTTAAAAACGGCAACTACACAAAGTAAAGCATGCGATTTTTGAACTAAATTATCATTTTCTTTTTCTAATAACAAAAAGAAGACATGAATCGGAAAATCACTTCGACAAGTACTAAATTATAGTCTTAAGAATATTCATGATAAATTTTATTCAAATCGGTAAATAATTATTCAATACAAAAATTATTCAATACAATAGTTTCTGAGATATTTTTGTTACCGTGAATACTGTAACTGTGAAGAGGCCTTGAGGAAAAAGAGCTGCTACGGTATTATTTTTCCATACATAAAATTTCTTTTTACCTAAATACAGCTTAATTTATACACGAAAGGATGTATACCTTGACTTTTAAACAAAATGTTTATTTTATATGAGAAAAGAGTTCATAAATATAACTCTATTTTCCGACCTGTTAAAGATATTTAACCGCGTAAGTCGCAAACCCAATACAATGGTATCTGAAGAATATACGGTAAAGAGTATAAGTAATATAAATTATTGTTCATCTTCATCAAGAAAGAATATGTCGTGAAAAGATCGACGTAGCGTACATGCAATTTGACGAAACGTGTCCATTCTTTTCTCTTTTGCGTGACAAAGAACGATACCCTTTTCCTACGCGTCGCTCGATTTCGCTTTTCTTTCGGGCTTTCCATTTTTCTTGCTTTGTCCTCCAGCGTCCGTTTCACTGCAGCCGACAGTCGGCGCTGGCTTATTTTCTCGTTGAACGACACTCTCTCGCAGAGGCGTGCTCGTGCCGGATGCTTAACACACGTTAAAGAGGCTCATACGCGTCTGAAAACCTCAATCAACGTCCCCTACGATGCTGCTCCTTTTTGTCCTCATGCAATTAAGTTCTCGAATGAATCAGTGCTTCCGGGCACATATGGTCTATCATAAATATTAATTCTGTGATCTTTACCACTTTTTGTTTCATTACATTTTTTTCGCGGAACCATCTTTGAACATCATCCATCAGTTCTTCAAGTATAATTATCAAAATGAGGTGTAGTGTCCCATTAGTCCTTTACAGTGATATCATATGTCCCAATGGATTTTAGCGATAACAGACAAAATTATAACTATGAGATAAGTTTATTCATTGAAATGTCTTACAAACTGGTTAGCAAAGTCAAACGGCTAATAGAATAAAATAATTAATTATGATATTGGGAATAGAAATGTGTAAAACATTTAATATATCTAGAGTCCAATTCTTGACTCCATATTGAATGTTTTCCTATATTAAATAACTGCAGCTTGAACATACAGTTCTGGTTAGTTTTTCGACCTTAACTGCTAAACATCTAATATATCTGTCTGTTCATAAACATTAGTTATAAAGATAAATAGTTGAATTTCGTAGTTCCCAGCTGACATTGTAAAATTTACCTTAGGAAGTATTGTCCCATCAGTCTCGAAAGGGTTTAGCCATCCAATAGATAAAACAACCGCAGTTCCGATGCAAAGGTTCAACTTCGTCGAAAAAGTGATTTTCTCATCGGGTGATACTTCAGTTCGATCGACAAGTAACGTGGACAGAAAGACGACGCGTACGATGTCGCTGTTCCGATTTATTAATTACAGGGGGTTAGCGCGGTCGCGTACACCGGCTACAAAAGGGAGGGCCGTCTGCGTGATTGGTGAATAAATCGGCAGATTAAGCGAGGAAAATTTTCCCAGGGGCAACGAATGGTGAGCGGAACCATTGGGAGGGGGTTAGATGGCATGGGCGAAGGGGTGACGGTCGTCAGAGAGACCGATAGGGGTGCGCGACGGTGGGCCGAAAGGAGAGAAGCGAGGCCGCGAGGCAATATTTTCACTTCGCCCTGGTTCTTTCGTTCTCTTTTTCGTCTCTACGGCGTCGTTGCTGGTCTCACCTCTGTCCCTCCAACCCCGATTTCACGCGTCCCACTCGCTCCAATCGAAGTCCCGCTGCACGCCAAATGAAAACCTATCGATCGCGTTGCCCTGTAGGCGGATTTAATTTAATTTGCGACACAGTTGTCGCCCGAGACTGCCAAGAAGGCGAAGAGATGGTGAACAAGAGCGAGACAGTATGGTTAGAGGTAAGCTTGCTGTCGTTAAATTGGCCTGGGGGTTTTAAAATTCCCGTCAGAGAAGGGTAATGCAAGTAGTAAGTTTTATAATTTCTATCGTTGTTCACTGGCCGCCTTGAAACTGGTTGTTGAGGATTTAATATGATGAAAAAAAGTCCTGTGATCATGAAGCCGAAAATGATTATTTAACCCTTCCTCAGACGATATCAGGTCACTTTTCACCCGTATTTATGTCTTGTGTGTAGCACAGAGGTTGTATGTGCATTCATCCGCATGGCTTAGTCTTATCACTGTAATATGAACAACGACTGTGTCGAGCGTTTCAATGTCTCCAGTGGGCAGCATTCAATATACCAGCGAGAAAAAAGGATCTAACAAACTATTTATGTATGTCTATATTTAGTGAATTTTTAGAACGTGAACAAAATCATCTGGGGAACATTCCAGATGCTACAGTAGCAGACAAGGAAGTCACCACTTCCCTGATTTCCTTCATTTTTATTATTTATTAAAATCAACTTTAAACGTTAATATACAGCCTTCCATACTGTTTTCAATTCTCTCTCAGAATATATGTAAACATATATTAGAGTTTTACGTTGACGTGAAAAAATAATAAAAATAAAACAAACGAAAAAGTAGTAACTTTTTTTGTCCGCTACTATATATCTGTGTAGGTAATGATTAGAATGCGGATTTTTATGCAAAATAAAAGTTTCTAAAGTAATTTATAAATACAGGAGCAATTGTAGACATTTGTTTTCCCTCTTAAGTATCTTATTGTCCTTTTATTGGATTCAGAGTAAAATAGAAAACTAGTTGGATCCGATGAAAGCTTTGTTTTTTATTGTATTTCACAGAGCCTTATAGGCTATTAATGCATAATATCCGCAGTCTATTAATGATAGATCTCGGAAACTACAGGGAGCAGGGAAAAGTTGTTTTTATGTGGGAAATTTATTCACATAAGAATATATAAGAAAACATTATTTGTTTAAATAATATATTACAAATTCGAATCTTTTGTTTAATTATTAATTATTCTACTTTTCGTTTAATTATTGATTATCGTTTATGTGACTAAATTCCTTATTCAAACCGCATAATTAAAAAAAAACGACTTTTTCCCACTCCTAGTTTCCGAGATATCTCAAAAAATATATTTTCATCCCTCAATTATGGGGGCTGTTATTACCCCCTTTACATGGACGATGGCCGAAAGAAAAAGTACGTGTCAAATATTTTTTGGAGAACACTCTCCTATATAAGTTTCATTAAAATTGGCATGTACGGGCTCGGTATGTTTCCTTGTAAGATATGTTTATTGTATAGGTACATCGAATTACGAAAATACTGAATTCCTCTATTTTAGTCTTTCTTGCATTTCTTTTAGTTATTCCATTTAGAAACGTAATAGAAAGAAATGTTAATGCAAATTCGGTCATAGGGTCTGTCGATTACCATTTTAATTCACATCACGGAATCAGAACACGCGAGAACCATTACTTCCTCCGATATCAATATTCAATGATCCCTTACAGTTACAATCTCCTACATATAAACTGGCTCCTAATATTCAACAGTTGCCCGTGTAGAGAGGTTCGATATGGAAACCAATTTTCTTTATCAAATCCAGTAATAGATCCGCGATGATCTCCTTATCAGATCTTCAGGCGAACATATCGAGGATATTATACGCGTACACCTCACTGGTTGTAAAGTTAGATTATATCGTGCTGCCGCGTTTTGCAGCTCGTGCTGGAAAGAACGGGAATTTTTCTTTCTACCACGGTAGCAGCCCGCGCGTATAACGTTAGGTATTCGCCTCTCAATTGCGTTTCATGTTATCCGACAGCAGTTTGATGCGAAGGTTCAAGATTTCTTACTTCGATAACGGGAAAAGCGAGAAGCCCATAAATGTAAGCCTGAACGTTACCAATTGGCTACTAAGGTTCGTAATACATATGTTCGCGAAACTTTTTTCTTTCGTGTGTTACGTGGAATTCATGTGTCTGAGTGATATAGCGAACGGATGTCAAGAATATTGCAGTGTTACTTTGAAACATAGAAACCAAAAGAAAAGTAGGATATCTAACAAATGTACGCACATTGTTACTTTAACAATACAAGATAACAAAAAAATAATATAATTTTATTAGTTTTTTTTTTTATCCACTAACACCCTGTATATAAAACGTACAAATGAGGTATGATTTATAAAGATATAAAGTGCAGAATATTGGTTTTCCACATTAAGCCTTCTTTACAATTAAATTGGTTTGGGAGGTTCTATTGTACACTATTATACCAGCATAGGTTAACTCACGTATTTACATACATGTGACGTTTCGAAAATATTAAAGTATTAAATATTAATTATAAAAGTTCGGACAACAACGCATTCAGATAACGAGATTTTCTACTATAACAAAACTGACGCTGGAACGCTTCAGCGTAACTCAAGAAAAAATATTACAGTAGGGGTAGAAACCCCGCTAGCTTGTTTCAATTATTATATTTCATCTCTTGCTAACTTTTCATAATTATTATAAGGGAACAACTAATTCTATATTCAACACCATAGGACACATTACGTAAATGTTTATCATTTTAATAGCGTGTTACATAGTTGTAACAATGTTAAGTTGCAACAGTGTCATTTCCATTTATACAGGGTGTCTGAGCTAACACGATCATCTCGAATAATGACTTAACGATATACTTTATAAAAATTTTGAGGCATGGAACTTGAATCGCATCAAGGGGCACCTCTTTAAGGTACGCGTTTTTTGGTGAGTGGCGGCATTTCAAAGATTTCAAGATCACCTTGATTTTTGTTTAACGGAATGACCTATGTTTTATACCATAGATCGATAGAGTATCAAATTCTGAGTAAAAATGTGTTTGAACGAAAGGATCGCTTTCTAATTCATCTCATTTAGTAAACTAGTGTTCCTAATTTCACAGAAGAACTCAAGTCACTTGAACAATGTGACAAAAGTTGTTCCGTTTTAAAGGGTATACGAATGCTTTTGTCCCTCACTGTACCTATAGCTTCCAAATAGTAAGTGTCTTAAAAATTATTTTCTAAATATCTCGTTAAATATTAGGTTTAGGATGTACGAAGATCAACACATTTTTACTCAGAATTTGATACCTTATCGATACAAAAAAATAGGTTACTCTGTTAAAAAAAATCAAGGTAACCTTAAAATCTCGGAAATGCCTCCACCCACAAAAAAAACACGTACTTTATAAGATATACCCGTTGATGCCATTTAAGTTCCACGACTCAAAATTTGTATAAAGTGTACCGTTAAGTCATTATTCGAGGTGATCAAGTTAGCTGAGACATCCTGTATACATATATGCGTATACACGGTAAATTTGCAGCTGTAGGAAGTGATCCAAGGAAAGCGTCCGTACGTTCCTCCAGGTAGCATTGGAATGTTCAAGAAAACGGCGGGAAGAGGTTAATGTCTTTGAAGCGAGAACGTAATTAAGTTTGCGCCCCGACGCTGGAGACAAAGCGAAGAGTGTGTGGAAACAATAAAATTCGTTATTACTAAGCTTAATGACTTGACTCAAAAATGTTTAATCTACCTCTGCCTGTGTCCACAGGCCTCTACGCCTTTGACTTTCGTGTTACGACCTTCCAGCCTTCAACTATGTACTCAACGGAACCCATACCTTTTGTGTATACCGTTTCCTTAACGAGAAACCATCACGTTTCCTTTCCTTTCTTACGTTTTAATGAACAAGAAAGTCATTGTTCTTCGTGCTCCGTAGCTGAACTTCATTTGTTCTTCACTTTAGAACCGCGTAACTGATTTCTGTTGCTCTACCAAGGACGTTAATTATTTTTGGCCTTTACAGTGATATCTCGAGTCCCTTTTACAGAGACCGTTGCATAATATTCGAGAAAACAAGGAGAGATTTTATTAACGATGAAAAGCAAATAAATTGCCTTTGATTTCCTACAATTGTTGGCTAAAATTAATGTACGCCTGTGAGCGACAGTATTGTTCATGCTTATTCTACTCGACAGCTCGTCTTCGTTTAATAGGGTCTGAAACATTTTCAATATCCAAGATTCAAACTTATGGTAATTTTATTTATACCGAGTGCTGCTTTTTGCAACTTTCTCTATAGCAATATTCAAATTGAAATATTTCCTAAATTAATATTAACTTTACATACATGGATTAATACTTTTTTATAGAGAATCACGAGCTCCATCGACTAGTGTACTAAAAATCATACGATTCCGTTTAAAGAAACAAGGTTGACCTTCACAGGTCCTTTATGCGTCTACCCACGAAAAAATTAATAACATCGGAATATGCCTCCCCTCGAAACCATCCAATTTTTATTGGAAACATTGTTCGTTACGGACAATGATAGTGACATAAATTATGATGATGACATCAGGCGATGCACCCTACATATTAAATACGTAGCAAGACAAAACAGCACGAAATCAGTTTTTATATAATGGGGCTAACTTGGCTAACTAAATCTAAAGAACGGTAGAGATGAGAATCAATTGTGAGGTACGAGATTGCACTAGTAGTTAGGGAGTTCCAGGGGAATGAGTCCTGGTCGGAACCCCAGGGGCATTTGTTCTGCATCTACGGATATGTCTACAGACTATCATCGCCAAGAAATGGGATTTTCTCACAGATCACCGGTAAATATATATTATTGATAATAAACCACCTACAAATGAGATCGATGTTATCTAGGAAGTATCTTAATATGTATCATTCAATTTATATAATAATTTATGAATAGAGAAAAAACTGTACAAAAGTACTATCTAAAACAAAAAATATATTGTATCACTGTGTGTGATTTGCATAATTTATAAGAAACAGTATTAATGATATAATTGCAGTGTTACTTTTATCATACCAGAACGAATGTTCTTTAACACACGTTTGGAAACTTGTATGCGGATATTCATATGTATTGTTATTCATTCGTGGAACAATTTAAATTTGGCGTTCTTATAGTCTCTCTATCATAATAAATAACGATAACCTAGAGTAAAAGTATATCTCGGAAAACTTCAGTGATAATCAGATACAAGAAGTACTATGTAACTCTCAAACTACCACTTTCAGCTCAGGATTTGGAATTCTATTCATTCTTATCTCTTTCGTGTTTGAAAACTCTCTTCCTCCTTGGGGCTTCTGTAGTTCTAACTCGATGTGCTCGCGAACTTACGTCCCGATCGTATTATTGTCTACGTTTCGTATCGCTACACGTCATCGTACAATGAGTGTTCAACTTTTGAGATTTGTTATTTGCATTTTGCGTTCACGAAGGTTTTCCGGCTCTTGTGATTTCGATGGAAATATGACACCGCTGCGATTGCGCCCAATGAAAATCTGGCCATTCGGAAGCGACGACCTTTCGGGATGAATCTTAAAACTGCTACGCCAGATATCCAAGCAGCGAAATCGGAAGGTCCGAGGGAGTGCGGTCTGTCGAATAAATTCGAATGACCACGAAAACGGCCGCCGAATGTCTCCCAGGACGCTCGTATACAAGGATTATTTAAATTCCTGGGGACTTTCTATCCTAGGTAACCGTCAGAGTTAACAGAAGGCAGAAAACATCGTGGTCAGAGGCAGCCGGTCGAAAATATAAAATAACGCAATTCCGGGACGATTCGAGGAGATTCGAGGAGACAAAAGGCTCTATTTAGAACTCGGTTACCATGCAGAAAGATGTTCTGATCTCCTATTTGCTTGTACCTCGAGAAGCTTACCGAACTACATCTTCCTTGCTGTCAATGTTATTAAGAGAAATCTGCGGCGGTGATTCAGGACGTTTATAAATGTATGCATTGTTGACTGTGTACGAGAAATAAACACGAGTAGAAACTTTTATTTCTCTTTATGATTCGTGTACCGTGTAGTGAGTATTTAAGAAGATTCTGTTTAAACTTAATGCCACATTTTTATCGCACAAAAGAAAGAAAGTACATATTTAATTTAATAACTGTCGCGTCCGCCCGCGCGGATTCTCTTCCGAATCCGCCTACAGTTGTAAATTCCAGGCTTGACCGTCGTGGTACGGGTACAGTTGCGACTGTTGTCCGCCAAATTAATATTTGGCAACTGTTTCAATATTCTAGATTTAGAACAAATTTTCCCTTAACGAAAATGTTATCCGAGGCTTTGTTAACGAGATATTAACGAAAAAGCCCCACCAATCAGAGAGCAAGTCTGCCGACCGAGCTCCGGCGGTAGCGTTGGCTACCAGTCGCAGCGTCTAGCCAGCGCTACCGTGGAAGTTCGGTCGGCAGACTCGCGTTTTCATTGGTTGGGGTGTTTCGTTAATATCTCATTAACAAAGTCTTTATATCAAGTAATCATATCTCATTAAAAAAATTTTCAGTACATTCTTGAATATATATATACTTTTGCAAAATACAAAAAAGAATCAATTTTTCCAAAGTTTCACCGTAGAATCACTCTTTGATTCCGACATCATTATTTCAACTAGTATTCTCAACATTAATTTACTCTGAAAGTATTCGGTATATCGTAGACTCGATCGAAACAGCCATACAAATCACAGCGGTCCGTATGATCACTGTCCATGTAGTGTTAAAGGCACGTTAAAGGAATAGAACAGAAGAGTTGTCCGTATGTGAAGAAAATATTAACAAAACAAATGTGCAATCATTAAATTTACAAGGAAACTCAGTTGACTGAAACAAATATAAGGGAAATGAATAAAGTAAGTGTGAAATTGGAATTTTTACATGGTTTTAGACTTCTTTGTACTTTTTCATATCTTCTATGAAAAACTTACTGTATTTCTAATATTTTGTTTAATATTCTAAATGCTCTTCTTAATAGAAGTGTACATTTTGGTTCATGCATGTTGTAATTATACATAACCGCAAAATAAATAAAAACATTTCGATAGCAAAACTCAATTTTCCTGTACAAATTTGTGCGAGCTTTTCTATGCGAAACACCTGGAATATTGCATTCTTTTATTTTCGATTAACGCTGGATGACTGCTAATATTCGACTATTTCGATGTATCCCTCTAATTGGTTTTCCCTGATAAATTAAAAAGAATTGGAAACGGATATGTTGCGGCTAATTGGCAGGTGTACGTGTACGCAATTACGGCACAATGGAAACCAAATTTCAATTGTGCGCTTACCTATTGTTTCTAGTACTACAATATCGCTCACAAGAATATGGATATTGAAACTGTTTCAGAAGAATATAAAGTTCATTACAAATAAATTTTTTAATGTATTTTTGTTAAGCGTTTCTATAACACACAGTCATGTAAAGTTCTTAACGAAAGAAGATGACAATATACACAGCAATCACATAGATCACTATGGAGGGTCAGTCACGAAGAGCAGAATACCAAAATGTTTCTGCTAAGATTGAAGATAAGAGAAAACGTTAATGAGGAATGTGTACTATTCAAAGGGGCGAATAGTGTGATGCAAATAGAACATCTGTTGGATGATCTATTATAATTTCGAACATAATTCTTCGAGGTTATTTAAACATCATTGATAGTTTTGTAAATGGTACCATGTACTAACTTCATAGGGTATTAGCTAATGTTAACGCAAGCTTAGCCATGTAGGATACTAAGGTCTTGAAATGACCTTTAAATAACGTTGCAGACAACGTCAAACAGAAGATCTACTTACATCACCATACTTGACCTTTTGAACACTACCTACAACTTTCTTCTATGACTTTTTTTATCTTCAATCTAAACAGAGATATTTTTGTGTTCTGTTTTTCGCGACTCACCCTGTGTATCTTTGTCTACTTTTTTAATAAAGTATAAAACGTAACGACGAACTGTTCTACTATTTTGAAAATATTGACAAATTAAAGATAAATTGTCAACTTAAACACCTATGAAACCATAAAAAATTACGGTGCATAAATAATAGTGCGTTGATAGAACTGACCACATTCTAGCGACGATCATTGTGTAAAACTTGTCTAACAAAGTATAAACGTAGTCTTATTACTTAACGGGCCATTAGTAGGTATTAAATCAACTTGATCAAATAAAAGTGCAGTAACTGTAGCTGGACGAAAATCGATCATGAGGAGGCACTTGTGTGAAGTAACTCCAAGTGTCTTTACGCTGCGCCTGCTTTATTTCATCGCCCAACCGAATATCCGAATGTAGGGAAGGAAATATATGTATATAATTTTAACCACTTGGTGATAAAATTCTTTTGATCTTATATAATGCATCTCTTGGTTTAAGAGCTTGGAATTTTAAATTTTCGTTGCATAAATATCAATAATTTAATAAAAAGGCATTTGTAGATACAAAGATGTAGTAGCGACAATAACATAGAAGACCTGAGAAGAAAATAAGAAAAGTGCACAGTGAACATTACCGCAAATTATACATACAGTTATACATTATAAATGTACACATAATAAGAGGCGACAACACATTGTAATGATAGTGAAGAAATCTCATTAATACAATTACTATAATTAGATATAGGAAAATATATTCTTTGAATGAAATGTTTTATATCCTCTTTGGGGTGGAAACGCCCTTATCGTTTAGCGCTTTTACACGAACTGTTCGTTGCTAGACTAATTCAAAAGGGGAGAACCAATGGTGTTTGATAATGCGTATTGCACGATTTTAAGAAACAGTATAATTAGCTACGAATAATTTGTTTTGAACTGTTGTAATTATAATAATTTCTTAAATGTCAATGCCTTTATTAAATGCATCAATTCAACGTTACTTTCCGCAGAATGCGAAGTTACGTTCTACCACCAGATAAAGAAGAAGAATATCATTGTAAAACTGACAAACCGTCTGAAAACGAAGGGGCGAATAGAACAAATGGGAAAATAAAATATAAAAGAAATGGATTGAAATCGAAAGAATACTTGAGACGAAGAAGAGAAAATTCTTATTGGAAACGTACTCTAAAGTGACTGGAAACCTAAGAGGACTTTTCGGTTAATTTAGAAAATGACGAAAATATCCATAAGATCAGAACGAGTGGTATCATAGTGACAAATGGTATACTCGAATATCTTCACGGACGATCGTTAACCAGGAAGAACGGTCGCGTGACTATCAAATGTCCAACTTCAACTCAAAAAAATGTCGAACTTCCCTCCAAGAATGAAGGAGCACTTTTGGTTCGGGATTTGCGGTATCGGAACATGTTTTTAATTGGCGGGTAAACGAAGTAATAAAGATGGCCATAGTACAACTTTAGGTATGCTTCATTTGTTGTTTGTAAATTGTTTTGAAATGTAATTTTCAATTGACCTTAATGAACTTAATATTCCTTTTACTAGAGATAATGTCTGCTACCATTTGTTAATATCATTAGCGATTAATGTCAAGCAGTAATTATAGGTCATTTTTCTTTCTTCACTCGTTCTTTGTAAACTGTTTTGTACAGTAATTTTCAACTTCTTGTTCGATCCTTGTGTCTAGCCGATCCTTTCACGCAGTAAGGCAAACCTTGTAGGTTCTTAAATGCGTCTGGATTTGATTGTGGTGATGCTGTGTTTGATTTCAACGAAGTGGGGCATACGTTGGTCACGGCAAGAATGTCAATGTACATAGATGTTATTGAACACTTTTACGGGATTTACAGAAAGATATAAATTTATTACCTTATTTATGAAATTAGTCTAAATGTTCATCTTTTATTAATCTCTCAATTAACGTCTAATGATAACATACTTGATTTTATTGTTATTTTAGATAGTATCTTGTCACGAGTAGAATACACAGTGCAATTGTTCTAATATAGAACGGAGTTGTACTAATAATTTTCATTCATAAATGTAACTTTAAATACACCTATCACTAAATTTTCCATGTCACGTTTAACGACCTAATACAAAACATTCGATAACACTCTTCAACAACTTCCAAAACGATGGAACTACATCTATTTGATTTGTATCAATTCAAAGTTGCTGAACACGATGCGGCTTTTAGTTTTCCCTCTACACGTCACAAAATCTAGCTTTTTAATTAAAAATTAGCGCTGTGCAGTTTGATCTATTTCTTGAATTATTCAAGTATAATTTTTGCAGTTTATTTTTATCTTATTTAACAAATAATAGTAAAGATAACAATGAGCACAAGTAAAATATGTATGTAAGATATAAATAATTTCATAAATATTATGAATAATTACACACAATATACAGGGTGTCATTTAACTGATGATACAACCAGGTAGGGGGTCATTCTACGTAAAAAAAATAAGTCAAATATACAGATTAAAATTTTTTCATTTTTGACTTCATTTTAGAATATAATCGAATTTGAAAGTCTGCTGGATATCTACGAGTAAAATTTAATAGGATTTGGCTAGTGCGTTTGTTCATTGCATTCCGTTTCTACTTACTACCATGAATACACGCATTTCAGAGTAATTCTTAAAGTCGATTTTCCAAAAAACGTAATCTCTAATGAAAAAATTTTATTCCATTTTTTTTTACATATTTCATTACATAGAATTACCCTCTACCGGACGGTACTTCCACATGACTGCCTGTGTACCATAGTTACAATTAAACTAAAAAACTCCATACGTATAGCGCCAAAAGTGAGATTACCATTGCACTTAGCAATTCAAAGTCTACTACATAAAAGCAGTTTCACTACATCACTTTAAAATTTCCAAAATGTTGTTGAACAGTGTAATGAATGGTGTAGATGACCATTCTCAGCAGTTAAAAATAACTGTTCCTGAAACACAATGAAACTTTCGATATCTTTGATAGCAGGTGAAATTCACTGAATACACACACCCCGCCCCTTTCATCCGTTTTGTTCTACCATCAAGCCTTATGCATTCTTCTTTCACGAAACATTACCGTCCACGCGAGCTCCACCCGTAGCCCTCCTTGTAACTCCACCTCGACTGTGACACGGTTTGTATCTTGATACGATAGTCGTAGCCAGTTAGGATGGTTCCTCACGTGAACCTGTCGCAAACCGTTGGCAACCGGTCCCGACAAGCTACTGCATTTTGTAGGTCAACGCCGGTTTCACCGTGAGGGTGGTTGACAGTTCCTGAACCTAGAGGAGGGAGGGGGGGGGGAATTGGGGGAATGAGCGGCAAAGTGTGAGATAGTCGAGAGGAGACGCGGGTTGTACGTGTCGCGAACAATAGCCCCGAGGGTACACGGCAACCTGATGTCACTTCCTGCGTCGGTGAAACTGCCCTAATTGTCCTCAACTGTACTCACGGGCTACACACGACGTATCCCCTCTCACGCTCGGGTTCGGAAGCTTTTCGTTACTTTCCACGTTATATTTTCGCACCCTGAGTTCCAACAATCGACTGGTGATGGAAGTACATACAATGGAATGTCGATTGAACGAATTAATCCGGGAACGTGAACGCGTGGATAAGCGAATTTTCTGGTAACGGACAATTCATTTTAATGACACTGATCTTGACATATACTCCAGCTTATAAGTGGTGGGACTCTTGTCGAGTTTAGGAGAAACGGGAGAATAATCGTCGACGCCCAATAAACTATATATGTATATATAATAGTCACTAAGCAATTAATGTGATGTAAAGTAAATAATAACTAAATACGTACTTATGACCGGGTGTGTATATAATGAACGGAAATAAAAAACAATCAGATTAAATACAATTTTCTAAGTCTTGTTTCGGTCACCGATGTCCGACAATAAACTTTCCTTACACGCCGCGACGGTCATCACTAGACTGCAAATTTTTATGCAAAATGACATTTTATAAAGTGAATCGTAAAGGCAAAAGCAAAACTGAAATCATTAATTTCTCTAAAATATTTTATTGAGTTAAAAATAAAATAGAGTACTCGTTGAGTCTGATGAAAGTTTTGTCTTTTACTTTTATTATATATCATAGAGTCCAATAGGTTATAAAAGCATAAAATCCGTAGTCTAGTCTTCACTGACTGACGCCATGAAATGTAAGACGTAATACCACTGTATTTAGCAATCAAAATGATATGATTATGATAACAGTAGAAATGTAATCTAATTCTTAATAATATTAATGAATACAATACTATGATATAATAGTTATTTTAATGGGGTTTGTTGAAATTTTACAAACACGGATGAGATTTTCTATGGGAATTATCATAAAATGTTGTTACTTTCGTAATTCAATTTCTAGAACTTTTATTCAAATCGTTTCGTATTAGTGTCGCAACATTTCGTGTGAAATTTCTAACTTCAGACACTCTTCCATTTGTTGGGGTAATTAATAACGTAATTGTAGATGTTTACTTGTATAGTCACTAATGGGTCAATAACGACGTGAACGGTAATGTCAACAAGATGCTAATTTATTTATGCATAAGGTTTAAATGGACCACGAAGGAGCGGTATTTGAATCTACGATTTTTGTTTTTCCATCTTGTCAGTGGTGCTTTAATGTATTTGCGACGGATAATTGTATAACACATCCGAACATGATTGTTGCCGGTGACCACTAAATGTTTAATCTTGTACTAAACCAAGTGGTGCAGATACGAAACATTTTTTTAAAATGCTCGTGATGAAAATAAAAGAAACATACGGTGTGTTTGTCGTTTCTCAGTTGCAATTACTGTAATCACGGGACCGTAATGCTGGGTCATTCTGTTCTAATTTTACTCATGAAAGGATGTAGACGCAGTACACAGACATAGTAGTACGTTATTGCTTGCATATAGACATTACGTAAATGAACTGACGAGTGTACAATATTGCATGTATTTAAACGTGTGACGAATTGTGCTATTGTTATTAGATTATAGCCAAATCTATTCCTTATTAGTTAGTGTTACGATGCCTAGAGAATTATGTTGAGTAATTATTATTGATTTCTAGATAAAATTGTTTGTCCTGCCATTTTATTGTTCTTCGCTATTTTTGGCAGAGTCCAGACTGGGTTAATATCATTGTGCAACACGTAAACTACCTCACAACCGTCAATACGCGTTTTTGATAGATCTGTATGAGCTGAATACGAATCTGCAAACCGTTTTTTCTCAGCACGTCCAGTTTGTAAAAAAATCAATTTTAAACAAAATTGAAACTCAAAATCAATTTTGAACAAAAACGAAAACTTCTACAGTAATAGTTATTCGGTTGCTTTTGATACAAAATAGTTATTTGGACTCACCTTAACAAAATGGTCTACATTATTATAATATTATAGATATCTACACATGTTTAAATAATGATCAAATTGAAAAGGACATCAAAAACACACCAATTTTTGCTGATTTCTTAAATTTATTTAAAAAACTAAGGGTTTATAAGAAAGTTTAACCGTAGCATGCGATAGAGTAGAACTTTCTGCTAAGGAAGGTGTCAAGAAAAGTTAAAAATCTCAATAAAGAAGCGAAAGAGTTCAGCAAAACACGCCGCAGTAGTGGTACTCAATGACGGCGGTCGCCTTGTCCGCGTGCGTGTTCTTCTTTTGCTTCTCGCTTCTGTTGTGTTGAGCGACAGGCAAGGCGACCGTCGTCCCTGATTACCCCTGCCGCCGTCGCGTGTATTGCCGAATCATTTTGCTTCTTTATTGAAAACGAAACAGATATTCTAACTTCCCTTGAGACTTTCTGTAGCAGAAAGGTTCTGTAGCTATTCTATTACATGCTATAGTTAGATTTTTTCATAGACCCTTAGTTTTTTAAAAGTGTTTCACAGGCTTTTTTTTATCACCATCGGATGCACGCCTTAAAACCATGTACATCCTATTTAGTCATTTTTTCTTACTTTCAATAGTGGCGGAAATACTTTAGGTGCTGGAATTAAAATTAACACCCTGTATATGTATATCAATGGATGTGGAATGGCTCGTTTCTTTTTGGCATTATATAAATTTAAACAAATTGTAACCTAAAGTTATGAAAAATGTGTTTGTTATAAACAAATTATGTTTGGGACAATTTGTTAGCACCATATTACTGTACATAAAGAACCATGGCACTCGCCCATTAAAAGTTTTTTCCTATTTCTTACGGTTAACAAGATATACTGAAAAAAACGAAAAATTCGATAAACTTTAAGGGGTGATTTCACCTTTTTAACGCAAGAGTCGAACGATAAAAAAATCGTTCCTTTCATAACTCGTTGCCCTCTACATTCTCTGAAAGTTTCAAGAAAACCTGGACCTGCGAGTTGGAAAACCTTCCTTGTGAGATGGACCGGTTTTATAAATATTATATTCCTTCATTAAATTGATTTGTAACAATTATTTTCAACGAGAAAATTGTTTGATTAAACAAACAAAAGTTATGTATATTACTATAATTACTGAGCTAGTATTACTAATTAATTCAAGGACAAGTACTGCAATCACGTCCAGCAGTTTATCGGGCCAAAGATCTTCGTTTGCAACTTAACTAGACGAGAAATCTCTTTGTAAAGGCTAAACAGATTAATTACAATTATATTTAGTTAAAATTTAAATAATGTCAATTACACGAAGACAGTATGATTGAGATAGACGGGGCGGTCCATCTCTACCGAGTATATGTGGTCTATCTATCCCGAATTGTATAAGATAGACGGATCATGTATTTGCGTTGAACATCATTTTTTAAGGTTAAAATAAGACCTACACGTCATTAAAACTTAGTTCAGGAAGACAGCACAATCATCTTCCCGAACAACAGAGTGATTGTATTTTTTATGACTAGGTAAAGAAATTCTTGCCCTTACCAAAATTTAAAATGCTAATTTTCTTCCACATTTGCTAAAACTTCGAACCAGGTTTACGGACGCCCTAAATAACTTCCATTAAAACAAAACAGTATTAACAGGTGGCGTCTTTGATGTATATGTAGTTTGAGAAACACGATTCTGGCCCGTCTCTCCCACTGGTCCATGTCTCCCGGACTTACCCTATTAGGCAGTAAAACAGTCAACTCTCCTCTCTGTCACGTAGCACCTGATAAATGCTTTTGAGATAACAAGGAGTCTAATCAGAGGAGGACAATAGGGGTTGCCTATCTTGCGTCGAAGCGAATTTTGCTGCCGTTTCGCGCCATAATACGATATTCATGAGCCGATTATGACAGCACGTAGCCGTATAAGTAGGGCGCGGTGATGAGTTATTAACTTCCATAATCTACCAGAAGACCGTACGATGATAGAGGACATTGTCAGTCGTCCGGAGCACGTCGATTACGGATTAGCATTCACAATTCATTCAAAGAAGGTGCGTAATTAATTCGTAAGGATTACGTCTGCTTAGCTAAACCGGCTCATTACGAATTCAATTATGATTTGCAGGATTATTACTTTGAATTTTGAACATAATACATGACGGAATCATTAACATCCCACGAAATGTAATATACGATTTTATTGGACGGAAATTATATCACTTACTAATATGCAACATTTATATTGGAATAAAACCTTTAATGATGATTACGCAACTAACGATTACTAACGTAATGAAGGAAACGCTGTATTTTCTTTCTATTACGGTAGGTTCATCAATTGTATGAATTTGTATTTGTATAAATATTTGCAGTGTGTAGTGCAATCTGGGATGGCGGTGATTCTACGTGAGAAAATATGTCGAAAACGTACGATAACATTTTATCATCCGAGGCTTAATTTTCAAGAAAATCGAATTTGAAGATTCATTTGTAACGCGTGTATGGTGCTAGGAATAAGTAGAAACAGAAAGCAATGAACAGACGCGTTCGCCAAGTCATCAACCAGTGTTAACCACACACCCAGCATCCCATAACACACCACCTAGTGTTAACCACGCGTCCAACATCCTTCCACATACCACCCAGTGTTAACTATATACCCAAGATCCCATGAAGCACAAGACGCACACGCGATGTGTTCTAGGATCCGATGAAAAAACATTTTTCTTATTTTTTTAGATATTAGTAACTAAACATGGGTGTGTGGTTAACACTGGGTGGTCTGTGATGGGATTCGGTGTGTGAGCTGTGAAAACTGGTTTCAAGAAGGATGTTCATATTTTTGAACGTGTGTAATCGGCGTGAAAAGTTTTATACAAGAAAAAAAAAATATTCGTTCTGTTAGGCTTATAAGATGTAATTTTACCTGGTGCATAGATCATCTAAACCAGACAATCCGGGTAAGATGCCTCTACGCATAGAATGCAATTCCTTTTCTTTTTTGAATCCATGATTCTTTTTGAATTTACTTTTATATTATAAATCCACATGTACTTACTTTCACACAAATAGTTCTCTATTTTATATGTCGATTAAATTTATAATGTACTGATTCTTTTTAAAAAAGTGTACCATCATTCCCCAACTTACCCTACATTGTATATAATTGATTAGGTAAATTGATGTAAAACTATTTGTACTTACTATTCTTATGAAGAAATACGAACAAACTTATTATACAATTTAATAATATGCCGGGTGACGCAATATGTGCCGGCGTGGAGCTCGTAAGATCCTCTTAGAGCCTTCTTACTTTCAATCACATTCTGCTGAGCTGGACGTCAGCAGCCACCGACACGTACGACTCGTGTCGGCCTTAGTTCCCGAAATGACCCATCTACGGTGGTTCTATAGGTCTATATCTACCCTACGGTCGAGGTTAAGGTTCTTTTTACGCTTCGTATCCGGAGGCGGGGATCGCGGCTCGGCCTCGCCGTGAAGACGTGTAACCGAATTTGTGAGGCAGGCCGGAGTGTTGTAGCACGGTTAAAGTTTTAACGTAGAACTTACAGATGTATCATTAAAACGATTCTACGTAAAGTGTTACACTCGGAGGACCGTTTGCCGGAGACGTAACAATTTCATACGAACATTTTGCTTTATCGCGTTCATTACAGCAATAAAACTGCACGGCGTCTGGTAAAACGTCGCAATGTAGCGTACACACACACTTACGCGCGTAATATTTGTTCAGGCCACGTTTGGCGTATGGTGGATATTAACAGAAATGACAGAAATTACCGTGTTATAGCATGGGACGCATACGTGGGACCACTTCGATAATTAATATAAGAACATCGATTCAGATGAAGATTGTGTGGTTCCAAGGAATCCACATAGTGCGATATGCGGGTTTCTTTAATGTTTGATGTCAAGACCATCTTTAGTTTTTAAACACGTGTGATTATTTTCCATTATAAAAGTTGTAGATAATATAAAAATGAAATCTATGGTGTTTATTAATATTTATTATACCTTTATATGATTTTCGAAGGAGTGCTACATACAAGGAATGCTGTATACGAAAATATATAGCTTCATTTAAAAGAGTAGAGGTGACTTTCAATTTCAGAGAAGACATGAAATCTATAATGAAATTTTTCTCTACCTCCTACTGTTTTAAAGACATAGCTTTTTTCAGTTGCTCGGGACACCCTGTATAATTATTGCTAAGAATAAAATTGCATGCAAAAGAGATTTGCACACCGAGAAGAATTGTTGCTGTTTTAAAAATACCATGTACTCGAAGTAACGTTATTACGGCCGATATTGAGAAATCCGTGTTGGCTGGCTCTAATGAATTGAAGGAGCACTGGCATATCACACGATGCCCGGCACGTCGTTATTAATAGAAAGTCATTACCTCGGCCATACATCACGGGCTTGTTAAAGCAAAGTATCACGATAAAATTCCACTCGGCCTCCAGGGGCGTGGTTACGCGGGTTCTTCGGGGCAGCGTAGTCCTCCCGTAAGACTGACTCGAGGTATAAATGGAGACGTTTTGAAATATCCCCGAAGACGTTCGGTGAATGACACATTTGAGATTTTCTTGGTGGACTTTCGCTGTGTGCCCACTGTTCTCTTTTTCCATTCCTAGATGGAATTGTACGGAGAGCAGATAACCGGACGGAGGGATATTGAATCTAGCAGGAGTCGCGTCTACGCATTTACTGAGACGAGAGAAGCAGAATAGCACACGGCGAGGGACAACGGGGAAACGTTTCTGTCTTATGGCAAGAAAATGTTTTGATTCCGCGAACGTCGACAGATTTTTCTTCCTGCGTATCCCTCTTGGGACGCGAGCAAATAACTTTAAGATTCCGAGCTGCAATATGTGAGCCTCAACTGTCTGTGCGTTTTTACGGTTCTGCCTGCGATGAGATATTGCTTGTACATTTAGAGGATTCACTGAATCCCGTTCTTTTTGCTCGGCATGCGTGATGGATATTATTTTTAAATTCGAGATAAATATACTTTTTACAGACTTTTGGGCAAAATATTTCTTTAAAGCTTCGATAAACTGCTTTCAGCCAGTAACTTTGCTACGGGCAGTTACAAGAACTGGGTAAAATTTAAAGAAAATATACTTTACACACAATTTTAAATAATAAATGTCATTTTTTGGACAAGTATTTCTTCAGGTATTCCATAAAATACTTCAAACCATGACATTGCAGTAGATAGTATTACAAGGGTTGAGTAAAATTTAAGGAAAATATGTTTCAAACACTGTTTTGGATAATAAGTGCCATATACATACAATTAAAACAAGTTAATATTTTAAATAGAAAACGAAATTTTGGTTCAGAACGTATATTTATTCTTCGAATCTGAAAATTCCGAGCAAAATGTTTTATATTTGCGGTTTAAGTAGGTATTATATTTCAAATGTTCTTGCATAGTAGAAATAACGTAATGAAAAGCTGGTATTCCATCTTAAGAAAGTGTGAAATTTGGCGAAATCAATTTATTATAAGTACAATTGTTTACATTTAACAATGTGATTCTCCATTTCTTCGAAGATGCATGGTTGGTCCAGGAGAAGTAAACAATCGTGTTCTTTGAAAAAATATTTGTTTTGTCTATTCATATTCGACAAAACTTTAAATTCGTTTGTCTGCATCGCTTAAATATTACAGAAATCTAATTTTATAATGTGCTGCTGTATCATTTATGGGTTTCTCCATATAGAAAAACAAATTAATTATATTTATTTACTATTATAGCCTGACTGTTCTTCATGACTATAACAAAATTTATGTAACGTGAAACCTACAAATATCAACCTCTCAATACAACTTAACAATGAATTTACAATTTTCAAAGATTGTATTGTTACTCTCATATCTAAAGTTAGAGTTTATAATCCCAACAAAGAATCTCATCAGTTACCAAAGAGAGGTTAGAGAACACGATGTGTACGCCACATAGCGGCAAACAATGAAATTAGACCAAAAAAATATCGATGTTTTCGTGTATCTCCTTTAGTTTTCGAGATAGTACTTCCGGGTCGAAACTTTGTGGGGTGGTTTCACCTCTAAATTTGAAAACGTGCCGATATAAACAAATACGTACTTCTTATTTTGCGGTCCTCTAAAACATATCCGAAAACCAAAGCAATCGGGTCCGGACATCTGGGAGACACTCCTTGTTAGTTACACTTGGTATTATTCGATTCTTGATAACTAAAAACTTTGGTACATCTGTAAAAATCAAGACATGCACCTTTTAACTGTCATAGTATGATTGGTCGTGATTCTTTTTCGATCTATGTTGTTATTTACATTGCACAAAAAGTAAACACGCACCTTAAAATTGTCTTGTAGCAGGTAAATTTCATATGGCATTTCCGATAACAGAGGTTCTTCTAATCTGTACTGAGTCAAAAATAGTTCACTGTCCGTTCTATGAAGAACTTTACGAGACAAGAGGATTTTCTCCACAGGATTTATAGTACAGGAAGCATATACCTAATTGTATTGCAGAAGATATCTGATAAAATTAAAAGGAATTTGCAGTCTCAGTGCTAGCCATTTGTTTCTTTATCTACCTTCTTTTTCAGAAAGCTTCGAGTAATTCCATTTAAAAAGAACCAATTTAGCCCGTTTGAAGAGACACTTACGTTTATGAGAAAATTAAAGCCTGGTGGTACAACACGGAGGAACATGGAACTACCGTCAGGATCGTTGCAGGCGTCGTCACTACTTACGGCAATTAACCGTGCAGTGTGACGTAATCGTTCGACCTTAATTATGCCAACAGGGAGCCAGCCCTTTTGATCAGTCCGTTTTGCAAGAAGGATTTCGAAGAAAAACGAACGAATCCGGAAATTCGTAGCCAAACGAGCAATCATTTACATTCCAACCCGTTCCCACGTTTTTTAGCCTCCTCCTTTCGATCAGCTCCGACCAGTTCTCCTCGAGACTTGTTTGATCAACGAATCGACTCGGCGATTCGTGTTACTTTCCGATATCTGCTGTTTAAGTTGCTTTCGAATTTAAATAAGTCGAGACTCCGGAACGGGAACGATAAGGGAAGCGAAACTTGCAAGTGTTTGGAAGTCTATTAGAGTCCTTTCTTCACGGCTACTCTGTTTGCAGTTTCCTTTTAGAAATTGACACGGAGCGTCAGAAAATGTTAATGTACTAGGTTGTTGCATAATACACTCAACTCTTTTTTTACACGGAATATACGTTCCTCAAAAAATCGTGTAACAGAAACCGTGCAAAAAAATACGTTTCCTATAGTAAAATGGGAAATACATTACGTCCCAAGTTATTAAAAAACCGTGTAAGATGAAATAAAGAACTATATTTCCTTTAAAGAACCGTGTAAAAAAAGTGACGAAAATACATTTAAATATTTGACAGCACAATAATATTCATACACATTTCAATTATATTCTAACTAAAATTATTATTATATAAATATTGCAAAAAGAAAAATGAAACATTTTCCGTAAAGAATACTAGAAATAATATAAGTTATTATTCGTCGCTACTTGATAATAATCGCATATCTTTACGGCCAGGTGGACCAAAATGGCTATCCTCGCTAGAAAGAAATCTCCCGCATCCGCCAAGTTTCAATCGAATCAAGATTTTCGTCCGGTTATAAAATTGTGAATAGATTGACTGCTTTCCGAAAGCTCTTGCGGTATTGACCTTTTTGTCAGAAAATCAGTTATCTTCTTTTACTCTTTTGATTGTGCAATATCTTTATAGAATTCTTGGTACCCAGTTAAACAAATCTTCTGATCTCATTAGAATTTTAGAGCCTGTTCTATGTTTGGATCAATGTTTAAAAAATGATTTTCTGTACTTGCACCAAGTTTTTTTTTTCGGTTTCTTTCTTCGACCGTATTATTCCACAATCGTGTAAAAAAAGACCGTGTAAAAGAAGAGTTAGGTGTAAATGTCGTATTCCAATGCGCTTCATTTAAACATGGCATCAAGAAGCTTGTAACTCGTTGGCAAGAGTCTGTGAATTCAGATCCATCTTACTTTGGTTACATATATTTGTTTCAAATAGGTTATAATCTTTCAATTTCTGCAACTTAAAAATGAAATTGATTATTCAACAACGTAATACTTTCAACGAAACACCATTCTAGCGAGTACAAGATTTAATTACACGTACAATTCTTAATCTTCAACATTGCTCTAATTGCTTGATTACTAATTGTTTTTTTTATTATTTTCCGTTATCTGAATATTTGGTTATAAGAAATATTTTCTTTCCTTATAACATATTATGTTTAATGGCAATTATTACCCATTCTTGTATGAATTTCTTCATTTAAGAGATAAAGATAAAAAAAAAAGATAAATGATTACGTTACTACAGAGTGTACGTATATTTAAACTTTAGGTTTTATGTAGCTTATGTTGGAAATAAAGGCTCCGAAGAATCTTGCGGTACAACAAAACAAGACATAATTCTCCAAGAATCAATGAAATGTTTGCAAATAGGTTTTTGATTTCGAACAAAAGACTGAAAATAAATTGGTTTCGCTTTCTATCGAATGGAACTAATCGAACGTGTTTGTCCATTGCTTGCCGTTATCTACTTATTTTAAGCATAGACGGATACGTATTACGATAAATTTGCAATGTCAATTTCCTCCAAACAGAAAAATTCGTTGTGTATTGCAGCCTTATTTTTTCATGAGATGTTATCGCCTATCCGGTTGTACCATGAATTCATTACCATATTATGTACAGGGTGTTAGTAAAAATGTGAGACACTTTCACAGCGTGGATTCTATATGTAAAAGTATGACGAAAATCAACAACGACGAAATTATATTCGAGGCTTCGTTTCCGAGTTATTAATTGTTGAAAATACAGACGAAATACACAAGAATACGTTTGATGCGATGGGATATTCTAGTTGATAGCACGCTCTTCAATTGTTTCACGAGTTGGTTTCTTTCGTTTCATTTAATTTCATTCGGTAAATTTAACTAGGCCATCGATCGATCCGGTATATCAGCTAGGAATCGACAGATTAAGTAGTATAAGCTATCGCGTCAAACGTATTTCACATGTATTGCGACCGTACTTTTAACAATTAATAATTCGGAAAAGAAGCCTTGAACGTAATTTTGTCATTCTTGAGTTTCGTCTGGGTTTTGCTTGTAGAATCCATCTGTGAGAGTGTCCCATAGTTTTATTGACATTGTTAGGATACATTACCACCATGAACTATGAAGTGTAAATCATGAGTGTGTTGGATGAAGTATGTAACGCTTCATGATGGAAATATTTAAGTAAATTCATACTCTACACTGGAAGAAACTACATTACTGTATCGAGGTCGAAGAGAAATTGAGAATCTATTAGAATTCTTGAGGTACAGTAAGTTTTACATCGGAGGAAAAGCTCATGTCCATCACATACGTTCCATGTAATCAGCTTAGTAAGACTTACATATCTGTCTACCCGCTTCCACCCCTCTCGTTCCTTTTAGCAACATCTCCCTGATTCGGTCTGTTTACTTTTCTGCCCTCGCGTTGCTGCCTGCAGTTACAGGGAACTGTCAGTAAGAGAGGTTCGATAAAGCGAAAGGCAATCCGAATTCTGGTCTCTATTGGAAACAACTTCTTGCGATAGTACCGAAGACCAGACCTTCGAAATTGGAGGAAGAACAGCTAACGTAGCATGATCATCCTTTGCATACTTAAATTACTCTTTAACTCTTTCACTGTTGCCTGGAAATTCAAGCTTTCGGTAAAATCTTAACACAGAATTAAGAGGTTGCTAGGTTGAATAACATCTTATTCTAGACTTTAATACGTTTGTTCTGGAAATAAAAATTTACACTTTTCTTCTATACCTAAAAGAAAATTCTATAGGAGGTACAACATCTGTTAATCACGTTTTTACATTATTTTTTAATTAATGAACCTACCAACTGTTAAACCAAATTTTTCTGTGAGTATCGTTCCTGTAATGTAGATAATAAGAATAACAATAATTATAAGTACACTGCGGAATTTATGTAGAACTCTTTGGATTTTTAAAATATCTTTTTAATAATAATAATCCATAACTTAATTATAACCAATATACCTTATATTTGATTAAATCTATTTTTGTACAGCTGTCTATCCATAGGTATATCTAGAAATTACTTATTTGAATCCTTTCTGTCGGTCAGACAACTTTGCTGTTTAAAACAGCAAGCATTCGTTGACCTACAAAATAATGACGATGACTCAGAATCTATATGTATATCGGTGCAAAATAATATCAAGGTATCTTAGAAGGACGAATACTGAGTTAGGAGATTGTAAAGTTATTATTATTGAATACAGTACAAACGTTTCTAAATTTATATCAAAATGTAGAGTAAGGCTCACAAAGTAAGTAGTCGAATACAGGTCTTTATTACAGTTCAACCGTTTTATTAGAAACATAAAATCTTTTAAATTATACAAAATGGTTTCATGGAATTGCAGTGTATTTTCATACCTTTCGTTGTGGTGTTAGTAATACTAACGTTTTCATGTCAAAATTATCGTGATCTGTTAAATATCATACAATAGTAAATATATTATCGTCACGATTTACAGGTATTGTATACATGTATTGCATTTTTCAATCCGAATCCATTATCTTTTATTTAATCATTTAAATCTCATATCGCTATATAATTTGCATCAGGCTTTTGTTTATGAAATTTAGAATCATAATTATGAGAAGAAACACATGGTCTCATAATTTGTACAAAATCCAGTGTTACAACAAAAATATAGGTATTTGAAGTTTAAAAAAATTTTCTTTAGCACAGTTAATATAACATCTGTTATTCGATATACCGAATTCATAAATTTGCTAGAAATACTGCATTTCGATATACCGATGATTCATAGAAATATGGATAATTATGTCAAATAAACATCTGTAAATTGAGATTCATTAAGAGAAGGTTACACAGTGTTAGCTCCGGTAACTGATTTTAAAAGTACTCATATATAATAATTTCATTTATAATATAAGGTTCCACAAATGTGTTGATACATAATATTAAACACGATAAAAGTTTTTTTATAATTTGTTGGAGTATTGCCAGTATTAATGATACCTACTACATATCACGTATTATATGTATATAGTATGGATTTATGTTTCCTTCTTAAAGTCTCGTAGTTTTCCTGCGTTAACAGAATGAAGTTTGACACGGTTTTTCCATCTTCCTTTTAAATGCAACCGTTTCCGAGTTCAAAACTTGTGTAGAAATATACTATCGAAAACTTTCTCTGATGGAATAGCTTCAGATATTTGAATATCATAATTACTTTTTCATAAAATTGTATGTTTCTTTCGTTCCAACTTATAAGTAGATTGCGGATTATGACGTATGCAAATGTAAAACATGTTATAAAGTAGAAACTATCATATAGTTTAATGAAGTTCTTGTTATATTTTTATTTAAGTAGAGTCCACAATACGGGAAATACATTTGCCTGCAATAATAATTCTTCTAAATTTATCTATACAAATAAGAATTTGCATAAATATCCGGAGTCTGCCTATTAATTACAGAAGTACGAATTCAATACATTCCAAGTTTATAATCCTTCAACTATGTTTAGTCCATGTTAAAACAATTTAAAATGAAAAAAAAAGGTTACTTATCTTACACTAAAGGTATCTTACTTATATTTGAACAGTAGTGAAAGGAATACTTTCAGATTACAAGGCTTCCGCCAGGAATACCAACCAATTGACAATAACGTAAAAATGGCTCGTATTTAAACAGAATTTCGACGGTTGGCTGACCCTGCACAAAGATCACATTTCCCGAACCGAAACGTTCACATTCATTCCGTATTTCCTTCAGTTCCGTGTTTCTTTGTTTTTGACGTACCCTGAGGCCTGGGTTAGCTGCAGGAACAAACAAACTCCCCGGCGTCACCGTAATCAACAGCAAAACGCTGGATTACGCGGGCCAGGGTGGCGTCTTTTCTTTTCCTCCGTAGGTGTTCTCCAAGCGGCGTCATCCCAGAGTCGTGACACTTAAATACGTGTCAGCAGCTAGCACTAGAGCCTGAGGAGAAGTCGGTGTAAACTATTTCGCGGCGTAGAATACCTCCGAGCCGGAGCTAACGATGCTTCAGCACCCCTACCATGGAGCCGCGGCATCGGCCTGCAACCCCTCGGAGACTTACGTGTTTATTAACCCCGGGACGGGAGCGTGGCAACCTCCTCCGTTACGGCCTCGACCCTCTTCGTCGGACTTGCATAAAGGTGTCAGGTACCTGCAGATTTAAATCTGCGTGATTCTTGGCCTATATTGAGTTGTATGCGCGCGTTCACCTATGCACAAAACAATTTTCGTTATCTTGTTGTCGTCTGATGTATCACGCGGACGTTCTTGACCACGCATTTACGAGGCTGGAGTTAAAGATCTGGACAGCTTCATTGGAAGATAACTTTGGTTTGGTCGGTTCTTTTGTGGAGATACTAAGGTGATCAATTTTTTTTTCCTTTTTCGACTGACCTCTTGATCGTACAAGCCGTTCTTGTTTTTGCTTACTATATCCTTTGTTATTGCTGTTCATGTAAGAAACTCTATTTAAAACCAACTGTTATACACAACCATTTTAACTCGTTTTTTTACTTTTCGTGTATCCGGTATCTTGGAATTGCTGTTTATCCACCATTTGACTTGTTTATTAATATGCAGGCCCCTCTCCCGTATAATATGTCATTCTCATAACAAGTTTTTTCTCCAACACGGTTAATACGTTGAGCGCCACAGTGAAAAAAGCCGTACGTATCCAGACGCACTTTATTTCGTTTTTTAAGTCATAAATCGGCGAAAATATATGCGTTTATTTAATAGAGGCTTTTTGTCGGTTTGTAAATTATACTACGATATTAATTTTACGCGAAAACTTCGTTACGGTGTTTAAATAATCTAGCCTCTTTGCAATTTTTTAACGACGAGTTATCTCCTAGGTGGCAGTCAACGTGTTAAGGAATTATGCGGAATTGTTCTCAGTTACGTATGACACAAAATTCACATAACACAGTAATTTTTATGACCCTAATCCACCGTGCTATACGGAGGTAGATGTACACTACCGCTCATAAATTTAATCGCACAACGCAAAGGTTTAGTCACGCATACAATATTCGGATATTTGGCATTGTCGTGCTATTGCCCGATTAGAAGAAAGAAGATATCAATCTTCATATCGTGTAATACAGATATTCCAGCTGTAGTCTCTAAATCTAACTGCTGTCTCTTAGCTATAGTTTTCAGTAGTAAAAGAAATTTGTAACCGATCTCCATACGCACGCAATAATATTGTAACTAACTCGAATGTTATTTCAATACTCAGTTTAAAAAGTATAGTTAAAATGTCCTTATTTGTTTCCCATTCAAGTTAGTATGAATCATACCACGTTGGAATGTACTAAGTTAGAAGGGAAACAGAAAGAAATTTACTCCATATCCTCCTTTTATTAGTGCTCGTTACAATGATGTCATTTATTAGCAGATTCAAATATCTTTATTGTTGGTGTTCCGAAGGTATTTGTGAATAATATGTGTATCGATAATTATCACATTATCCCCTAATTTCAACTAACATGATATATAACAGAATTAATTTTTCTTCTATAGTGACTTTCACTGCATTTCTATAGTGATTTTTACTGCATCTCAACGGGTGCGATTTAACTTACGATTTTGTGGAAATGTATATTTGTGTTCACATTTGTGTTTAATTAAGTAAAACAGACGTGTTACAATTTACCTCAGGCTGGGACACATTGTAATAATCAGTTCAGATTTGTTTAAGAGGAACTTTGATGCTAAGTATCAAACATTTTGCCACATATTTACACTCAGTGAGTCGACCAAATGCATGAGCAGTAAGTCACACAAACTATTTCCTGATTGAAGAATAAACTCTCGAGAAAAAATTGTGGAAACTACTTTTGTTACAATCTGCCCCGGTTTCCCCTACAATAAATAGTTCTCCTTTAACACACGAGTTTGTATACACAGTGCTAGAAACCCACCATTTTCTGTGACAATTTTCAGATTTCCGTAGAATAGCGTTTTCCGGTTTCACTAGTTAGAATACCGAGTTTCGCATTTTTCCTCGGCAACGCATATGCCCTAATTCCAGTCGCTTCATACAATTTCAACTATGTGGCAATTTGCAATAACGACCCGGTTCTAATCTCGGACCATTCCGTCTGTACGTGGCTGGCTGCATGTTTAAAGTTCCAGAGAAACATGGCTGCGGTGTGTAAGCATAGAAAGGTATGTCACGGACGTGCTGATAAGTACGTACACACCAAGTTCGCGGTACACGCTCGCGAACCAGTCCGCGTAAGAGTTCCAATGAATACTCGATGCCTGGAATTTCTGGTAACGCATCTCTTTCTATATAGAAGAATAACGGAATGTGGATTTTCGTGACACTGATCGATGACGTACGTTTAACCTGTGCCTTGGTGTACCTTCTGGAGAACTGGTAGTTCGTAGATGTACTGAGAAACTTTTTTTTCGAATTAAAAGGTACACATTAGTCAATAGAATGCGTATTTATGGGAACAATGTGAACAAACGCGTCGAGTTTTTCTGCAACAGTACAATCATCTTTTATAAATTATTAAGACATTATTTTTCAATAGACATACTCGTCAGTTTCTTAGTTCTTTGAAAATTAATACATGAACCCTTATGTCAATAACCGGGTACAGCTGTACCCATTTCATTGAAAAATTCCAACGTTTCCAGATAAAACGAACATATAGTATATTCTTCACAGTTTTCACTTTTTTAAAGGCTATTTAAAGCTTACAGCTCGTAAAGCATTTTCCTATGGAGATTAAGCTTTTGCCTTTAATAAAACATAGACGAAGTCAGCATTAACTACTGACCTAAAAGTTCGAAAGGGAATAAATCTTCCTCTTAACAAAGCCCTCGAGCAACTTTTTAACAGAATTATGAACTTAACTTCCTCGATTTGCCTTACGTGATACCACGTGAAACGAGTAAAAACATAACAACGCTATAACTTGGAAAGTTGCTTTCAAACATTCTGAATAATGCTTCTCTTTCTCCGCTGAGTTGAGTTTCTAAACAAAGATCAAGTTTTACCGGGCTGCCACTCGCTAGCTGGAACAAAGCCGCGAGAACTTCGTATTTTCGAGTTTCCTACATTTTCGAATTATTTACGTAGTTCTCAACCTGGCTAAAGTTGATATTCCGACACAGACGAAGTTTAGATAAATCAAACGTGTGACAACCACCTTTTTCTTAAAAAAAGGATATTTAATTAAAATAATTTTTCTAATTCTTTACATAAAATGTTAATAAAAGAAGTATCAAATATTTTATTAGTGCCATATACAGGGTGTAACAAAAATGTTGTCAGACCTGGAAATGGGGCACTCGGGGGGTGAATCGGAACAACTTTTTCCTTAGCAACAATATAATCTGAGGCTTCGTTACCGAGATATTAACAAAAAACCCCGACCAATCAGAGCGCGAGTTTGCCAGCCGAGTTCCTACGCTAGCGGTGGCTACACGTTGCGCTTGTACTATGAAGCTCCGAACAAGTAGGTCAGCATGCATCGCAGGAAACTGCGTATAATAGCAAATAAAAAAGACGTAACAAATAAAATCATACTTTTTATCATCTGTTGTTTGTCATTTAAAGAGATTAATAAATGAAGCATAAATGTAGGCAAACTATGTGTAACGTAAAAAGACGAATCCACAGTTAGTTTTTTAAACAGAATGGAAACTAATAATTATTTGAAGACAGAAGGTCAGAAATTTGTAAATTCCTGTTTGATATAACATATTAACGAAAAAGTAATGTAACAGAAAATGAACGAGAAGTGATCGTAGTTTGTTATTGAAATAAAAATCCGTAGTTTAATAACGGGCAACAATGTCAGTGATAATGAATAAGTCTTTTCGAAAATCGCGAAGAAAAATGTGGGTACAGAAACTTGCAAAATTATCGCCGAGAAAAAGTCATAGCTTGCGTTAAATTAAGAAAATAATAATGACCAATAAATTGAATA
Source organism: Dufourea novaeangliae (assembly GCF_001272555.1). NCBI lineage: Eukaryota > Metazoa > Arthropoda > Insecta > Hymenoptera > Halictidae > Dufourea > Dufourea novaeangliae. The sequence goes on from NW_015373923.1 coordinate 12,966,505, forward strand.
GAACTCACCGTTACGGAAATTCACCTGCAGCGTGCAAACCTGCGTCAGTAGGTCAGTGTACCGAGCCTGGGCATCGACGGATGAAATGGTTTATGGCAGGGTAGAGTCCATGCCACAGGTAGTGATGGGTAACCGAGCAGTTCGAGCTACTCGAACGAGCTCGGGTGACAGGTTTATGATCTCAGCGGAGACCCGAGTCTCTGGCACGCGAAGGCGAAGGATGTTATCTGGCCACCGGCAACGTTCCTCGGGATACAATGTAACACACGGAACGAATCACCCATGAAAACAAAATTTAAACTTTTACTCCTTTCAGTGTACTTTCTTAAAAATGTTATGAATAAATTTAGGAGATTCTCTTGTTGGCGTAAACAGGTTTCTAGCATTCTGTACAGAATTTTTTTGTTCTTCTACCTTTCCTTATTGCCTATCTGCAATACAAATGGCACGTATCTACGATAACATTTCTCGGGGTGTCAAATCTTGTATGGCAAGCAGTGGTCATTTCGGGTTTCTCTTGTACTCTTAATAAACTTTCGATGCCTTTCGGTTGGTACAACGAACTATAATGTCCACCATTTAATTTGTAATTATTTTTTCAAAGTGTCGCGCAGCGAAAGAGTTTCGGTGCTTCTGTGCTGGCCAGCTCTTTGTTCTAGAATATTGCGCGCTGTAACTTGGTGTTGAGGTTACGCTGTTTTTTTTCCAAACCGTTTTGTCTTTCGCGACAAAAGTGCTCTCGGTTATATTTATGTAAAATAAAAAATAAAATTGCGATTAGTTTATAAATATGAAAGGTAAATTAAAACATACCACTTGTACCTCGCAGTACAAATGTTTCAGAATACACACTATTGACGCAATTATTATCTTATCTAGTAAACTTTGCTTGTGTTAATTCTTCCATTATTCTCACAGTTAACATTATAATTTATACCGTATACCATATTCACAGCACAGACATAACAAACGTCCAAACTATGATGCACGCTACTGTGACCGTTCACTGTGAAGCGTTTCGGCTTCCTCTCAACGTATATTCGATGCTTACTTTCGAACAGATCGAACTATAGTGTGCCAGTGTATCGTGTTCCTATTTTCTCAAGTTATAGAGTATACCCAGGTACGTTATGATCTCCTCTTTTTGTCCAGTTTCAAATTTCAAGTAACTGTAGTTCGTTGCAGCCCAAAAACGACCGCGCGGTTACTTGACAAATACTACTCCAGGCTCATTTTGTTTAAGCTAGAAAGGGCTATATAGCTCAGAAAGGTCTTCTATTTCGACTTCTGATACACTAAGGAAACGATTTCACCAAGATACAAAAAAGTTATCTAAGGGATTAAGTAGGTGAGCACCGAAAACACAGAGCAACTTCAAACCTTCCGGGTATTGACCTAGGGGTTAGGAAAATATTCTAGAGAAATACCAACAGACTTAAAGGTGAATAACCGTTGCTATTGATTCGGCGACAGAATATTAGCCGCTGCTAATAAACAATAGACTGTAGGACACAACAAACCTCAATTTGTGCTAGTCAGTTCCACGATTTTGAAGATCCTCACAGTTCGCATTCGAGCTATTTATTAGTGAATTATTCTTTCATAATAAGGAGGTATTTGCAGAAAACCAAAATGAAATTAGAATTGTGACGGTAAATAAACATTAGTAACGTTTACAGGCGTGTAAAATTCATAATGAATCTTCGAACAAAGACAATTTCAGCGTTCATTCAAGAAGCTTCGGATCTGTGTTTGAGTTCGTTCTACAGTCCACTCGAAGCGAAAAAAAACCGGCTCAAGCTTAAGTGGCTTTAGCAGCTGCACCGTTAAGTTTCAGGGTGAGTCCAAAGACTCTGGAATATTAATATTTTCTCCTTTTCGCGTGTCGTAAGAGCGGTCTAATGAAAAATTCCGGCTGCAGAAAAATTCTGAAAAAAGCATTATGTTTTTACGGTGCAGATGGTCGGGCTGTTATTCAGCCAATAAAATCGAGAAAATTAAACCATTCAGATTAATACGCGAATGAAATCTACCCGCCTTTGAATTGACCTATTCAAGACAGAATTCTTTGCATCCTATTCATATTCAACAGACAAATAACTTATTTCAATACGTACGAGCATATCATATAACATCCTTCTGGTCATTTTATCATAACTTTTAATTGATTTAATCTGTACTAAGTCGGCGGTTCCCAACCTGGGCTACGCGTACCCGCAGGAGTACGTGCTTGGTACTTTAAAGCGACGCATAAAAAATTAAATAACAGCAAATATGTAAATTACAATTATTTTTCTTATATTAGGGGGTACAATTTAGGAAGATTAACTGTCAAGTGGTACGCAACTAAAAGATGTTCTGTAAAAATGATATTTCATAAAATATTCTTTTCGGTCGGTTAATTGTATTAAAAACAATAGAAAAAATCAACAACAATTTCACTGTTGAATGCTTGACATTTATTCATGGATAAACTATGCAGCAGTTTCATTAACAAATTCCTCGTCGGACGGTCTTTGTTTCGTAGTCGGGGATGGTTTAAATTTTTTATCCAGCCCCACGCAATAAAAACCGTAGTGGATTATAAATTATTTGCTAGTTCGTTTAAAGAGTGCCGCGTAATCGCGGTTGGCGACCGATGAAGGCGAGCTCCACCCACGAGACAGTAAGAAACGAGGAAAATTGCGGAGACCTCGGTCGCGAAACGGTCACGCTTAAAGAATGGTTGCCCTTTGTTTGTTTTTATGGTGCTGTCACTGCGAGGACAACTAAGTGGTTTCCTAACTGGGGTAATTATTGCTGTTCCTCTTGGCATTGTTCTTGACAGGGAAAGGGGCCCACGCAGGCGCGCAATGTACTTAATTCGCATTTATATTCGGTGTTTTTTAGCGGAATTCAGTCTGTGCGAGATTCGCCAACATCTGGCGAAGAAGGGAAAAATAAACACACAATCCATGCGGGGAATAACAGATGAAATATTTACGAAAATTATATTGCGTGGCTTAAAAGTGGAGAAAAATCATATTTAAGTAACCATAAGCTTCGAACGTATACATTTTCTGTTTACGAAATAAGAAACATACAATACCTACAAAATAGAATACACGATGCTCTCGATAAAATGTTTAGAGATTTCAAGGATAAAGAAGGAATAAAGAAGTTTTAACCCGTGTTTATGTATGTATAATGAATAAGTGCAATATTCGGAGACTTTTCATTTTGTCACACTGCAACTTTATCCGTGGGTTCTGGTTTACATGCTATGTTTATCGTATAGTTAATAAATCAGTGCCTGAATGTTACAGTAACATGAAAATGACAGTATACTGTCGACAGCCGACAGACAGAGACGTGTTTACATCTATTGAAAACGAAGTCTATACGCTTCGAATGCCTTGAGCTAGGTCGCTTCTTATCAACTACTGCTCCTGCCAAGAAATTGGCGGGAACGTCGATAATCAATAAGGTACTAGTATCTATAACAAATAAATACAAACCAGTCAAAATGGATCAAACCGTAGACCACAATACCAACTGTAGATATTACTACAGAAAAAAACACAACCACTGTCAATATAAAACCTGAATTATGCACCATACTAAACTCAAAGAAAACGATTAAAAAAGGAAAATAACTGAAGGTATGTCAACATAAAATACAAATAACACAAATAATACCGCAAAGTGGCTGTCCGACTTACCTTCAAATAACTCATATTCTCCACTATCCGAAATCTCAATATACATAGACGTAAAAATTATTGAGCTATTAATTAAATTTCTTGACTCGATAGTTAACACAGAGGCGTACACCATAAAACACATTAAAGAAAACCAAATAAAAATTCAAACAAACACATCTGGGAAATTCCGAAAAATCGCCCAGTCACTTAAAGCGAAAAACGCAGCATTTTACACAACTAAAATCGGAAAGAAGCTATAAAATTGTAATAACAGGTTTAGATCCAGTAATAGATAAACAAAGAATAGCAGCAGAAATCAACTTGGTAGCACACTCAGTTATCCCCATATTATTCGCGGAAGGTTAAATCGAACCCTGCGAATATCTTTGAAATCGATGATGATATTGAATAACATTTCAAATAAAAGTTTCATGGTTTTGAGGTAGAAATAATTTGATGTGAGTATTTATTTTATAGGTGAACGTGTAGAGGACATATTAAGGTCAAATTTGTTTTTTTAAATGGGGTTATACACGTTTCGACACATTAATGATGCAGCTCCTCATTCTCGAAAAAAAGTATCAAGCAATTTATGCCAAAAAGCTATTAGGCAAGGTAATACGATGTTTACCATCTTAAAGTTGATGTTTAAAAGTACGTCCTTTAGCCTACATTCAGACATTTACTGGATCTCTGAGTGACCTATCCGCTCTTTCTACCATTTTTTTCGAAATTTGTTGACATGCCCTCCATGCAAGCACAAGATACTAAATGCCACGCGTACTAGCTATAGCAAAATTGAGTACCACTTTGCAATGTTGAAATCAAAATATTTCCTAACTTAATGGTTTATTGGTATAGAGAGTTTCATATATTTTTATAGAGAATGACGAATGGCACTGATTAATGCATTAAAAAATATATAATTTTTGTTGAAAAATAAATTTAATATGTCCTCTACGCGACCAGGTACGTCAAATTATTTCCCCCTTGAAACCATTACATTTTTATCTGAAACATTTATGAGTGTAATCAACGGTTTCGAAGATATTTGCGAGAATCTACATAAATGACTTAGATTTTTGTTAACTAAACCTAATCAGCAGTAATGAATATTTTTTACGTCACTAAGAATAAAATTATATCCCAACAAAGTAATAATTATATTTCTAATGTCTGAATATTAACATTATTCATTGTATAAAGTATTAGTTATCTAAATAAATTCGTGCAGTTTTCAGAGTTCATTATTATTTTATTTGAATTGTTTTACATAGACACAATTGGATTCGGTTAGCTTTCCTGAATACATGTCTGTAAGTATAATATTTCAACAATTTGTTGGAATTGGATGAGCAGTCTTCCATCGTTATTATAATATGAACAGTTTTAAATGTAATTACTTCAATCAATGTTACTGAGATTACAAAAACCTGAAATGCATTATTCTGTAATTACAGGAATTGTTTTTGAATTCATTTACATTCTACAAGATCTCATTTTCGTAATTATTATTTTATCCTGTCTTTGTTAGTATAATCAGTAATATAATCTCTAGTATAAAGAAATGTATGTATGTAAAAAGAAGTAACGAAATTTGCAAGAAATAAAAATTCAGTTGTTAATTTTCGTTAAGAACTTTCTCAAAGCGGTATCTGTAACTGAAGATCAGTCACACGGAATTATCTTTAAAAAAGAAAACGTGAGATTAGTTATGCGGGCGCACTATCAAAGAAACTCCAACTACCTTTTAAGGTGCAGCTTCTTCCGTTCCTTATTTTACGCCGCAGCCTCTCCTTTACCTGTTTGATATCGAAATTAACTGTGCAGTTTAATCGTAAAAACTGTTCGAGGATTTAAGACCCATTTGAAACGGGGTCTTAGGTCGTTGCAAACGAAATATCGTTTGTCTCTATAAAACTTCAAAAGTGCTTCTATAAATGTATGTACTGTGTTAAATTCCGATTGTGGTGAACAAAAGGTATTTGTAAAATTAAACGCATAAATTGCAAGAGGAAATCGTGTAAATTGTAAAATAATTATGTACAATTTGACAACTATAAAAATACCATCACTTCTTTAAAATTTACTAATTCTGTTATAAATGCGTGTGTGTGTGTGATAGGGGGTAAAAGGAAATTGTCAGTCACAGAGCAAACGTCAAAAAAGTAAGTCTCAAGTACGCCCGAATGATTCATGTACAAGTGTAATTTATAATTACTTTTAGAATAAAACCGGATTTCTACCAATTACAACCACCACTTGAAGTTCATCCCTACATAATTTTTTAATAGTCTCATACTCTAGAAACGTGAACATTACATATTTAGTACTAGTCATGGTTTTGTTGAGTGCAGATCATAATTGTATTTTACAAACATAAAGATTATATTTGTATAATATGAGACAATGATATTATGTAATATGTTTATATGAAGTCATGTGCAATAATTATGTAACGTGCAGAGAAAATCTTGAACTAATTCTGTTGGCGGATTCGTGTTTAGGACGAAAAACTCTACAAAGAGCAACCAGTGGATATTGCAAAACAAAGCTAAGATTAATATTTGTTAGACAGTGTTATTGACCGTGGAAGATTCGTTCCATGCATTATTAAAATTCCTTAACTATTTCTACTTTCATGAAGATGTTGAGAACACTGTTAAGTGAATGCAGACGTCATCGAAAAGGATTCTTGAAATTGATAAAAAGTTGTTCCTTTATACACTGCTATTCGAATAAAATTTAAAAGTTTCCAAATTTTTCATCGGTTCAGCTAAATGATCGTATGAGCTGCTAAATTTTGATTCTCCTCCACTGTGAGCAGTGATGTTAAAACGTTCTAGATCAGATTCCACGAAGGGTCTAAATACTTATGGACGGCTCTGTATATACGACAACGTCAGGCGTTCCAAGATCTTTTCTCCATGTTAATTTTATTCTCACGGATGCCATTCGTTCCGGTCGGCGGTCTGTCGCTGGATTATTAATAAAAATTTTCCCCGTTTTATTCTTTCCCTGCCATCCCTCGTAAACCGACGACTCATGACAAGCAGACTCCACATCCAATCTTTTCCTTTTCCGTTGTCCCTTTATGACCCACTCCTTGCCCTCTTCTTTCAGTCCTTTATTCGACCATCCCCTTCTTTCTTCATACAATTCTCCCTTCCTCTTCCTCTTAGGTTTATATCACCTTTCGTCCTTTGTTCGGACTCCATCTTCCTCATTTACTATCCCCCCCCCCGCCGACCACCGAATTTTCTCTCGTTCTGACTTCCGTAACTCTAATTCCTATTCCGTACCTGCCTCCCCCCCTCCCGCCACTCACACATACATTTTCCCACGACGCACCCCTTTGTCATCCATTCATCGCGGGGTTCCGTACGTCCACGGATGTAAGTGCCGCAAAAATTTCGGCCCACGAGTATCGCAAAACCCACGCCATTAATTTTAAATTCGAGTAAGTCACCCCTGCGGAAGACAGTGACTAATGATTCATATAATCGGCGCGCACCACCAGACGGTCCAGTCGTCTCTTTAAGCCACGAAGAAGCCCCGAGGGAGCTGCTTTTGGATGAGACGCGCCGAGGGTGTGCTTCGTGATTCATAAAGTCTAACTTTTCTCGCTTCCGTCCCCCGCCCCCCCCCCTCCCAAATGCCGAGGTGGATCTCTGCCACTTTACGACACCCTCAGTGAGTGATTATCATCTGTTCACGCGACGGCATGGTTGTCGATTCGAAAGTAACTTTAATTAATTCATAAAATTGGACGAGATGAATTTTTTTCAAGGAAACGTCAGTTTGTTTTATTAGCTTGATCTATAATTAATTGTTCGATAAAATTTATCGGTCCTTATGTTCTATAATGGAAGTGAAATACCAGCCGTTACATAATCGGATTAATCACGACCAGATGAAGTGTTGGCGTATTTCCTCATAGTCGATCCAATATTAATAATTTTTTATTTTACAAACTGATGATACGTTTCATTATGTTATAGAAACATATACGTATTATGTCTCTATATTTTCTGCATTTATATATATTTATGTTTTTTATAACTTTTGAGAACTTGTGCTATATGCTACCATCAAATTCTTCAATATATTATATAAATTATTATAATACGAAATTGCATTCTAAGCTCCGTTTCTAAGTTATAAATTGTTGAAAATACGGACCAAATACGCGTGAAATACGTCTGATCCGATAGGTTATTCTATATGAGAGACACATTCTTCAACAGTTTTAGGAGTTGGCTTCGTTCATTAGTTTTACTAAATCGAGTCCATACATCAGCTGGCAATCGACTGTTGCAAGTAGTATAATCCATTGTATGCATATATATATACTGCTACACTACTTTTCATAAAAGCCTTAACATCTCACAACGCTACTGTTGTGGCATAGCTCTCTCCAGAGTCGGTATGTAGGCTCCAATATAAACAATCATTAGTGTTCCGTCGTAGACCGAAACGACGGCTTTAGAATCTGCCGTAACCGTTATTTTTTATTATTTTATTTCCTTCATTCAAGCAGTTTATACATTTTCAAGACCGGCCCCTTGCAATTTTAATTTCGTTGACAAAAGGGAATAAGAGATAAAAGAAACGAACATTTGGTCTGCAGTCTGCCACATGCGCTCGGTAACCTGGGACCCATTCGCGCTGGGCCTTACCGGGGCGCGCTGACTCGCAGACAATACAGCCATAAACCTTACCGTTGAGAGACTCGAAAATTCGTCGGGGTCAAGTCGCACTGTGATCACGTGCGCGATATTTCTCTGGCGTCCGTTTCGCCCTGAAGGAGAGGTTTTCCACCCCACGTCACCTGAAAAAACCGAGGAATTTGCCTTCCCCTTCAGGGCATAACCAATAAGGAGGCAAGTTTTGGTAACGCCTTCAGCGAACTTGGAGGAAGCGACGTCACACGAAAATCAGACTCAAACCAGAACTCACCCGGTGAACATCACACACACACGTACACAAACATACAATTTTGTAAATACAGGCATTAAGAACCAATCAAAGTGTGCTTTATTTCCGTTTTGAATTCTGAAGTTCGTGTAACGGTTCGGCGATTAAGTGCGAGCATTGCACGACCTAACATTTTGGTCCTTCGAGCCGGATACAAAGTGATCTGGAATTATCGTCTGTTTTGAAACCATCATCATGTGTAACAATCCGCTTCGCCCTGAAGGAGAGGTTTTCCACCTCCACGTCACCTGGAAAAACCGAGGAATTTGCCTTCTTTTTGGTAACGCCTTCAGCGAACTTGGAGGAAACGCGACGTCACACGAAACTCGACAGACATTCGTAAAAATACTCTCGCAATCGAACATTCACTCGTACTCGAACATTCATCCGCACTCGAATATTAATTCGTATTCGAACATTCGTACTCGACACTCGCACTCGAACATTCATTCGAAAACACGTAATCGTTTCAACAAGAGTCACACGGACTCAATTCATTCGAAAACATTCATTCGACAACATTCACCTCACGATTCGTCAGCTCCACCGGTCGAGCAATTATATTAGTTACTCTCACTTAAAGAATATTGAAACAGTTGCCTAATATTAATTTGGCGGGCAACAGTCGCAACTGTAAACGTACCACGACGGTCGAGCCTGGAATTTACAACTCCAAGCGGATTCGAAAGAGAATCCACGCGGACGGACGCGACAATTAGTCTAAGACAGGCGTCGTAAGCTGATGTATCCGCCGAAACTCACAAAAATTTGTGTCAAAAATAAACCCAGTATGTGCGTCCAACGTGGCGGTTAAAAACTTTCCACCAGTATCTTTCCTCGAACATGCAATACATTCATTACATTCTTGCGCACGGTCGTCTTCACGCTTACGGCATTCACCCCTCTTACACCTGATAATAAATAAAATTACTCCAACTTCTTCCAGCCGTGAGCGTTTTAATGCGGTAAGCCGCGGGGTCTGTCCACGGTTGGCCAAGAAACGTACCAGATTCCGATGTTTATTGTGACCGTAAAAAGTTAAAGTCGGTCTACAACGTTACACCTCGGACTCCCGTGGAGTTCCCGTTGGTTGTTGCGAAAGTTACCCAGCGGCAAAGGAGCCGACGTGTAACTGCTTGTCGCAAATCAACTTAAACTAAGCAACTCGTTTTATCTCGCGCTCCCCGGCACGCCCGACTGCCGGCGTATCTCTCTGCTCCGCGGAAAATTCGCGGGGCCCACGGGCTCCGGTAAATGCGTCGGGGACGAACTATTCGGATGCAAGTTTGCATTTAATCGCCCTGTTCCTCGAGTAACACTTTCATAACCTCCGGGGCGCAGCAAACTCTGGGAGGAATGAGCCAGGGCGAAACTCCGATAAGTCGTAAGAAATACGTAGCCGAGGCTCGACTTACCTCTACGGAGGACTACTCAGGGCGCGCAAAACCGTCCGCCCTGTCGCGTAAAACTTATCCATTGAACGATTTGCCCGGTATTATCGAATTTGCATGAATCCATCGGCGCTCGGGACTTCCGGAGTCGGATCGGGGCACAGTCTTGGGGCTACCGCCGCCGCCGTCGCCATACACCGACCCTTCACGGCACGCCGACTGAATTGGTAAGCCGTTCGAAGGAGGTCACAGACAGCCCGCACGACATAAGGGTGCAATTTGCATGGAAAGCGGCGCCGAAGTTCCGAACCGAGGTTTTATACTTTCGTGAATATCGGCCCCGTTTTTGAAACGGAACGGGCTCTCGCTTGTACTATCCGCAGAGCCTGCGTAAACGGGTCTCATGTACGTTATTCCACGTTCCGGCTGATAGGGGCATAGTTTTACGGAGGTTGCGGTGAGACCAACGATGTTAGTAGAGAGGATTCTGTAAGGAAATCTGAATTGGCTAAAGTTTTTCTTGGGACAGTGACTTACCTTTTCGTTATCACATAATTTTTTTTCTTAATTAGTTGTTTGGATCCCTGAGCGGGGGTAACTTGGGTCCCCACATTTGAATATCTTGCTGTAAGTTTTTTTGTGAACAAATTGGTGGCTCTGCTATCCGCTACTCGTCAATTGTTATTTTAGAATGTTTCATACAGGTTCGTTGTCATTGTATTTCTAGTGTTTGAGATTTTAACAAATAAGGAAACTGAGCTCACAATGGACCTCCTTCGGTGTTAACGTAGGCTTTTATGATGTTGCATTCATTAGAGTTTGCTATTGAATATGAGTCGTATACAGGGTGAGGCACTTAAAACCGGCCACATGAATAACTTGGCTGCTATTGGTGACAGGAAAAATGCATCAGGCCAAAATTATTTGGTATCGAGGGGCTGATCATCCGATGTTACTAGTTTTTTGATAGGTAGAGGCGTCAAGGAGGTAGGCATGCTTCGCATTTCAATTTGCTTTCTTCTTAAATAAATAAATGCACGAAAAAAATGCATTTCAATTTGCTTTCTTCTTAAATAAATAAATACATGGAAAAAATACATCTAAATTTGTTTCCATTGAAGACAAATACGTAATTCGCCAAGAAACAGGAAAAAATAGGGAAAAAGTTGAGAATAGGTACTCCCACTCTATCGCCCATAACTTCCTTATTTGTCCATGGATTTTGCTCAGATTCGGCTTGTTTTTTTCGTAAAGGTGTGTACTCTGCGTGAAAAATAAGAATCTCGACGTCACATAACAATTTCTATGTTTTCCAGGCGATGTAGTGAATTTTCAATTTCAATTTCGGCCCCAAAAAATGAAATTTTTCTTAAGTTTCGCTCGATTTCGTCGAAACTATTGCTCCGATTGGAAAACAATGTAAAAAAGAATTATATGTAATTTAATTACCTTTAATTGAAGAGTCATCGCGATCAAATCGGTCAACTATAACGCGAGATATGACCAAAAACGTTGGGTCGTCTTTTTGTAAAATTACCAAAATATTCATCGGGCGATACGTCAAAAACGTATCCATAGAGTTACGTCTCATGTCGATTTTTGAGTTTAGATGACCACCTTCCATAAGAATGTCACAGTGGAATCTGGATCACCAAATGACTGTAAACTATTGTTATTTTATAAATAGTGCTGAATCCTGTGAAATGAGCTGAAGTGATTTGACAAACAATCAGAAAAAGTTACGGAGTGACTAATTATCTGGAAGAGGTGGCCTCAACTCTAATTTTGTTGAATTTCTGGTATGTTGTAGAGTGAAGGGTCCTGAGTAATATGCACGTTGTTCGAGAGATAGGACAATCGTGGTTGAAAAGTTATGAGAAAAACAAAAATTGTACATGTTACATTACATTTACTCCAATGTAATGGATAACTAGAAATGGAATGCAATTAAGAGACGCGTTACCCAAGCCACTACCCAGTATTGACCACGCGCACAACATCCCACCAAACACAAGACACACACATGATGTGTTCCACAGTTCGATGAAGAAACTTTTTTTGTGTTTTTTTTTAGATGTTAATGACTAACTTGTGTTTGCTTGTTTGTTGGGTGCATGGTTAACATGGGATGGTGACTTGGCTGACGCGTCTATTCATTGCATTCCGTTTCTAGTTATCCATTACGTTGGAGTAAACGTAACGTAACATGTACAATTTTCTTTAGCTCATAACTTTTTAACCACGATTGTCCTATGCCTCGGACAACGTGCATGTTATTCAGGACCCTCCCCTGTATAACATATCTGAAATTCAATAAAATTGGAATTGAGGCCCTACTTTCCAGATAATTACCGCGGAATAGAATAAAACCTATTTTGATGATCAAATCCCATAGTTGTAATGGTTTCAGAATAAGTTCAGACTAGTTCCGTAATGTTTCAATCTGCTTAAACATAAAATAGTAGCAACAAATTTAAACTCTTGTACTTAATTCAATGTTCATGTATGTGAAATTGTTACATCGAAAGTTTGACCTTTATTGTGTGGTTATAATAACCGAAAATAAATATTTTCGTAGTCAATTAAATTACTTAGGAAACCACACCACTTTCCAGTAAGCAATATGATACAGTGTAAAAAAAAAGTAATAGGATAACATAGGATTATCATCTTAACGGATTACCTGAATTGTGAAAGTAACGCATTTGTGTATGAACAGAAGTGTATGTTTTTAACAGACAATCGATAATAATAAATAGGATGAAACGCAAACTACATTTTGTGTCTAAATTCCATGCCTCTTGGAGCTTGTTGATTGACCGACTATTAAACGATGTCGTGGAAAGGTATTGCTAATTACGGTAATTAAGTACACGGCTAGTAATTGTCGGCTAGCATCCCATCATTGTTTGCCCGGAACAGGGTGAAACAATTATGAAGTGGTACGTACACCATTGGGTACTTGAATATTCAATGAATCGTGTTATTAGCTCCTTCTTGTGTTGCCTGACGTCACCAGATGGGTTGCCCACGCGTCACTCTTTGAACTATTCATCATGGCTAACGCACCAGAAACGAGCATGTCATATAATTTGCATGCGCATGAAATTCCAGGAATTGCTTCTATCGTTGTCAAAACAATCAGGAGAAGCATTGATATTTTCTACATCCAATAGTAATGAACTTTAGATCAAAAAATTCATTGCACTTGTTTTAAAAAATTCGTATCATTTGAATAAATAATTTTTAATTTCAGTTGAAAGAAGAAACGTTTCCTAATTTCACATCACAACTACCAGCATTGAATGTATACAAAGTTAACTTGTAAAAGTTAGTAACATACATAATACATGATATATTCTACCGCAACATAATATCACATAAAAGGTATAATAAATCAGAAGCCAACATAAATTCCGGAAAAAGCGTTATTATAACGCCAGTAATTGAAAAATAAGGAACCTGTAATCCGTAATTTTGAAGGGTTTGGTAGTTCTAGTGTTAAGGTACTTTCAGTTTTTACGAAATCATCGCTAAACTAGTTGTATGGTACATAGGTATGTAAATCATTTGATATTTAATTTGATAGTATTAAAATTTAATAAACCTTTACTACGTGAAACATTTTAATCTCAGACTTAGCGCCAAGTATTGAAAGAAACATAGTGCAGTATTTCCGCAAAAATGTTTAAAAATTTTCATTACGATGGGCGGAAATATTAGCAGTCGAAACATTTAGAAAATTGACCATTCAACAAGAATGATGAGCGAAGTATTGTATATTAAAAATACCTGTATCCAAGCGTTGATTGAATTTTTTAAATTTAATGCACATTAGCATATAATTACAGTGGCCTGTAACACTTCTTTAAGTCCTAGTAGGTATTAGTATGCTTTACAGGCAAATGAAATTCTCCAACACGGAATAAAACCCGTTCAGAAAGTAGATTATTACATTTTGAAAATGTTTAAGCTGAATGTATTATTAAATACTCAAAACACAAAGAGAGAAATTGAAATACGCAATAAAGATACTGCAAATAAGGTGTACTGGTGAAATGTATATCCAGTGCAAAGATTAAAATTTTCGGATCCATGTATTACAAGGTTACAAAGAAAATTAACTCAATGTAAATGGTTTTTAGGGGTCAACCCAAATCTAAAAAAATATCTTCTGAATGTATTGAAATATGTGTAGACTTGTATAATAAAGAGCGCGAGAATTTATTTGAACAAAATCCTAATCGCCAATTTCATTAGCAAATATTTATACGTCGTATCTAGTGTAAAAGCTTCACGTTAGATTTCGTTTGATTCGATGTTCTAAATACGTAGGATTGAAATATCGACGAACTAATTTATATTTTTCCAAATTGCAAGGTACAAGCTGCCATTAATAACGCTCACGCAAGTTCATATGATGCCATTAATATTCATACATTTTAAATATTTAGCCCCGGAATTAAAGAGAGAAAATCAATGTTTACGATAATTACCGCGAGAGAACAGAAAATGTAATTCCAAAATGTAATTTATTTCAGGAAGTATAATTATAAAGAATATGAATATAGAAAATGAAAATCAGCTGAAAATAGAAGAACGGTATTACTATGTGTTCTTCTAACTTAAGTGGTCAGACCAGTGTAACGCTCTGAAAAGGAGCGTATATTTGGGAATTATTTGTGCAAAGCTCAATCAACTGTATCTTTCAGAACTTTGTGTATTTATTAAAGCATTATTGAACTATTAACTAGATAGTTTTATTCATTTAAACGTAGAAGTTTCCGCGTTGCATGGCCTCCAACCAAAGTTTGCAAAAACAAACCGCCGAGTTTATACCCCAATTAGGGTGCATGACGACTGCCATTCCAATCATCTCAGATTAAAAAAAACAAATACCTCTATACATTGTACGCTAGTAGTTGGAGAATGAATCTAACTTTAAAATTGTAGAATAAAAATTGCAAGAGTAGTGGCACTTTAAAAATCAACTATCAAAATTGCTATTCTTCTTATACTGCGCACTAATAAAAAAAATCTAATCTTCATAATATTGTAAGCTCATTCACGAAACACATGTGTCTGCTATAAGTTGGTCGGTTAATTATTTGTTGAGTTATCTTGCACGTCATTTGGAAAACGTCGTTTCGAGAAAAACGCGCTTAAAATTCAAGAAGTATTGTATTATATTTCATGCACCTTTCGCTTCAAAATCTCGCACCACAATCATTTTTATGTAGTTTAAAAGAACATATTAGTGACACGTTTTTAAGTCTAAAAGGTACCGAAAAATGCAAACAAAAATTTCCGATTTTCTTTTACTGTTACACTAGTCTGTTCCTTTAACACATTGACTGCCACAGTGAAAATGGCCGTACGTAACCAGACACATTTTACCGCCTATTTGTAAGTCATAAATCGTCGAAAATATATGCGTGTAGCTAATAGAGGCTTTTGGTATTGTTTTCAAGTATACTACGATCATAATTTTACGCAAAAATTTTATAAAGATATTTAAATAATCCAGCTTCTTCGCAATGTTCGTGTCACCCATATTTGTGTGACGTGCCAGTCAAAGTGTTAATGTGAAAGTCAATGAAATAAAACAATAGCACTGTACCATCGTTTTGCAACGAGTTACTGATGGATCAGTAAATTTATCGCTTACAGGTTCGATCAAAGTTTTCCAATACCGTCACGCGTGGAACATCATCTAATCCTAAAATAATTTCACTTCATTCAAGGTCATCTCGGCTAGACCAGGCCAGGTACAAGCATCGAGCAGGTGGAGTGACATTGGAACACGCAGATGTTGTTAATAAAGCCGAGTTATGAGCTCTGATCTCATCGGACCGATCTCACCTACCCCAATAATTCTAACTCTGACGGACAATAAACGCGAGTCGGTCGCGGCAAGGTACACGATTTCCTGCGTGGTGTACAATCGCCGTCGTCGTCATCTTGCATGTGTGCGCGAACATGCCGAAATGATAACGTCGAAATAAAAGTTCCCGAAGCATCTGCAGCCCAAGGGCTGGGCGTAGGTGGAGGGGGGTGGGTGAAGATAGCTTCAGGACGGGGGTAACGTAGCAGCATGGCGTCGTAATTCCCCTGGTCGAGTCGCCGTCGATGTAACGCGGGCATGAACACACATATATGTATATATATATATATATTGTATACACATACACACAAACCTGCACACGTATAGAAACATCCTGCGGACCGTAGTTAAAAGCACAACCCATAAATCACCGCGGTGAAGGAGACGAGAACAGAGAAACAGATGTAGACCGCAAATAGCCGGACATATAGCCAGCATAAGGGTGGGATGAAAGGGGAGTAGAAAGCAGAGATACGGTGAAAGTCAGAGGGAAAGGTTATACGCTGTTAGGTATATTATAAGGCGGTTTTGATCGGTAGTGATGTTGTACTCGTTGCTTTGAAATGTAGTACTCGTTAGGATATATGGAATACAAAAGGACTTCGGAGAAAGAGTTCATGCTTTTAATTCAGCGTGGAAATGGATGAAGGACAGAAGGAAGATTAAGGAAGTAATTCTCATTTGAACGGTTCTAAAAATAGATTCTTCTTCATTATTACATTTTTTTGAAGTATAACGTTTTGGAAATGTGTGCCTAAAACGCTGTAACTGAATTCGAAAAAATTGATAGAATTATAAAAATTTTAAGAAATTGATGAATTACTAGAAACGCCAAGCGTAAGGCTCGATCGTACTGCTTAATACTCGAAATCTACACTAAAATTGTCAACAATCATTGTCGTGGTTTCTTCTTTTGTTTTATTTGTCGAGTTTATTAGCTAGTTTAATTCATGACTTAGTTACTTAATAATTTGATGGCACATCTGAGGCGGCGACTAACAATGTACAGTTATTTATAGTGAAAACTTTAAACGCGTTTTTCTCGAAACAGAGTTTTCCAAACAGGCTGCCATGATTTATTAATAGTAACTCAACCAATCTTTACCAATATTTACTTTAGGGTTTGCATACATATAAAATACATACCCCATTATTGTCCGTATGATTATATCAAAATCAGCTAGAATATTCATCATTGTCTGAAAAAGTTGAAACTTTCATGGCAAAGTCGATATTTTTTCTATTTCTAACTACCATTCTATCAACATAAATTATTTTGCTTCCTTATAGTACGGACGATAATCACACTCGTATAGATTAAGGAGAAATGATACATTGTACGTAAACACTACATATTTGCAGAAGAGAGTATTCAGATAATGAGTGTTCGGATATGGGAGGCTTTACTGTACATACCGTTACTTGTATTTTTTAAGCTAGCCGTTTTACGTTTAAAATCTGTACACTATTTAGCAATTTAATTGTATGAAAATATATTTCTTTTCCAAAGATGTATTTACTTTCGGACACAGCGAATCAGCCATTATTCAATTACACGCGACGTGTGCCACGCCCCCCTGTTTAAGCTACACGTTCGTATGCTTCAGTATTCAATGCTTGGAACTTCATACACCAGCTTGCGTAGCCGGAGATTAAATTTCTCGTTATTACGGCGCTCGGAGCTGGTGGTTAATTAATTTTACACAACTTTTACACAACTGCGTCTCTGTTTTGTTGAAATGTTGTTAATAATCTAGCATAGAGTACGTCCCATGTAAGAAATAGGGAATCTATTCTCGATCAAAATTTTTCATGATAATATAACGTCGGAAAGACGGTACCAAGTGTTCGGTGAAACTTGTATGTTCTTTGATTGAAAGAGTTCTTAAAATTACGGGACGCATCGTCGTATTTATTCGAATAGTCAATTTTGCCTTTATATAGAACGGGATCGCGTATTTTAATTTGGTTGGTGTTTGCGTTCCACTTTGATACGCTTGTAAGAGAACATGAAACTGCTGCTTGCGCGACCATCTCGCAAATATTCCAGTCGAGGAATGATTTGAAACTTCAAAGACACTATCGGCAGCAATGTAACAACCGACTGCGTGTCTTGTGAAATTCCTGTGATTCCGCAAGATCTCTCGCCCAGTTCCTTTAATATTGGTGGAATTGAACGTTTCTATGATACGTGGTTTCGTACACAGCAATAAAACGCAATAAACGAGCAGAAAATTTCAAATGCGCCATCTTCTTCCTTACCCAGGTAAACGTTGTATGTAATCAACATAAAAAAAGAACTCAAAGTTTTACATTTCCAGTATATACTTCCAAAAATTCATTCTGTAATTCGATATCTAAAATTCGATAACGTTATGAAATTATATGACTTTGAAGGGAGAATGGTGTTACAAATAAAAGATTAACTTTCCTGCGATTTCAGCACTTAGTAGAAATTAGATCTAGTTAGTTACTCTTAATAAATAAAAGGTTAAATTTCCTAGAAGGAATTATAACGAAAATATAGGTCTGGAATTATGATCTCCAAGTACATTGTGTTTATTTCTGTTTTCACAGCAAAACTCTAATTCTCTGTTGATTGAAAACAGTTCACGAAAAAACATGTTCTTTCAACTTTCTTGATGTTTTCGCACAGAACCACTAGTGTCGTTACACTTCTCTACCGATTCTTTAAAGGCTGACACCTTATTCATGGAGTTCCATAACCTTGCATGGAATGACATTGGCAAAAATACTAAACGAAACCATCCAAAATTTAAGTCTTGAGAACATCCGTAGGACTTTTGGGACGGACGTTTCTAGAACATCTGAAATTTTAGTCTTGAGAATATTCGTAGGACTTTTGGGACGGACGTTTCTAGAACATCCGAAATTTAAGTCTTACGAACGTCCTAGGGGTGTACAAAATGGACGTAGGATATTCGGATATAAACTGGACATGAAACGGACGTCCTTAGGATGTACGGTGCTATCTGGGCCTTGAATGAGAGTTTTTCGGATTAAGTAGGCCATGTTTTGAGATAAAATTCAAATTTAGTAATACGAAAAAAGCATCGGTTCTTAAATATAAATGTAAATCCACAGAAGCCTTCAGAAATGCAGTAGCATCGCGGTGTTGTAGATTACTCTTTCTGAAGAGAACGAAGGACAAAATTTCAAGTGTGGTTATGATTTTTACACTGTCACTGATAACGCAAACTATGAAATTTAAAATAACCAAATTATTATGGAAATGCTGTCGTATAATAAAAAAAATTGCATTTCTGATAAAAATCAGACTTCCTTGAACACCAAAGAAAAAGTAATTTAAGTCACAATTATAATCTTATTTTATGCTAAAGGTGTATACAAAATTTCAAGTGAAACTTATATAAGAAATGTACATATACCTTTGATCTACTATTCCAGGTCAAGTACCAAAAAGTATTAGGTAGACGCGAGCGAGAAGTCGTCTGGTTGTAAACCAATTAACCGAGCCATGAAGAGTTTCCCAGGCGCTTTTCGTCTTTAGAAATCGGTCACATTGTCTACCCAACCAAGACGGAAAATGTACCTACGAAAATTTTGAATGCTCATTGCCTATTATGATTCATTCGCAGACAATACACGTGCTGTTTAGTTCGGTCTTCGTTGATGAGTGTTCACAAATGCAGCTTGTTATAATTCAGTGTCTCTATATCTTTCTTGCTCAGTTTCGACCACTTCAGCCTGTCTGAGTTTGCCTCGCCGGCACTTCTTTTCACCGCGATCATTGAAGTACCCGAAGCCGTCTCGATCGGCCATTTACTCCTAACCTACTCCCGTATCCGCCGAATCAGCATGTCGCGGCTGGTTTCGTTAAAATGGCATAACTCATCATTCGTGGAACACACGGCGGGTTAATACATCGGCATGACTGTACGGCGGCCGTGAAAGTGCACTCAGCACCGCCGAACCTCATGCATAATCATATATTTACAGTAGCGGGGTACGCGTTCCCTCCTGCTGCGACGAGCCACCCCCTTGAACACAGATGCACGGATATACACCATAGACGGGCACATATGTCGCCGCCACTAGCGCTGCTTTAATTAAATATTTGCATGCAAGTACACATACTTCCACGAAGACACCGAAAACCATGACAGGGTCTACGTGTCACCGATACAGACGCTGCTTCACGGCATACAAATTCGGGTCCCCTGTTCGCAGTTTTCCTACATCGTAAACTCTCCGTACTGCTATATTGACCTTCTTCATGATCGACGTGAAATTAGTATTCATAAATGAGTCTTCTGCTTAACCCTGGAACGACACTGTGGGGTAGCCGGAGAGCACACCGAATTTTAATCTTGCCAAGAGAAATGTAAATAAACATTATACCGTTGAACGTTTGTTTGCCCTCCGAATTTGTGACATAGTTAATGACATAACAGAGAAAAAGGAATTTTACGTACGTTTTTATCAGTTACATAAGCCTCGGGGTTGCCGACGATTCCCCGGTGTCCTTAACGTAACAAAACGGTATGTTAAATAATGGGTTATTTTGGAAAAATTTCTGAAGATTCATTTTAAAAATGTCTAAATATTGCAAAATTAGCATCGGAAAATGTAAATTTTTCTTTCAATAAGTTGGAATAATAAAGTAACAGTTTTTCAAACTTTTATAAAAATATTTTCTGGCATGTATTATTTTCATACATCGACAATTAGACAACAATTTCAAAAAATTTGTTTCCATGCATTTTTTTCTTATAAAAACAGATTCTGTATTCCAGAGCTCAGTTAATGCACAACTTAGTGCTTTAACATACGTAGTTAACATTCATCAGTTTTGAATTGTTAAACAGAAGTATCTTCATACACTCGCAACCGTGGGAACGTTAAATGCTATCTAATCAATTATAGCATTGGAACTATTGTTATAATTGTATACACTTACAAACAGTATTTTGCGACATTAAACCAAAGAAACGGAATTCGTGACACTTAGAGAGTTCATGTTTCTTTATTTATGAAGTGTAAGGATAGCTGTCCCTCCAATTACATAGGTTTCTATGAGCAGACTGCAACGAAAGTTTCAATTGCATCTCTGGTATGATGCAAAAAGTTGTAATTGTAATTGTGTGTACAAAACTCATATAATATATTTAGCATACTTTGTTGTATACAAGAATACTTACAGAAATATATTTAGGATCAGTATTTTCTACAGTTACGTCAAAAGCTTCTGATTGGGCCAATTTCTCTACGCACTAGTGAATTTAACATTTATTGTTAATTTTATATGAAAAATTCGGTTTATCCGGTTCTATTAGAACCCATGAAACTAGTGCTTCATTTCACGTAGCTATTAATTTATCGGTATCATTCAGCTATTCTCGATTTGAGTAATATGCATATGTTTTAACCTGTTTCAAATTAATGTTCCCATTTTAACGCTTAATCATTGCAAAACAGGAGCGAATCGGACACGATATCATTAGTTATATTATGTTTCATTTGATCTATCCTACTATCCCTTTTGGCACGTTCTGTATATACATACGTACAAATAGGTATTTGTATACCTGCATTTACGCATAGTGTACGAGTGAATGGTTGAAAACGAAAATACTAGAATACTTATAAAAAGTTGGAATTTACGTTATCAATGTTCTTATACGGCCTGCAAATGTAATAGATGTTATCCTTATATCAGTAGACAAACGGAGCCATTTCTTCTGTTTCAATGTTTAACAAAAATTCTGTATCAAGGACATTTTCCCAGTGGTATTTACAACAAAGGAAACATATCAGTCACACTGTGTTGATAAATAGATAATATCGGCGAAAGTTAGATAAAGGTTAAACGGTTTTAATATTTCCGTTGTTTAATTGCCACTTATTAATATATCAATGTCTAGATGAAAACTCTTTGACTCAACTCAATACTTACTGTTAGTCCTATACACAATAAAAATAATAGTAAACCGCATGTACGTTCATTATACGTGTATAAAAAAACTACAAATTCAAATCCTTTGAATTAATAAATTGAAGTAATTAATTTGTACCTCTTTTTTTACTATTCACGATCAAACGAATTAAGTTAACGTTTTCATGAAATACGATTTCATAATCCAGGAACGAGCACGAAGTAATACACATTTTCATTCACAATAATTTATAGTTCCACTATTAATGATAGTAACATGGTATATAATTTTATAGTTTTAGAACGTCCGGAACGTACATCCATCGGACGTTTTTGTGCTATTTGGGAAGCATTTTATAATGTAAACATACATTTTCAGTAATAAAAGAATTTTACTTGTAAAAATAGTAATTCATAATGCGTATTGAACCCTATTATCGCATACTAAGCTGTTTTCATAAACACTTACCGAAATCGTTAGCAACATTTGGTTTTAAGCCCTAACCTTTCTGATGAACCCGTAACGCTTTGTAGCCAGTATTACGAAAACTGAGGCGGGACGCTATCGATACGTTATTATCGTCGGCTATAGTCATACGATTTACATAAGTAACCAATTTTCGTGAACAGCAACTCGTTATGCAAATTGCAAGCGACAGCATGTTGCTTATAATAGTGGTCTAGATATGAAAGCACCATTCGTTCTAATAATAATGAAGTATTATTACTTTCCCGTGGTTACCTTTTTCGAATTCTGTACGTGTACAATTTTAAGCAGATTAAGCTACAATTCAAATTCTTATGATACTTTTATTTCGTTTCATCAGTCCAATACTAAACGATTATTCTTTATCAATATTTATGCTTTGCACTACATACTTTACTATTACTAGTCCAATATCTATTAATATGTATATTTATGTGCCTTATGTAATTTCCAAACAAATAATGTAACTAGATAACCATCTTTTTATTCTTGACACGTTTATTAATTTCTACTTATGAGAACAGTTGTGAAATATTCTTAATAAATTCAATACGTTTTTCATCTTATAGTCCTGGTCCTATTCCAAATAGCACAAAAACGTCCTATGTACGTTCGATGGACGTACGTTCCGGACGTTCTGTATATTCCGAGGATGTCCCGAAAAGGTACATATGTCCCCATTATGTCCTCGTTAAGATCGTTAAACATCCTAGGAAGGTCCTATTTACAAAGTGGAACGTCCTGAGGACGTCCTGTGTCAACATTCTCAGAACGTTTCCCGAGTGTGTAAAATTGCGGTTAGGTTTCATTCTGTGCAAAGTGCCAGGAGTTAGATTAGGTTGCTTTGTGTTTAACAAATAAAATATTGTGTTTCATATTCCGCATAAATGGAATACGTTTTTATACACTCATTCTTAATTTTTTTAATATACTTATAAACTAATAGTTAAAAATACAATGTTTTTAACCCTCTAACTGTAAATAGTAATGTTCAGGAAAAGGCTACCGCTTGTTACACTTATTTTCTGGAAACCCCAGAAGAAGATTCAGTGAATACAATAACGCCAGATTCACACTAGCGGCTAAAGACACGGTCAGACCACGATCAGTCTGAATTTAGACTATATTCCTTTCATTGGATCACGTGTGAGTGATAAAGACCGTCGCCTGGTTTGACGTGATCTGACCGTACCGTGACCGCTAGCGTGAATCTGGCTTAAACTGTCTTACTATATAAGATGTTCGAAAACAGGCATTAGAAAATTTAAGAGGTGATTATATATGCTAAAATAAGACGAAAATTAAGAATAAGCAAATTGCCGTTCAGCCTTCGTTTTTTAGATATAAGCATTTAAAAATTAGGAAGCGTACTGCCTGAAACTAGGCAATCCGCAGACAACAGATGAGCACAGGATAACTGGCGAGAAGGGGCCTACAGTCCTAGGCAAAGTCAAGGGGGACCAGAAACATACCTCGTAAAAACTGTGGGAAATTGTACGATATTCGCCGGTGCTACAGAAAACAATGTCATTTCGAAAACTCTTGCGCAGTATTAAACTTACATAAAATTTACAAAATTTGCATACATACATCGAGTATTTACCCAAAGGTTTCACAAATACAAAACGATAATCTATCAAAAACGGTGTTCGCATATAAACAGCGAATGTCTACTAAAGAACTTACACAAACACGACGAGTATTCATCAATGAGGTCACAAGTACACCGTAAATGTCAGTCGAAGTGCTACACTAATTACACAAAGCAAAATTAAAATAAAATATACAAAAGAAACAGTTACAAGTTCAGTCCAGAAGTATATTAAAAACCGCGTTTTACATCCTTCGAGGAGGCTAGAAAGTCTATTGATAAGAAAATCTGAATTGCATGCATAATTCTAATGTTTCATGTTGAACCACCACGATTAAATGGTTAAGAAACACTAGTTAATACACAGAGAAATTTCAATGAACTAAGGAATGTCCATTAATCTTAAAATCAACCTAAAAGGAATGGTGGTACAAATTACCAGTTATTCGACTACACCAGTGGATCTCAATTTTCGCTCTCGACATTCCGGCCACGGCGACAACGTTACATATTCAATCCCCTCAAACTGTGAACAAGGCAATAGCATGTACCACGATGCGACATACCGTTGATATCACTGCGCGACATACGTTACCATAATCGCATTAAAATACTCACCACCCTCGAATACCAAGTGACTTGAGTAGTAATACATAGATTCGGCAATGACGCGATACGCGTTACCAAGTTTAACAGAGAAAGAAAAAAGGGAAAGATAAATGTTTAACGGTCATTACATTGGGTTGGCCAAATAGTTCGTGAGACTTTTAAGCCGGCTGACAGTCTAATTGATCTACAAAACATTTCTCTACGTTTGATTTCAGTACATGAAGAATTTTTTCACTTTTCCGCATTGTGTAACGTGAATTACTGCCAATTAAACACTTCACTTGCTTGTTGTGAATTTTCTATGACCAAAGCGTGGTGCACTTTGAAGCGAAACATCCCCGGAACGAAATTTTGCAAACCACTTCTTACAAACGCATCTTTCGATGGCATTCGACTTTTACATGTTTGCACGGTGTTGTTTCATTTTTTAAAATAGAACAGCAACATATGCCGAAAATACTCCTGTTGGATGTCCATCATTAAAATTATGCCAAACTTATAAAACAAACGCAATCTACAAACCTTTCGGTTAAAACATACGGTTAAGTGTTAACTATCGAATATGTGTTTTAAGATTTGTCTGAACACAATTGTCACCAAAAACACGAACCTTTTGGTAAATCCGATATTATAGAATTCAGAATCACCCGTGCTGTTGATTTACGATCCCGTTCACGCTGCGAACACGACGGCGACCTTATCGCCGAAAGTGTGTTTTAATTGAGCCACTTAACCAGGCCCCCTCGCTGCCCTAATTCGTATATATTTATCGACGATTAAGCCATTAAGATGTTCCACGTCGACATTAAGCCTTCAGAGCGGTTTATCCCCTTGATAGTTTCTGGCTGCATCGCCTGGAACGTTAACCACGGGAAGGTGCAATCCCTTTGAAGCACTAAAACCGCTAAATTGCTGGCATCACTAGCAACATTCGCGTTTACTGTCTTCTGAGGCCTTGAGTTTCGGTTATCATTCTCCCTGTGAGAATATAGCCGAAGAGGAGGTAGATATTGCCGAGCATGGTGGCGGAGATACACTTAGCGATGCACAGAAGCTTTGTATTTGAATATTTACGTTAGCATCTTTAGTGGACTGCTTGTATATGTAAAATATTAGGTGGGAGAAATTGATTGATTTATCATTGGTGTTCAATGTGACGGTAGGATATGTTTGAGAGAGTTCATTCCTTCTGTGTGTTATTGTTCCAGTTCCACGTAAGAATAACCTCGTTTCGCACATGGGACGGGATCTAAGACCGTCCATTGGTAGCAGATCGGCAGAGATAGCGAGCTACAAGCAATCGCATGCGTTCGAATTGGTTGGCAGTAGTGGGGGCTGCGCAGATCAGTCGAAAACTCGTCCGAGCGTGAGGTTATTCTTACACGGAACGGAGTTTAGAATGAGTGAATTCGTGCTAATAATAATAGTCCAGAAGTATTAGATCAAAAAGTGAGAACTCTGCAAAAAAAAAAAAACAAAATTAGGTCGGACTGATCATGAATCGTTTGTTTTAGCGATGAGTAGACTGCGAAAGTTTATGCATATTCAGAATTTCCGATATCAATATCCAAAAAATCAAATGGAGCAGAACGTTGAGTTCTGTACTGGAAGCTTTATTATGTTAATAATAATATATAAATAGTATTAAAATTTGTGGAACCATTTGTCTTATTGCACTTTCCAAGTTAAAAAATGCTATAAATACATAACCATCCATAGTCTAGTGATGAGTATGAGCTCCTGAAAAATCACCGTCAATGGGATGCCGGTTTCCCTTCTTTTTTTTTGGGTCGAATGTTAAAAAAGCGGTGTTTTGTTAATAACTCAAAAATAGTCAGTCCTACTGAAAAATGTTTCAGACAAAAATTAAAGAGCATTAAATTCTGCATACAGAGGTTGTATAATATTTCTTCACAAATGCATCCATTTTTGTGATTAACACCTGTTCAATATTTACATAGTTAATAATTTCATAAAAATCTCGCAAGTACTGGTTCTTATTTGACTCAGGTAGGATGCAGAAGTCGTATATGTGACTGCAAATATTACTACATATATGGATATATACATTATATTGGAACATTACAAAGAATTATCGGAAAAATCTTTGAGGATCTCAACTGAAAACGAAATTGTAGGGTGCTTCCACTCGCAAGAGTTCTACACTTTCTATTCAGTGATAATATGTATATTCATATAAACATTCTTCTATATATTTTCTGTGACAATCAAGAGATACGAAACACGATTTTGTCGAAACGATAAAATACAGTAAATAAAGACCTCGTGAGCTCATCTCAACTAGAAGTATTTTCATAATTCCAAAAATTATATATATCCAAAGTTATATGTGTAGTACTAATACAAAATATTTAATAAAAATACTTTATGTGCTTTACCCTCCACAATAACAATGTCACGCCAGATTGAATCTTTATGAACCAAGCAAAATTGTCACAGAATAATCCGTTGCAGGGTTCGTCAAGACAAGTTAAAGCGACTCGACGGCGGAATTGCTCGCAAAAAGTGCCACAAATGCTTCAATTAAGACGCACTACATTCACTCGATATAATCTCGTTTATTGTGAAAAAGGCGACTTGCGGCAGGCGGAATACAAGGGCTGTGTGTGATATATAAACGTCCGACGTAAATCAAGTCAATCGTTACAACGATGATGGATCAGCTGCTATTCATTTATTATGCACATACATAAGAAACATTCAACATACTGGCATATGTTAATTTCTTGTAAAGGGTATCTCAGGGAAAAAACTAGTTACACGTTTATATACAATGCCAGAGTACATTATAATGTAATGCATATATTGACATTAAAGTCTATTATGTAATAATTCATGTTCGATTAATGAATTGTAAAGTCGTCTAACAGTCTGAGTTTCACGACTGTTTGCATTAAAAGTCAAAACGATATACATATTAGGTCGATTCACAAGTACCTACCGTCATGAACACTGTAACAATTATTAAATAATGGTCGAATAGCAATGGTCATAGGATTAGAGTCAAACTGACCATCAATAATTATGTTTAGAAGTAATGGGGGATGTTACATAAATTGATATTTATTATTAAAATGCCACGAATCGACATTTTAAAAAACCAGAACGGAAGTTATTAATGATTCGACTTAATACAACACGCACAAATGAGTACAAAATGTGCAATAACATTTTTTCGTATGATGCTTCGCTTTCGAAATAATTGACTTTGGATTTATCTAATAATTGAAGAATTCTTGTAGAAAACACTGTAAATATTAAAATTGATAAATTTTGTTTGTTTATCGAAAAAGTGTACAGAATATACTGCAGTATATAATGTGAGTGAAATTTCGCTTTGTAGATAAATTAATAGTGTTAAAAAATACTGTGGTAAATCAATAGTGGTACAAATAAGTGCGAATTCAATATTCTCATTCAGTATTCTCTCGAACTAAAAGGTGGCACATACAGGTTTTTCTACAAATACAATTTCCTTTTTCATGAATTTGTGCACTCATTAATGAAAAGAAATAGGAATTTTTTTGATGCATTTGGGTTATTGTATTCTTAGTCACATTTAACAATAAAAACAAATCAAATTTCGCAAATAAATGAAGGTCAGGTAACATTTTGCCTGCTAAAACATTTGACTCTTAGCACTTACAGTGTTTTCTACAAATACCCTTCAATTAGTAATGGAATCTAATGAACAGATGCGTTAGCCAAGTCTTATTTAATTGCACGCGTGTCCAGTACATATTTAAATTCTATTTTATAGGAAAGAAAGAACCATATAAACAACATTTATTGTACCAACAAACGACTTCAGGCACGACTAAGTAAACTATACTACGGAATTGAATCGTTATTGACGATGTTGCGAGTCTCGTGTCTGAATTAGATCTGCCCTCCGTATCTTTCCGCGGAGCTTATTATACAGTAGTATTAGGAGGGAGCCGAATGACCTTAGGCCTTTAGAAACTAAATAGGAGAATAACCGTACTTTGTACATGACGTAATGAGTGATGCAAGACAAAAGCACATCAGATCCATATGGAAAATTTCCGAAATTATGTAAATTGTTACCAACGTGGCTCGTATTTACTTTTCCATTCTTTCACCCGGCAAACATAATTCCACATTATTCCTGGCAAGAAGTATTGGTAGTACGTCCATCTCAGTCAGGAGGATATATAAAAATAAACAGGGAAAGTATCCGAACGTAGTTGGATCAGAGGACCGAGAATCGCATCGGATGCCGGACTCTTGACGCGAAACACCGTTTATGCATGCAGCATAAACTAAAACTACCTGTGACACCGGTGATATACCGTTGGTAGACTGGGACGAGGCCGGTTTATTGTCCATTTGCATTCCGCGCCTTGTGCTCGCATGGCGTTCCTCTCAAATTTCTTGCTCGCCACGCCACTATACGTATTCCAGTGTTATTTACCCTATCTCATTTCCTGTTTTTTTTTCTTTCATCCTTTTCGCTTCCTCCTTCAGGATACCGTGTTTCCTCCTGCGCCACGAAAAGAGGCGCGTCCTCGTATCTTCTATCCCCCACCTCCCTTGGCGTGTTTTATAAAAGAACAGAGGAACAGCTGGCTTTTAGCCGCTGGCCCGTCCGCGAGCATAAGTGTCAGTAAACGAGAGGCAACTCTTTTTTCCAGCCTGCTCTGTTCCTTTACGGCCGTTTTACGCAGAGCTTCTAATTCTTCGGAAATACAGAATCAAAAATTACAGTGATTGTCGCGAGTCGAACGATCGTTAAACCATTAGGCTAATCTACGCGTAACGACATTTTAGAAGCTTAGTTTCCAATGGAGAAGTCTGTGGCCACGTGGCAAAACATAATTATGTGTCTATCCGAATTTTTCAGTGAAGCAATTTATAATTTTGTAAACGTTTCTAAAAGTACAGTTTCCTTTTCATTAGTGATTGTGAAAAGTGATGATTAATTCAAGTTCAGTCACCTCATTTATGTTGTTGTGTGAATAAATTGAAATAAATTTCTTAAATATCTCAATTTTAATGAAAATTGATCAGATTTTGACGTCTGACCGCAGAAATAATATTTATATTTGTAATTATTGATATGTATGTTGATTGTTATTTGCGATAACCATTTTCTATTTTTCGGTGAACTTTTTAATCCTCTTGTAAAAACAATTCATATGTTGAACTGAAAAATAGATTCTATGTTGAATTTTAGCTGTGGTATATTGTTCCGGTTACTCCTATTTAAAAAATGTGTAAAGATTGGAATATATGGTAATATATCGAGTCAAGTGTAAACAATATAGTGAACGCACTATTAAGTTGCAGTTACATTGTCGTCTTGAATAACAAATTGATTACAACCGAACTTACATGTCTGACCATTAGTAGTCACTTCTACTTATAGTAGACTACAAACACTATCAGTAGAATAGTATTTATTGTTTTCTATGATAATCTAATATAAACTGATTATTAGAAGACAATACAGTGTCCGCAATATTGCATGGCACAAATAGCAACAGAAAGTATATTATAGAAAAAGTGCAAGTAACGTTTCATTTTCTCAGAAACGAAGACTTGCATTAAGAAATTATTATTCTATGCGTTTTATTCTACTTATTTTATTTATTTTTCATACAAAATATTTTCAAGGCGGATTGTATCAAATAATATAATGAATTTGAACGTGCAAATTTTAATCCCTACAATTTTCGATAAGTTGCATCTAATATAATGATAAAATCACAAATCGAAAAACCAACACGTATCGAAATCTTAAAACCAAATGAAACGAGAGTTTTGGTATCTCGGGATTGAACGGTTTGGATTACAAAATTGCTCCCTTATAAAAAAACGAAAAATATGACTTATCGTGTTCTATCCATGTTTTCTTCATACGTCTATGTTCCTATGATAAAGATATCAATATGTTGTTAATATTACAGATACTCAGAGTATATATAATAAAGATAACGAAGGAATTGAGGAGCACGTTGTCTACCGTGTTTATCGGGGATAATAAACTGCAAGTTTTCCAAGCGTGCCGTTTTTCCAGGGACGACGGGACGCTTTTCCTCGGTCGTAACCTCGTGTGATTTATCGGAGTGTTCATGCACTATAACGTGTTTGCGCACCTTCTCATTGGTTTACGACCTTCGAAGACTTCGCCTTGATTTATCGATACCGATACTTCCTGCCCGGACTGTACATGTTTTAATTTTCTCATCCCATACGTACATACATGCACGACCGCAATTAAACATACTTCGTACAACACGCGTTTAACAACAAAAATTTCGCACGGCATGTCGATTAAAAGGAGGGAACGGCAGGACGAGAACCGCAGCGCCGCGGTGCATAAAACCGTTGTCGTACATGGGACTTTCACGTGTTAATCACTGAAGCGATAAACATCGCTTGAAAAACACGAACCCCGAAACAAAAGCCACCCACGTGACCGCGGTAATAGTCACGTTCGCGTGTTATCGTCTTCCCCGTCGCTTGTGTTTTTTTTTTTTTCAATAGACTTGACCACTCATTCGTGGTTTTAATAAAAACGCGTACCATTTTTCCCCTCCCTTGTATCTCTTTTCCGTTCCTACTCGTGTCGTTCCTCCGTTTTTCCACATTATTACACTCTTTTTACATTTTATGGTTCCACGTTTCTTTCGTCGATTACAATCTTTCTTCACCTTTCCACTTTATTCTTTCACCCTCAAACTGTACCTCTCGATTTCCTTATTCATACTTTATCATCCCCAAGCGTAATCCTGTTTCTCTTTATCATTGTCCAATATCCACCCTCTTATGTCCTGTTTCCCTTGACTTTCTCTGGAAATCTTATCTTTATCCGATTCTCCCAGATCATTGTATCTATTTTCTTCAACCCTTGAAAGTCTCTCTTTTTTTCTCACCCTATCTGTCTCCGTGTTCCCGCAACGCTATCGTCCCCCGATCGTGAACCTTTTTTCGGGAAAGAATTTCCACGCGTGACATTGCCCGCAATCCATTGATAAAGATGGCGGCTTCCGGTCGATCAGCCGGTCAGGCACAAAGAAACGCTCGCATGTTTCGCCGCTCAGCACGATGCATACCACCCGCCGTGGTTTTAAGCGGCACTTTTCTTGGCTGTCATTGTTCGTCATTCTTCATAATGCTGTTCTCGCGTGATTTCGCTAAGATGTACCGTACAGAAAGCAGCGGACGCTTTCTCTCCAAGTCGCAATTTTTCAGCGATCTACACAGGGTGTTAATTTTAACTCGAACACCTAAATTATTCCGCTACTATTGAAAGTAAAAAAAAGAATGACTAAATAGGATGTACATGGTTTTAAGTAGAGATGGCGTGCAAAATCACTAACGGTGATCGCCGAATCACGATCACGGTCGTGATTTAACTTCATTCACGACCGTGATTGTGAGTTTTTTATCTTGAGTGAATTTGCTCACTACAATCGTCTACACTTACGAGTCCTTGATCTTTAAACAGAAAAATGTATTCAGTATGATTTTACGATGAATTACATTACTATTTGTGTTTGTAAAAATCAGTAGAAAAAACAAGAAATTCTAGAAGAAGGATTTGCTAGGTAACATGTAGATTATAATTTATAATCATTAATTTATTCATTATTCTTCATTGTTTCTAATTATTCCTTCACTTTATACGATATAACTCGAATTTTTGTTTTGATGTCGTTAATATAATATATACAGATTATGTGTCGCGTGTAAAGAACTGTTAGGTCTCTCCACCAATCAGAAACGATCACGAGAAATCACGAATCCCTGTGAAAAATCACCGTGATTGGGAACGAACGTGGTCGAATAACGAGTGATTCACAAGTAGCAGTTCACGCCATCTCTAGTTTTAAGGCGTGCATCTGATGGTGATAAAATGTATTTTACTTCTTATTATGTTTGTTAACCTTTGCATTCTTCAAACTGAATCTGATTCCTTCGCCTTCAAGTTCACTTCAAGGTCATGGTGTGTAGGTCGTTGAACTCATCTTGACGCCGACTACCACATCA
The DNA here is from genome assembly GCF_001272555.1 of Dufourea novaeangliae. Classification (NCBI taxonomy): domain Eukaryota; kingdom Metazoa; phylum Arthropoda; class Insecta; order Hymenoptera; family Halictidae; genus Dufourea; species Dufourea novaeangliae. Next base: position 12,999,081 of record NW_015373923.1, read on the forward strand.
CGTTATAGAAAATACATGTTAATATGCAATAAAAATACGATGACCTTGAATAAATTATTAAAATTACCTTCACCGGATTTCTCTTTACTTTCAATACTAGCGAAAATAATGTGGTTGTTCGAGTTAAACTTAACACCCTGTATGTACGCCAGTCATTGTTGGCGCCTCGATATTGGATGTCGCAGGATCCTCTGCGTCGAAAAGGCAATATTACGAAATTGCAGGGCTCCATTTGTACAATCCAGCCTTCTGTGGAATTTTAATAAACTACTCGCGGCAATTCAATTCGTAATCTTTCGAACACGTGCGGATTATCCGAGAGTGGAAAGCTGAAACTGTACTAGTATGTCCCGTGAATAGCAGGAAAAAAAGACGTTGCGCGAACAAGAGGCTAAAAGTTTTTATTGAAGCGATTTTACAAAACTTTTCAGGACGAAATCAATAGCTGCCTTAATAGTTTAATAATAAAAATATATCACTCCAATGTAAAAGTGGTGATAATTGAACTGCAAAGGTTCATGGAAATTTATATGTTTTTCATTATTTTAAAGTAATTTATTACAATTATTCAAACCTCCGTGTAATACGAAGTTGAATAAATTTGTATGACATTTTTATTTTATTCGAAATATAAGGGTAGGTACCCTCTAGTCAAAACGCTTGAAAAATACGTGATATTCATTAATTTACCAAAAAACAATGGAACAACATACGATTAAAAACCGTTTTGATCCTTATTACTACACACTTGAAGAATAAAAAATGTTATTGTTTAAATGTTATCAATTTTTGCATCAAATATATATGTATAGTAGTCAAATATACATATGTATAGTACTACTGTAGAACCTGGAGGTACGTCCGAGTGCCATCAGAATTTGATGGGATCGTCTTAAGTAAAAAAAACAAAGAATATTCTTAAAACATAGGTCCATGGCTCTCGTCTTACCTATCCTTAATCCAAAGAAATAATCCGGCGATGTTTGGCAGTTATTTAAACAGAATGTTGCATAAAACGGATATTTTCATTTATAAATTTGTCCATAAAGAAATGGGTAATCCAAAGTTGATCTCTGAAGGTGACCCGACAATACCATGAATTATAAATAAAATGTCGCAAGAATTTTTTAAATCAGTCTATAACAAAACTTTTTATCGTGGCGCCCGTCTAAAACATTGCCTTTTGAGGAAAGCGCATTTAAAGCTTTTTTTTCCACTTCCGAGTTAATCATATGTATATAGAGCAATATTAAAGCTTCTTACCTTTAATCAACCATTCCTGCGCCATACAAGAACCCTTCCGTGACTTCATATTCCACTTCCAACTCACTTTTTTCTTTTTTTTCAAGCAATTCTAGCTTCTTTTGACGTGCTACGACGATTGATTTCCGCGATACGCTCTCAATCTCTCTCGATGACAAAATTTACAGCGTTATGACTGATATTAATACCCAATAAGGCCGTACTTAGTAATAAGGGTTTGCATCCTTCATTAAACACGAATGCTGAAACCCAGGCAGAAATTTTATGAACATTTTTTTACGACAAAACATGTGTTTCGGAGCGAGCTGTCATATACCTACCCTTAAAGTTCCGTTATAATTTCGAATTTATTTTGATAGTTATATTTTATATAGGTAATTGCGTGAAAATATAACTCGTTGCTTGTATAATGATAAAAACACTTCTGTATGGAAAAAATGTGTAGTAATTGTGTTTAAAGTATTAGATTATTTACGTATAATTTTGCGAACAATTCTTTTATAACATTTTCATAAACAGATTGATCGTAATTTATGTAAATCATATGCTTTACTAACTGTAGTATAAGTTAATTTGCAATCACTATATCAAATTTGTTTTTAAGTACGAAATTGCTCATTGCTCGTAACTAGAAAAATATATTATCCTGTTACATGAACGAACTGATGGATGCTAAGCTTAATTAATTAAGACACGTGGTTTACATACCTTCTAATATAACTTCCATGTGACTTAAAAAAAAACGTGCTGACACAGATCGGACATGGCTATTATTAGCACGAACGCAAAACGTTTAAATTACTTCGTGTATCTACGTTGAAATCGAATAATTGCTGTTTATAACCGCTACCCTGGAAATAATTCGTTCCTGAAACTTGACTTTAAACGCAGCAATTTAGCTAATTTCTATTTAAACACCTAGTGCACGTCGGCATGGCGTATGTAACTACGTATGTTAACATATGACACCAATAAAACGCACATAATTTGACGCTTTCACTCTTCTTCTCCTTTACATACTTTCAATTTTTATTACAATTTACTTTTTAATTACTATAAAGTAGAACTGGTTTATTCCATTAATGTTTCCTCTGTTATTAATGTTTGTTTATTCTATTAGTTTCTGTCTCGTTGCTGTTTATATATGCCAAGTAAGCCTCGAACTATGCAAATTATTGTCTTTACACTCCCTTCTCTTCATTTAATCAAAAGGCTTCTTTTCTTTGACCCTCTCTAATCAAGGAGACTTTTAAACAGGGGGAGGAAAATACATGTCAAGCAATGTGGGGTGAACATACATATTATGGCTTCCATTGCCTTCAAAAAGAAATTAGAACCCGTAGGTTATGTTACAGTACTCTTTAAAAGTAAGAGTTGATTGTAGAAGATATTATTATGGAACAATATATCCCCTAAGAAGACAGTTATTAGTACACTGAAAATATTGACTTCTGTATTAAATTTTTTTCGTCTCATAAGAATTTGATAAATTAAAAAGAAGTAAGAATTTCATAATACTTCAGTGCAATTTTCATTATATTGTGCACTGTATATCCTTATGTACTGTAAATAATTAAATCACACTACAATAATCGATATATTGGTATATTTATTTAGTTAAAAAGAACATTTTATGCAATTTCACTTAAGAACCACTTCCACTTGAATAATTCATTCGAATATTGTGATTATAAATATAAAAAGAAGAGAACCGTCGGTAGTTGATACAAGCACAAACTCTTTATTTTCAAAATTGAACACAATTCCGAAATAATATACAGAATATAATATTTATATAAATTGATATTTACATACCTAAATTACGTACATATTTCATGAATTAATTCTGCACTTGCTGTTTGATTCTCTATTACATTCACTATATGTAAACGCACTAAATTAACCGTGGTCCGTTAATTAAAATAATAATTGACGCGGTAACCTCATGCTTGTGGATAAAACATTCTGTGAAGCCATCTTATCTTTTCCTCGCGATCTATGCAACGGTTATAACGGAACCCTTCATATTTTCCCCCGCAGTTGTGGGCGGATCAATTTTAATCACCCCAGAACAGAGGCTGTTAACTTACGAATGAAGAGCACGTGGCGTTGCGCGGAAATAGAATTCGCAGAAGACAACATCGTGATGAGCCACCAGCCAACTGAAATCCTTCCGTACGAACGAATGCTATGGATGTTTTGACAGTTGCGCTGAATACCTTGTGCCCTGCAAGGCGAAGTAATTCGTCGTTAACTGAAACCACTAATTTACATCGAAACGATAATAAAACGCCAGCATTACTGGTTTTATATCCTAGAAACAGCAAATAGTTATTCGCCGGAAAGTGTATTCTACAAAATATTCATTTCAATACGAGTTTTTCCAGTAACAAAAATAAATTCCTCATATATTTTGAGAAACTGTACGTACAGATATTATTTAGAAAGTGTAAAATTCAATTACCAAATATAAGAAGCTCACTCTAACGTTTGCGACAATATAATGAGAGAAAGTTATTAATCAAAATTTATCTGTTTTAATTGGAGAACGTATTGCGATAACATACGTTTTAAAAACACTTTTTTCATAGCGAACTCAAGATCACCTTGAGTTTTTTTAAATGAAACCGTAGAATGTTTTTTCATTATATTGTAGGGGTCATTAAAACGAATTTAGCCAGGATAAAATATGACACTTTTATTCACACAATACTAGATTTGCAGCAGTTGAAGGATTTCGACTCGATGCTTGAGTCCAAGTTTCAACTTAACTTACTAATATGCTATTTACTAAGAGAAAATAAATTTTCTTAACCATTGTTGCATTTCTGTAGAAATAATAAAAATATAAGTTATTTTCTACTTCTCAGCGCATTTCGAAGTTGATCGACATTTTCTGGAAAAATTCTTTTTTATTATAAAATTCGATTGATAATGAACGGTAATATGATACATAAATTTGACGTATTGTATTATTTCGATTTCATTTTATGTCGCGTCCGTCCGCGTGGATTCTCTTTTGAATCCGTCTGGAGTTGTAAATTCCAGGCTCGACCGTCGTGGTACGCGTACAGTTGCGACTGTTGCCCGCCAAATTAATTTTAGGCAACTGATTCAATGTTCTCTCAGTGAGAATAAAACAAATATCTGTTTGACCGATGGAGCGGATGATTTACGAGGTAACAGGAAAATATCGCGCACGTGGTCGCGGTGCGAGTTGACCGCGACGAATTTTCGAGTCCCTCAACGGTAGGGTTTATGAGTATATTGTCTGCGAGCCAGCGCGCCCCGGGAAGGCCCGGCGCGGATGGGTCCCAGGTTGCCGAGCGCATGAGGCGGACTGCAGACCAAATGTTCGCTTCTATTGTCTCTGATTCCCTTTGTCAACGAAATCGAAATTGCAAGGGGTCGGTCTTGAAAACATATAAATTGACTGAAAGAAGGAATAAAATAATAAAAAGTAACGGTACAGTCTGACTGTATAGCCGTCGTTTCGGTCTACGACGGAACATTTTATGACTACAGATCCATCCGCGATCACGTTGGAACAACCAAATGTATGTATGCGGCTGCATTGTGTTCTAAATAAACAACAAATTAACCGTAAAGAACTATGTACATGGATTGACTATTTTATATTATCCTTTAGATATACCTGACGAAAACACATTTTAGATGTGCGGACCCCTTATTTCAAAAATATTCGACGAATGGGGCAATCGAATTCTTTGAACAATGAGGAATTAATTATACACGTAAATTAGCGAAGTAACGATAATTATATATTTTCGAGAACTACGTAACAGGTCGTAAATGTAATCCAAGTGCTTTTCCATAATAAACTATATTAATCAGCATTATACGGTAATTTCTTGAAAAAATGCCACGTAACAATAATTATAAAGTAGTACCATCCTTTGCTATTTTTCTGTGAGTTCTACAGCTGTTATAAATATGACTTACCATTATCACTACTATTGAATGTTTATTAATAAAGTTAATACTTACTACACTGCCGATTTTATGAATTTATAGTCTATAAGGCTCTGTGAAATACACTAAAAAAGCAAATTCTTTCATCAGAAGCAACGAGATTTCTATTTTATTCTGAATCTAATCAGACACTTAAGAGAAGAACGAAATTCCTACTTTTGCTCTTCTATTTAGGAATTGCATTATAAAAAGTCATTATACATAAAAATCCGCAGTGAACCATAATTTTATAACTGTGTTCACACTTTTTAAGGATATGTAGATATATTTGTATCGTCCTTGTTGCCTTATAGTCAGACACAATTACAGTGCATAATGTTTGTAAAGTATACCTTCGATCTTTCAATTCATCAGGTATTTCTATAAATATTAATAAAGTATCAAGTTTCATTGCAGCTATTGTTTTACGATATAGAGATAAACAAGTACTCTTACACAGCATTGTGTGGATTTGTGACCGTATGTTTCTTGTTCCCTGGAGTCATTGATTTTCATCAATTCAGCCAAAAGCTAAAAACGCGTTGATAAACAAAAACACGGTGGTTTAGTTTAGTCTTGTTATTTCTGTACAACAAACTGTAAGCAATGATAAAATATTTTATGTACATTCCACTTCTTTCGTTAAATGTAGCTTCAGCTGTCCATGACGAAACGAGTAATCGGAATGTATATTTATATACGTTCACCGTCATAGCTACAGTGTAACTTTTCTATTTTTACTAGTATTAGTCTGTACCATATAACATATATCGAAACCGAAACGACGTATCTGAGAACATATAATTTTTATTTCAATAATGTGATTTGAACGAGATATTGACTGATAAATTGTATGCTTATAAAACTAGTATTTTTCGGTTGTATGAATGCTGCCTTTTGATACGGAAATGTTTAATTTTTTAGAAAATGCTTTACGAGTGGTCAACAAATTTTGACATTGGTGTATTCAAAAGTGAACACTCGTATGAAAACATTTCATCTTTCATTTTCTATTCACTTTTCCCGTAGAATCATTTCGCTTAAATCGACTGTAATATCGTTTTGCAATAACTGAAACTTGAGTATGTATTTTGACCAAACTCGGTTTGTCCCTCCCATTTTTCACAATTGGATTTCACTTCGTTTCACGTCTTGCAATTCAGTTTTACTGGCATGAATTTCACTGCCTCAAAATGTGTAAAAGTGTCCACTTACAAAATAACTAATTTATAACTTCTTAGAAATATTGTGCACACTTATAATCGTATAATTCATTAGATTTTATAGGTCTTATTGCAATATTTAAGCAAATAAGTAAATTAATTCTTTAAACAATCAGTTCACTAATCAACAGTATGCACAGTCAAATAACGTACAAAAAATTAATAAACACTGGATATTTACAAAAAAATGGAATTTATAGACATTAACAAGTTGTATTTAGATTGCATGTTTATTCATTCCAGATACAGTATGAAAATTAAAAACTGTACTAACACTGTAAATTATATATAGAAATTAACTAATACTGTAGGTAAATAATGACAATTGCGGTCCGCATAATGGTTTATGAAGGGTCGTTATCGATACTAATAGAAGCGCAGTAGAGCACGGAAGCTTAAGTAATTGTGAGTAAGATTGACGTGACTTGGGTGTTAAAAGGTTAATCGATGGAATTGCACAGTAGTGGAAATCTCCACGAACGAATTAATTCTTCTTGAAAATACAAGTGCATTCCCATAGTCATCTGTATTCTGCTTGTATGAGCTGTAAGTCGTATTATAGAGGAGAAAACGCAATTTGATAACTTCCAGGAAGCTAAACATACTAATAAAGTAGAAATGTGTTAGTAAAAGCAGGAGACTTTTTAATCTACTTAGAATGGCAATCGTGATTTCTTGGTATCCATTTAAAAACCTACAAAGTGGTTTGCTTAAACAACTTTCGCACGAATTCTATTAACACATTTTCTCACCAGCCCTTTATAAGTACATAGATTCACAAGATGGCCTCTATCTGCATAACAATATGGTCTTTTATTTCCTTTCTCAGGTGCTTACAAGTAGTGTACCTGTAATGCATACTTCCGTGGATTTTGAGGGATTTAGTTTTCTTTTTTAGATACTTCCGAAACCAGCAAAATGATGATTTAAACCCCTCCATGATTTCACAGGGACTAAAATTTATTTCAATTCTAATAAAATCTCAGATACAATACGAGGAGTGATTGAGTTTGCGTGGAACGACCAGCCTATAACTCACGAAATATACATACTTCGTTGGCTGAAAGAATGTAAGAATTATAACAGAATTATAATTTCCTGAAATAGTGAGGTTCCTAAAACAAAATAAAATTAATAATACATCAAATAAAACTAAATTTTCTATCGAGTTACGTAACACTTCTTCTTTTCATTGAAAGACTACAAAATGATAGCGTTTAAAAATGTAACAACATATTCGTTACACAAAAAAAGGGTTTTTATTTAGCTGTAAGTCGAGTGAATGTTAAAATACTGGAAATCTCCTGTGTCAGATGATAAACTATGAGATTCCATGTAATATTTCATTAATCAGATTTTGAGTTCATCTTGCAGTATATTCGATCTCTATATTGTTTTCAGTGTAAAATTAAAAGAAATTTCTCGCCTTTGTCATTAATGCAGAACTTTTTAAAAAAAATAATATAACGTTATTTATTTTTCACAGGTACTTAGATATATAAATTTATAGCAAAACGATACTAAAATTAATGAGAAACAATATCACACCATTACGACCATTTGAAACAGCAAATAATAGATAGACACAAATCTATCGACAACGCATACGTTACGTACTATTTTTAAAACTAAATTGTTCGAAAATGAAATCCTGTATATAAAAATGTTATTTCATATTCTTGAGTTCTTTTTTTATCTAGAATCACTTCTGCTTAGACCATACCACCAATTTTGTGACAACTTACAGTATATACAATCTCATTAGCATGGATCTCTACAATTTATAGTACATATCTTTTTTATCTATAGGATTTACGAACGCAGAAGTCAACGCGCTGTTAATGTTCCCTTCCAGGCGCCACTAAAGCGAACTTACATCAGTACTAACTGCAAACTGACGGTATCATCGCACGTTTTGCCGTGAAAGTCAACGATAAGTCCCTCGAAACTGTCATGATAACTTCGCCGTTTTACTGCCAATTATACATATAACACGTGCCATTACTAAAATTTGCTAAACTCAAATAAAGATTAGAAAGAATATTCACTTACCAAATTATTTTACGAGCGTAGAGCACATTGAAACAGTATCCATTGCATCGATCAGGACTGGATAGACCTTTCCCGTAGATCTAATAAACTCAATATATGATGTTGAAGTTAAAAATAGAAAATATTATTCAGAATAGAAAATATTATTAAGAATATTTCAGCAGTTTCTGGGGTGTAAAGATTTTCAAGCGTACATTGATCATAATTATGTAGGTACACATGTAACATTTACCAAAGGCAATGGTAATTTAATACTAAAGACATACACGTATGGGTCCTGTTCAAAATCTTAAGCTGACTTTCTTGTATTAAAATAAATTAATGTATATACTTAATTTAAAGCTTTAAGTTGAAAAACCTTTTAGAGGAATAATTGTAATATTAATGGACATCATTTTTATATTATAATAGTACACCTTGCTTTGTTGCAATTTTTCTATATTATTCAATACACACAAGATCTTAACTCAGACGGCACGAAGTGAAATGCATTATTGTGGAAGTTATAATAAAATAGCTTTAGAGTTTTATAGTACATATGTTGTCACCACCACCCACTTGGCTTTGGACCATCTTTCTTGAATTTGGACCATCTATCTTAGAATTCGTTACAGTATATAACATTAAAAAGAATGTTTTAACAACGATCGTAGCAAGGATTTTTTGATCGTGTTTTGCCTTGGGATTTATGGTCATTTAAAAACTCCGACTTTCCTAATTTAATTGTTAACGCAGACCTTACTTTTGCTATTTATACAAAAAAACTGATGAACAGAATACATCAACGTGTACTTAGTTTCCGTTTTTGTAAATTGATCTACAAAACTGTGAATTTATGTAAACTATCGAAGTGTAATGACGATGAATTTAATTTAATAATGCCCACTAGATGGATCACTGACACATTCTTCTTGTGTACATTATTTTAAAAGTTCCTTTTTGTGATCGACATATATTTTTTATTTCAAATATCTTTCATAATTAAAATTGACGCTTATTAACTCTTACTTTTCACTAAAAAAAACATAACAAAGCTTACAAAATAATGTCTGCTGTAAAATATACTTGCGAATTATTTGATGCCTTCACAACAAATAAATACGATTACGGCATGCTATTAAAAGAACGGTGCATACTTATTACTTTTATTAGATTAGATTCCACTACATTAAATGATAAAATTACATTATTATTTTTATTAGGTAACATTCGCATAATAAATCGTAAATTAATTGATCCTAATTATGAGAGTAATTATAATGTAAACATAATACTAACGAATATCACTAATCACATAAACGAAGAATAATTTAATATTTCAGTTTCCTATATAAAATTTTATGTAGTTCCCTTCTCATGTACCCAATACTATATTTTATTTATTTCGAAATAACATTAATTCCTACTAACATTCTATTGCGTGATACACATATTTACCCCCTTAAATAAATCATTTCCCCATACGTGTTCGCTACTTTCTATGGTCTTGCGTGTTCTCCGACGACCGCCCTATTTCTACCTTTCGTAGAGTTAACTACGTGAAACGTGTTACAAAACGAGAATGACAATTGAAAGATTTATGGTAACACGACATTTTTGATAACTTACCCTTCAAAGTGTGCCGAGATGGCATCGTCAAATTAAGAAAATATTATAGAGTTCTTAACCAGGAAGTGTGTACACTAAGTATTTTTAAGGAATTGGTTTATAACTTTACGGCATCTATAATGCACAAAGTGGAGTAACAAATACTTAATTAATATGAATCTAAAAATCAAGTTTTCCATTGTGAAATGCAATTTTCTATTGCTAAGAGTTTTGTCAAAATGAACAGAATCTAACTATTTAAGGGATATCCTTAGGTTTGCTATGTTTAAACATCGTTTCGACGACTATTCTCCATATTTTTTTGAATTTTCAACTTAAACACTAGTGGATCATAGATTGGCGCACATTTTTAAATATTTAGTATCCTGATGTGTTTCGTATTGCCCGACATGAATATTCTTTTCGTTATTATAAGTGTTTTAAATATTCTGATAAGAAATGTATAACATTTAAATGAAAACAAAAATATTCTTCACTGCTCTGCAACGTCTATGACTGTAATTAATAAATTAAATATACTTCCTATTGTTACTTAATAATGTTAATGTTAATTAATTTAAGCCAGTAGAGTGATGCAACAAATGAATGTGAAGAACAAACGTTAAATATATAGTACAACGCCGATTATCCGGAAGTCAGTTATCGAAAAAGGCGGTATTTCTATTTATCAGATTATCGTAATATCATTATTGGAACAGAGAACGAGTCACGAACGCTTTCTACAAGAATTACTTTAAAAGAAGCACGAGAAACTTATGATCCATTGCTCTTAAATGAGTTTGAAGTAAATTATGCAATGCTTTAAAAGACAATACGGTATATTGAATTTTTTAATACGGAAAGATAGTTGAGAATATAAAATTGTAGACGAAGCTGATTTGGTTTCATTTACTTTTGTTGAAGGAAATAAAGACAAAGCTGAAGACCTGGTCGTTAGATGGCGTTCAAATATTTATTTGCATTATTATGCAATCTTCAAGGTTATAAATATTCGTTTGTCAAAATACTTTCTTTCTAATCGTTTTATAATAAACGTATATTAGACTTTCGATCTCCTGGACTTATTATTTCAAAAGCTGCTAATCCAGACTGACTTCTCTCGCTCTTAACAGAGACAGTCAGTATTCTACTGTATAGACTTTATAACTGTTTTCAAGTGGAAAAATAATGTAATTTAAAATTTTGTCGTATGATGCTTCGTATTCGAGATAATCAAATTTGAATATATGCTGGATACGCGTGAAATAGAATTATGTAACTGCTAATACGTCTGTTCATTACATTCTGTTTCTACTTATTGCTACCACGGATACTCATTTGTTAGAAAACTTTTAAAAATCAGTTTTCTCACAAACTTAACCTCGAATGAAAAAATTGTATTCTACACTCGTTTTATTCATATTTGCAAATATTATATCACTTCCTGCTCGATTGTACCATACTGTTGACGCCATCTTGTATAATTATCAATGACTCTATCAGGGACGACAAGGTAAGACGAGGAGGAGGAAAGGAAAGTGAACAAAAAAAACGAACCTTGTAAATCCTTTCGGGCTTGTCCAGTAGAAGTAGGCTCGCTAAATCTTGGGGGTGTGAGTAATCCGACCGAGGGTTCACCTGGATAATAATCAGGGGTGTTGTCCTTTACGATAAGGGTGACTCTTGCATGCGATGCACGGTTTAATGTCGGAATAATTCAGGATGAAACCGTACTGCGTGCCCACGAGGAACCATAATGAGTATTTTTTGAGAGAATTGACCATGCCTTTCTTTTGTTATCATGTCAAAATGTTATTAGGTATGTATATGTAAAAGTAACATAAATTATCCATAGGATATCTTCATTAATTATTGAACAACTGCTACAGTACTTAATGCAGGCAAACCTCCGTATAACACGGCATGCCCATAACACGGTTTTCACTGTAACACGGTTAGAGAGTTGGGGAAACCCTCGAACAGTATGGTATTCCTGTAATATGGTTTCGCTCTAACACGGTTACAGAATTGTGTAGAATAAAGTGGTTTTATTACTTTTTGCAAGTAACTTCGCATCCACAGATTTTATTATATCTTATAGCATGAATGCATAGAAAACAGCAATTTTTTGATGAATAACCATCGTGTTATACGGGAGTTAGTTGTACTCAAAATGGTGCCCTTCATGGTTCCATTCACCATACTTCATGAATATGGCGTATTTTTTGTAAATTACATATCCTTTGCACATTGTGTGCATATTTCGTACAATGTCTGTCGTATGTCTCGCATAGTTCGTGTACATTTGGTTGATTAGTGGGATCACTTCTAATAGAATCAATAGATTCAGCGATTACCATTATAGAAATTTTAAACAATGTATCAGGTAATACGGGCAAAAAGTTACACATAAGATTAAGGCTCTATCGCAACGAAACGTTAATTTTAATATAACATCAAGAATCAGTAAGATTACAAAAGGCGCACATGTTAAAGAACCACAAAAAGTTCCTAGACCTGATTGGTGAAAATTTAAATGTTCCCCTATAACGTCATGTGACATAGAACGTCATTTTTGAGCGTATGGATTAACTTTATGAGATAAAAGGCATGTATTTACAGTCAGTAACACAGAAAATACTATTATACTATACTGAAATACTTAAATTGCCATAAACAAAATAATAAAATGAATAATATTTTGTAGATATGAAAACATATTTCCCACCTATTCCTTGCATTCATTTGACATACATGTAGCATATACCTTGTATGTAATCTGAATATTTCGATATATTATACCTGCATAAAGATCCGCAATCTAGTTACAACATATAAGTAAGAGTAGTTTGCAATCTAATCTTTACAATTGACAAAGAGTCTCTATATTAGTACAATACTACGCAAAGTATGTTCAAAAGTGTACTTTTCGAATAATCTTAATGCTAAAACATTGAAGTATATACTTTCACCTCTAAACTTAAGTTACCACTACTGTTACAAATAGAATGTCCCCGTTTTCGTAACTACTCCGTAACCCTGCAAAGTTTCATCGAAGTCGATGTCAAACGCATCGCTGGATGCTCCGAGTGCACTCCCATTTGTCTCCGTATTTTCTCATCCCTTTGAAAAGTTTCACTCGAAGGCGGCATCCATTTTATTTCCCATCATATCAATTTGTTTTATTAGGACGGTACACTAGATGCACCACTATAGACCGCGGTCAAAGCAGCGAGCTGGGAACAAAAATTCTCCCCACCACAGTCGCCTTGCAACAGTTCCGTCGCTCTCATTACAAGCTAATTCTCATCCTTTTGCCGGGCTCTCAGGTTATTAATCACAAGCCACTCGTTGCGCCACGCCCCCTCCACCCACCCCCGCCCCTCCCGAGTCGCGGATGGCACGGAGTTTGTCAAACGTTTTGTTTAATCCCCGGTGTTGTTCGTGGCTTTACATCTTTGCCGACAAAGCTGGAACTCAGATATAGAAATTGCGTGGGAGGTGAGCTTGAGAAACGGTTCTCCAGGTAGTTTGCGACGGGCTTTAAGGTGGAATAACGGAGGTGGCTTGTTGGTTGGCGTTGTATCGCCCCGGGGAAGCTTGACTTAAGGATGCTTTGTGTGCCGACAGTACACAATGCGAAATCTGTCATATAGCCTCCAACTTCGACCGCGTAAGGGCAGTGGTGAAGAGGTAGTATTTTATGATTTTAAAATTAGAAAGCACTATCTCGACAATTCTTTCGTCTGGAACAGACGGGAACTGATCTTCGCCGGTGTGGAAATTTTCACGAAAACGTTCATGTACCGAAAAGATGAATAATTGATCTGGTTATTGAGTACTATTGAAATGATGCGAAAGACACTGTTATTGGAAATCTGTTTATTCAAACCTCAGCCAGTGTCTGACGAAGATGTAATGTACTTACATGTACTATGAGATTACATTACAGATGAGGTTTTAAAACTCAAAATCTCGCAGTGCTATTTAAAAATATAAGATCAAAACATGGCAATACAAGTTCAAGTAAAATTAGGGTACATAACAGTAATAGGAAACAAATGCATTTGTGTACATTTTGACTTTGTTTTCAAATTGCAGGTATTCTTGAATTATAAAACTTCTCGTTACGAGTGAACAGTGAGGTTCTTATTACAAGTGCTTGTGTGCCTGTATTTTTCAATGAATCCCCAATACCACTGAAAACTTACAAACGATTTTTAGAAATTGTTTCGGAAATAGAATTCTATATACAGAATGTCCCAACCGAAGGAGACCACTTAAGTATCTTCTTTCTTTTTATTGGCATTTGAAATATTTTGAAGCAGACTTTGAACGATGTCGAAAGAGGAATAGAGTACTGGAAAAAATGTATTATCGTCAGTTTTTTATCAGGAATTAAATTTCCTTATTTCTTTGTAGAGAAAAGCGGTATATTTGTGACATATACAGTTAAATATTAATATGAAGATGTTTTTAAAATAAATTACACATGCAGCGATTTTTCAAACGTTTTTGAAAGGTTCAATAATTTTATTTTACTCGTATAATACTTTCAGATCATTATTCAAAATTGCTTAGAGTGGCAATAATCACACTAAATGAATATCAACAATGCTACACCATTGTTCGAGGAAGAATTCCAAAATACAGGACGCTGAAAAAAAGAGGGTCTAAGGTTTTAGTTAACACGTGGCGAAGCTACAGAAATATTTTTTTAGAAAATATTGAACTTCCATAGCAAAAAAAGAGTATGAAATACATACTTATGCGTGTCGTCTTCCTTTTGAAATAATTTTTCAGATTATACATGAAGGATCTAGATTTTGCATTCAAATATAACCGCAAAATAGATGACTATAACAAAGTTAAAAAATGAAGTCAAGCCAGAAAATTGCAACTATGTTCTAATAATTATTTTGCTCAAAATAGGCAACTGCCCCGCGACTTATGGACGGGAGTGTATACCTTCTGCTCAAACTTCATTCACACCTTCAAACATATACCTCGACTTCGCCAATGCAGATCTCGCTAGCGCGATAATTCCTATAAGAGCGATTTAATTACACATTATCTCCACGTACAATGTTCACGAACTGGTCCGACCGAGTTCGGCCCTATCGAGTCGATCATGAAACAGAAAAGGGACGGATCCGTAGGAACCTGCGGACGGTTGGTCTACCGACCGCCTAGTCCCTAGCTGGGAAATTGATGAAAAGTGGGATTTGACAGGAGCACCCTGTACTAAACGGATAACCGGACTGTTCCTCTCGCGGCCCGCGTCTCTCACTATTTTCGCATTTGTCCTCGAAATTCCGGATTAAATTATTGCGTGTACCAGGCCACCACCTCTTGAAAGTGCATACATTCGACCCGCTAAGCTTCCAATTACTGGAGCTGAATTCAAGTCCGTATTGCGATTGCGTGAGCTGCTTCGGAATCCCTCTAACACTCCAACCCCCCTGTCGCCAACACCCCTTCTCCCACTCTCTCTCTCTCTCTCTTTCTTCCGCCTCCTGGAGACCCTGAAACACAGGGGAAGTAAATTGGAGGATGGTAATCGGACTCGCACAGTTTTCCCTAATTCAGCAAGCCTCTTTCTTGCGATCTCTGTCCAATCTATTCGTTTCGTCTCTTTTCAACCGTCAACCCCGCTAACCCCGGTCAGAGTAGAGCGCGAAATAATGAATGGCTCTCAAGTTTCCACAGGTCTGAATTCTGCGAACACCGTTCTGGGCTTCGCTCTACCATTTATCCACCATCCTCCCCGCCACTACGGCGGTCAGAATATTCATTCGAGACTTCTGAATTGCGCGGCCGTTTTAAATCCCTTTGTTACGCTGCAACACTATACATACTGATGACGCGAATTAGGCGTGTGGTGGTTATATGGCCGCTCGTAAACGGGCAGGGGGGTGGAGGGCGAGAAGACTGGCGGGATGGTGATCCGAACCGGGTAGAAGTTTGGGGGAAATTTGATAGTATAATTTCATAAAGTTTGTTAGTCGGGCTGACCCGGCAACTATTGTCAGCTTACCACCTTCCAGATTATGGACGTCTGTGGAAAGTGTGTATCCTTTTTTTTCTACGGTTAATATTTTCATGATTCGGTGGTAAGAAATGAATAATAGAACTTGTTTCTTGTAAATAGAACTTATAATTTATGAATATTCTTTTTAATACTTGCTCGTTACGTTGTACTCTTTCACTTAAATGAGGATGTGTTGAAATTTTGTTATATTTTCGTATAAAAAAATACGTATGTATACGTGTAAAGTCTGAACAGTGATATGAGAAATATTGTAAAATAATTCTTAAACTGTTTACGAAAGCAAACATCTTGAACACTAGCAAGTAAGTATGTAAATGTAATTCTGTATTTGAAATTAATTTAATCAAGTGTCTTGTATTGAATGCTGTACCTGAATTCTAATGAAAACATGACACTTAATTTGTAATTATACATTGTGATGTCTGTATAAAGTGTATTTGTGTTCACTTGTGTATTTGTCAAAATTTCACTTTCTTGTAATTATTATACATAGATGCATTTATACGTCCGATTATAATAAACATAGATACGTGTACATTTTTTCTGTAATATTTATTTCAAAGCGGTACTTAAATTGCTGTAAGTGTCTTATGATATTCAATAATATATAACTAAAAGGTGCATACGATAAAAAAAATCGCATAATGCATCTAGGGGAAGCATGTAAACTTAACGTAACAAAATATGATGTCTCTAATGCTTTAAAATTATTCCGTACTCGTTAATAACTGAAATTATAATGTATAATAATATATCAGCAGTTAGTAACGATCCGACTAAAAGAAAATTATTATATATTGAAAATTTCATTTAATACCACGCATAATACTAATATATGAAAAGTATTATACTTGAGTTTAATAGAGGCATCATACATGTAATTAGTGTACACATGCATCCCTTTATTTTAATATTCTCGCCTACATATTTTCGATTGAATTTCCATCAGAACTATTTTAGAGCACTGAAAGCAGTTTTACGTGGTTTATGTTAAAGAATTTTTACATTGGTCGGAGGTGTTAAATAAAAAAGTAAATTTTTCACGGTTAGTATGAATTTATATTACACAGCTTTCAGATTGCGAATTCCTAAATGAGAGTTGTAAGTTTAATCATAGTTACCTTATATTTTCGCTGGAAACTAGTAAAATCTTGAAAATAATGTTTCGAATCCGAACATTTACACAGCTCTGTAGTAATAAAGGTTAACAACTTTAACATACATATGAAATTGTATATTCATTTGTTGACTAAATATTACTTTGCACATACTGATACAGAGTATGAAATACTACATGACCCTGCAGTTAAAACAGTTGTACGTACTATATTTCATAACCATTCAATTAATTGTGTATAGATTCATTTTATCTAGAATATTCATTTTGAAATTCTAAATTTTAGGATTATAATTCTCTTTGTTCTACGATTTTCTTATACATACTAATCAAGCAAGTTATGTTCTTACACATAATACAAGTAATGTGCGAGCATGCGTATTCATATGCACAGCTAATGTAAGTCGCGAATATAAAGCAAAAAGCTTTTACCCGCTCTGTTTACTGTAAACGAAGAACTAAAAATGTAATATATAAAAACCTTTTCTCTCGATAACTAATCTCTAATGAGAGCCCAATCTTGCCCATTACCGACAAAGAAGAGCATAAAAGTATTACATATACCCGTATTTAAAGTAATTATTTTTTTCAATATATTTATTTTTCAATATCGACCACACGTTTTTAATGTAACAGCTGATATTTCAATGAAGCACTTTTTTCTTTAAAAATTAAAGGTACCCTGAAATTAATATTTAATATAACCAGGGAAAATTTAATTTAAAATAACAATTAATAGAAGTTATTTTATATAAGCTTCAAATGATGATATTGCTTTTAATAATTCATTTTTGTTAAAATAAAGTTAAGTTAGTCCCGTGATTGACAAAATCATTTTTTAAAGAAATTCATTTTTTTGAACTTTGGAGCTGTGTTGTACTTTTACAGTAATAGTTATTCAGTTTCTTTTGGCACGAAACAATTCGCTGGATTTTTTTGAACAAAATGATAGAAATTTGTATTATATTATAGATATCTAAATATGTTTAAATAATATTTCAAGTTGAAAGGACACCGAAAACGCACCAATTTTTGCTGATATTCTTCAATTTATTTCAAAGACTAAATGTCTGGGAAAGAAACGGTTTGCAGATTCGTATTCAGCTCATGAAAATCTATTCGAAATGTGTGTTGAAAATACCATAATTTTTAACATGTTGAACAGTGTAATTATTATCATTATTGTTCTTGACAGACTGTATTATGCGGTTCAATTTGCAGAGTCCAAATACGACATACAGTGTAACTTACAGTTGTACCTAATATCTATTTTAATGATTTGTTATTTATTTCAGTTAACGGTAAGCTGCGTAAAGTCATGAATAACATATGACTATTAAATAAAAAATAATAAATTAAGATATAATAAAAAATAAATAGGAATTAATATTTTAGCAAGTACAAACGAGAAATGAAGGAATAATAACCAGTAAATAACAAATAATGGATAAGTTTTATTTAAATAATCTCCATGTAACAGGGTTTTCTTATACAGAGTTTTCCGAAAGTTACTGTGCAGTAAAGTATTTACCACTTATCCAAGGTCACGTCGAGCAGAGAACGGACGACACTTACATAAAAATTACTGCTCTCCTCGTTTTGTTGTATACTCAAGTGCACAGTAACTTTTGGGGCACTCGAAATAAGTGACCGGATACCGGTGAGAAAAGGGAAAGAAGAGGAACAGAATAAGCGGGGGTGCGTTCAGAAACTCGTAAAATACGGGGGTGAGCAACTATAACTTAGCCTCAGTCGGGGTTAATCGTTGTAATGTCATGATTTAATACCACGCCGAGACGAATATCCACCATTTCTAGAATTAATGGCAGGATGCACTTTGCAGTGACAAAAGAATACGGAGCTGGAATCGCCAGACATTTGCTCGTAATGGTTAATTTATTATACATTAAAGCGTCGGCCCAGCAGAATACCCATATCCTTTACGAGTCGATATTACTTCTTCCATACACGTGTGTAAGGAATGATCATCATCTAACATATCTACGGAGTTAAGTGTTTGATTTTACAGAATCTTATGGGGCATGCTTATTCGAAGCCTTCGAATAAAAGATACAAATATAGGATCCAAATTTTATTCGATGCTACGAATAAAACAACGCTTTGAATAAAAAAAGTATCTTTTATTCTTCGGATAATTCTCGTCAAATTTTTATTCATTCGACGCTCGTCGAATAAAGATACTTTTTTTATTCGAGCTTCGAATAACGAATAAAGATAAAATATTTTTTATTCGAACAGTTAGTTAAATAATTTTTTATTTAGATAATGCCCATCTCTGCTCCTCTCTTGCTCGCATATTGCAGAGGGAGGGGTAAAAGCGACTGGAGGGCCGTAAGGAGAAAAAATGCTGCACGCATGTAATGCCCCTACTATAGCACCGTTAGCAAGAGAGGAAAGCTACTCCAGGTATTGTCCTCTCTCTCTAGTGCCGACTTCATTCCTACTATAAGACCGCGCAGTCTATTATATGTCTATGTCTATGCTGTTGAATATGTCAATATTCCTAACAACTCCATACACTTTACACTTACACTCACAGCAACATTTTATTCTTTAAAATTACATCCCATTTTTTCTCTACCGTTTAAATTGAAAACCATAATAATGTTATGCAATACAAACTTACAATAAAATGTATTATTTTAATTACTTATCATTGTAATGAAGCCTAAATGGAAAAATCAGTGTATTCATTTTCTGCTGTCGTTAGCTTTCATCAAACAATCTGTGTAATCAGCAATCTAATTTATGATTCATAATATACGAGACCCAGATCTGAAATATTCATCTCTGTATTGTAGGTACATTATAATACCCATATACAGAATCACGCCAGACGGACAGAAAATACAAAAATGTAAAGCTCAATAGTCTACGAACTGCGGATTGCTGGTAAATCCTAAGATGCGAGGGGAACAACAGGATAATACCCCAGAACACAGAGCGCACATTGTTTCCTGTTTCTATTATACGTTTCATAAAGACCTAGACGACTTGACCTAACCATTTAATATAAGATCCACGTCTGAAGGCGTTTAAGAATTTGGCCAAACTTCTGACAATAACATCTGCGCAATTCTGGTGACTAGAACTAACCACTGATAAGAATAGCTCTAATAAAAATTTCGATAAAAGATAAAGTCAACTTTCTGTACACTTTGGTACAATTTATATAGAACACCTAAAGGTATAGGTATGTAGAGAACTGTACTCCTATATTTCAAATTTGACTTATTATTTAAATAATCTAATTTTTATGTGATATTAGAATAATCAACTTGTTAAATAAATTAAAAATCTGAAATATAATGCTCTTATTATGAAATGAACCTAAATTGAATTAACAAGTTGCATTGGTTTAGTGAATAGTTGTTTTAAATTCATAAAAATCATAAAATGTGCGTTACCTATGAATTTTGAAATCCTTTTGATAAATTAAATTAACTTTTGTTACACTATATCAAGTAAATTTAATAGATACCTACTACTTTTTCCTTAGTTTCATAATTTACTGTACGTGTTCAGTAACCCTGTAGCAACTATTGTTGGCATTTTGATCAGCCTTTGATGCAGTATTGGTGGCCAACAGTTACATTTGTCAGCCTTTTTTGCAACTAGGCCAACGATCATACCCAATGTAGGGCCCACGTCACTGTAATACGAAGGACCAACTGGAGGTTTCTTTCTGTAGTGTAAGATAAAAGAAACTAACCCAATACAGATTAACCAGCTGTTCAGCAATTAATACGTTAATGAGTTAGGTTTGTGTTAGGCTTCGGTTTGTTTTTTTAATACTGTCGCTGCTACCAATGGTACATGCTCATTATATAAGTCCAGGGGTTAACATTCCAATGTTTACGCGTAGAAATGATGAAACAGTACAGAACATAGAAAAAGAGCCCCTCCCCTGCCCATGTGTTGATTTCCTTTCCTGTTCTATATTTAATAATAACATACTAAGTAACATGCCAAGTAGGAATGACAAGAGAAATCAGAACAGAACAGTAAGTTTAAGAATGTAATGAATGTTTCTAAACAACTCGTTGTATCTACGTGGGCGGTTAAGAAGGTATGTTTCCCATTTTTTTTCTCGCCTTGTGGCTATGTTGGGATGATAAAACTCGGGTGGTGTAATGACTATGCTTGTACAAATGTGACGCATTTTTCGTCCAGTCGTAAACATTTTCGTACGAGTGTTGTATGCACGTTACGATGCAACGTCCCTTCTCTCCGCCGTACGGCGAAATTAAAGTACGAGCCGTCATTCATTTTCTAACAGCGAGAATTTTTTCATCTATTGACTTTCGCAAACAACTGTCCGAAATGTATGGGGATGTATTTAGAGTGCAGAATGTTCGAACGTGGGTACGTTTGTTCCGAGAAAGGTGAGAAGACATTTGAGATTTGCCACGGAATGGTTGGCCACATGAGGCGACAAACGAAGGTTCAATATCGGAAATTTTATACACTGTTGGAGGAAAATCGTTGCTATACTGTATGTGATTTGATGTCTAATGGAAGAACGTTTTTTTATCAACATTTCGACGTTTATAGACAGAGGATTTGCTGCAGTCTTCTGGTTGGGGAATCTCCCTACTACACACACTATTCCCTTGACATTCCACCGTCCGATTTTCATCTCTTTCCGTCACTCAAAAGATTTTTGGGCGATAAGAAATTGAAAAGTGACGCCCAAGTGAAGGCAGCAGTCAACGGATGGCTTAAAAATTTAGACGAATGAAGAATATAAATCAATTCCTTCATATTTCTTTAAGCGTTTATGATTTTTTGTGAATACTATGTAGTCTCAGTATTAGGATGGCTATTATTTACTCATAATGAATATTTTTTAAAGATTTTTTTCACGCTGGCCCCTAAAATAGTTTCAACTAATAAAAAAAAAAATAATCTGCGTGAAGTTTGATCTCGATCGGATAATTGGGAAAGGAGTCCCAAGGCCTTTAAACATTTGAATAATTATGTAAACACACACAAAGTCGATTGCATTAGATTATCCTGTGAGTTATTGGTTATATCAGAAAATGTGTCCGACAAAAGTTTTAGATCTAGACAAGGAACATCTTTTATGTTCTACTATTTTATTCCGTGCAACGTAACATAAAAGAGAACATAAAAAATGCCCCTTGTCTAGATCTAAAAGTTTTACCTGACACGTTCTCTGATATAATGAATAACTTATTGTTAGAGCAGAGCTGCATAACTTCTGCTTCCTGAGTCAGTGTCCCACTCCGAGGATACCGCCTATACGAGGCTCAGGCTGCCTCACGCTCTACGTACGGAGCGTCGCATGTTACGGCTCTACGGCCCGACAGAGAGAGGTCTTATCACTGGCGGTGTGGTGGGAAAACCTCTCTCCGTACGGGTGCAGCGCCGTAGCATGCGACGCTCTGTAAATACGTAGCGGACGAGGCAGCTTGAGTTGCGTAGTTGGGGTACCCCCGGAGCGGAACACTGACTCCGGGAGCAGAAGTTATCAAGCTCTGACTGAGAGGATAATCTAATAAAATCGACTTTGTGTGCGTTTAAGTAATTATTAAAACGTTTAAAGGCTCTGGGCTCCTGTCTCCATTATCCGAACGATCTCAAACTTTACACAAATTATTTTCTTATTAAGTGAAAGCGTTTTCGGGGCCCGCTCGAAAAAAATTCGAAAGTTGAAAATAAGAGCTACCCTACTAACTATACAGAGAGGAACACAAGAAATTTGTTGCATGTTTAACCATTAATACAGACGTTATAAGTAGAACTAATTGTAAGCAGTCGTTTCTTAACTGTTTACGTGAGTGTATTGCAGCTGATGGACACCATTATGAATATCGTTTTAATCAAAGTAAATGATATTTTCTTAATGTTTCTGTGATTTAAAAAAAAAATTATTTGTTATGATCCTCGCCGAATTTGTCTCAATACCCGCTGAAACGACGCTAGCCAACTTGGCTCTATAGAGCCAAGAGCCGTTCCTCACCACTACCCACTGTTACCATGGAGTAACAAAGACAAGAGTCTGAGTTTCTTTTGTTCTACGAACGCACATGGTGTGAAAGAATGATTGGTAGGGGAAACAGGCGCATGAGGGGCCCCTACGTTGGACAGCATTGCTCTAAAAGATGGTTATAAAAACATTATAGGTTCATCTGTAGAAAACTGAAGGTGATCTTGAAAACTCTGAAAAGAAAGGGTTGACAAAACAATTTGGTATAATCGTCTTAGAGATCTCCTTGAATTATGTTATACTAGCTAAAAAAGTGTTTAATCGAACAACTAGCAGTAGAATGATATTAGCTAATCACATTTCGTGGTCCACCCCGTATATCAGCCGTTGCTCGTTGTTTGTTAAAAAGTTATTAAGATAATAATGATACATTTTTGCTTGAACTGTCTCTAATCAACTCTGAATGGT
The DNA here is from genome assembly GCF_001272555.1 of Dufourea novaeangliae. Taxonomy (NCBI): domain Eukaryota; kingdom Metazoa; phylum Arthropoda; class Insecta; order Hymenoptera; family Halictidae; genus Dufourea; species Dufourea novaeangliae. The sequence goes on from NW_015373923.1 coordinate 13,022,789, forward strand.
TTCTTTAAGGAACTGTCCTAATCATTTTTGAAATATTATACTGACTGGAGATGGCTAGATACAGTTCAAGCATTTGTATTTGTCCATAACATTTTAATAAAAAACAAGCGGCAGCTAAAACCTTCAGAAACATACTCAGGAGAGTATTCTTGACAACATATGTCAGGGTCAAAGTAATCGGGGGCTGCCTTCGATAAACGTAGGTTTTACCGTTTAAACTCTGATGAAATTAAAGTCGAACTAATCACTAAAAAATATTCGCATTCCAAGTAGTGTATTGTACGTTGTCCATGCAATTTATGTGGTACGAAACTAAACTCGCCCGCATATCCTACTGCAATTTTCATAATTTTTTCCTGGATCGTACCTCACTCGCTTAACTTTTAATTTAACTAGTGTTCGTTGGGAAATATGTTGCCGTCGATAAATTTTATAGTCTATTGCTTCTAGCAATATCTTGGCGTGTTTACGCGAGGATCATAGTTTCGGTTATGCTTCGCATATAGAGTAAAATATGATCGCGATTATTTTCGGAAGAACAAGAAGATAACAACGCGACTGCGCTGGATACCGATATTCAGGAAGCATTTCGCTGAAAAGTGTTTCTATAGCAATTTTTTAGATCATCGTGTGGGAAAGAAATATTGTGCATCCTGATTTTAATCCAGATGCGAACGGAAATGGAAGTAGTCAATGAATGTATCGGCGCGTCAACGTGTCAAAACGATGCTTCCAGCCATTTATTCTCGTGAATGGTCAGCATTTACTCACTTTTTTCTACGTTCGTGCAATCGCGAGAGACAGCATTATTGGCTGAATATAGCTATTGGTGAAAAGTTAACGCGAGCGGTAGCTACAGCCAATGATCGCGAAACCGTTTTGCTATACCTACGTTTCAACATAAGTAATAATCTGTGTATACATATACATAAAAGGCTTACGTGACTGATTTATCAACGATCAGCTCCAACCGCTGTACCTTGAAACGTGAAATTTAGGCAGTATACTTCTTTTATGGTATAGGCAAGGGATAAGGAAGGATTTTTGGAAATACGGACAAGTAGGGGACCTCGAGTTATTAACTGTTCTGACTTAAGTTTCGGCAGAAATCCATATTTAGTGTAGGAAAAATTTGTCTATCTCTTTACTTATATTTAAATAGTATTAATAAACTCAATAGCATTATATATACGTAAATTATCCTACCTGTTCCCTAAAAATCGTAACAAGGAATTTTCTAATTGAAAAAATTTATTTTGCTCAGAGTAGGGTAAATGTCCCAATTACTGTCAGTGTCTCTAATACTGCCACATTAATCATTTTACTTAATAAAAACGAAACGTGTTAAGAATTGTGTATACAAAACTGTATTATTAAATTCAGATTCTGATTTACATAAAAATAGAGAAATACATGTACTTGTATGTATGCAGTATTTAAAAATTAATGTTGGAACATGAAAGTGCACTTTGTGTGTCAAAATTACGACTCCGTAAATAGGAAATGATGGCGAAATCATATTAAAGAAACAGCCGTAATTTTTGCTATTCAGCTTATATTCATTGCACAAACTGAATTGTTAAAGTATATAAGAATTACTTTAAGTTTTGAGGGGACAGTTATAGGGACACTGGGATTGTTCATAGATTTTAATTAATTATTAATTAATTCTTCATATTTAATGCATAGAACTATATTTTTTAATGAAAAGGATGTTAAATAATATTATGTTCCAAACCGAGACATAATTGGGACATCTACGCTATATTTAGGGATAGCTTTTAACGATTTGTAGGGGATAGATAAGATAATGTCCGTAAATATTTCTGCTATGTATTGAGTTTATTAATACTATTTAAACATAAGTGAATGAGTAAAAAATGTTTAAAACCATGGAAAGGCTGTAAATGTTGTTTACGTCGGTATGTATACAAGGGGTGTTTTCCTACCCTAAATATGAATTTACGCCGAAACTTAATGTAACATAGTTGGTAACTCCAGGCCCCCTACTCGTCTGCAAAGTAAAAAAAGAAATAGCGATCTGATACCAACCTAACCCTCTTAGTTAGACAACACATCAAACGTACTCACCAAATAACTTAAATTTTCCGACTGTATTCCTCGTGAATTCAATCCCTTCTTAATTTTCATCACTCCTCTTCATGAGAGGGTTTCCATCTTTTTTACTTATATTGCTACCCTGTCTCTCTATTTATGTATTCAAGATGAAAAGCAGCGCAATGTAATTATATTTATTTCATTCGCGGCCGTCTTCACCTTAACCCATTCCTCTGTCGGTTTTAAATGCAATCTGAAAAAGAACCGGTCTCGTTTTTATGTCGCCGTCTGTCCTCGTCAACCTCTTCCGAGTTTCCGTGCTCCTTCGTGGTTCGAGGCGTTATTAAAGCACCGAATTGGCGGCAATGTGTCGTCGTGCCGTGAATAAGAAATTAATTTTCTTTTTCTGCATTCGGATCCCGCTGGGTCTGGCATCCTTCCCCTCCCCCCCCCCCCCCTTCCCCACTACTGATTCTCCTTTCGATCCTCCCGTCCGCAATTCCACCCCCCACCGCCGCTTTCGCTCCTCGGATAATCCAATCGCTAATAGGCAAGGAAGCTCCTCAACTTTGTAGTTACAAGCGTAAACTTCATTAGCAGGTTTCAATTACTTTTCTTTTCTGCGTTCTCTCGGTCCCCGCCGCGTTCCCGCTCCGTTCCGGCTTTTCTCGTCGTCTCACTACTCCCATGTCGCATTATCTTCCTCGCACAGGAAATGAGAGTTGCTTTTGTCGTAATGGGCTATTGATCGAACAGTGGCGCATTGCTATTCTTCTTCGTGTATACACGTGGAACGTTTAATATGATTACGGCGGAATGTAATTAAAACTGCGAATTTTCTTGGAAATTCATTTGTAAATTTAATTCTATGTTTGCCGGCCTGGTTTTTGTTGAATATTTACTCGTCCATTGTTGCGTCGAAACGTACAAAGTTGTTACGTTGATGGTACACGGATTGCATTTTCGAATATGTTGTACTACCTGTACAATACCTCGATTCGAAGCAGTCGCCTATTATTATCGTCTAACAGTGTACGTGTGTACGGAAAGTTGCAAATTGTTAAGTTTGTCATAACATTTGTGTAGCTTGTTGGAAAATCTTGTACCTTCTATGTATTTGGCTTGTACAAACGCTGTACATTTTGCAGAAATATAAAAAAATGAAAGTATATTGGAATACTTCAAAGATATGTTATCAGTTCCTTGAAAGGTAAAATTTCGTACTTGCATTGATTCGAATAGCTGTTAACAGTACACTAAATGTCACATATAAACTGAACGAACATTAACAAAAAAAATTTGATTTATATTTCTAATAATTTATGAAAGAAAAATTTTACCTGATTATAGCATTATATTTTATACAAGTATTACGTACTTAACAAATTCTTTCTAATATATCAAATAACTGTTCAAGTACTTTCCGGACATATTAATCGTGGGCACTTGCACCCTTATCAACGTAACGTCCTAAACTTAAACTTCCGCTAACGAGATAATCAACTGGATAACAGCAGCCATTAGGAGTTAATCACCACAAGAAATGGCTGCATCCCATTATATTCTTGAAGCAAATGCGTTTAGAATACATTTCAATTCCACATTTCAAGACATCATTTATTACTACTACATCTGTGTTCAGTTTGAAATAGGAAACAAACAAATTTCTGATTAATATTATTGGTTTCATTATATACATTGTTAACTCTTTAGGTATTTAAAAACATCGACCACTGAATTTCACTTATTAAACCTTGTTATTTGAAGTTTTTCGTATTATCTGTATTATTATGTGCATTTGATTAAAGAGACACGTCAACATTATTACGTTCTTCTATTCTGTTGTCATTAAATTAAATTATAATATAAAATTCGTGTAGTTTAGTCAGTATCCAACAGGATTTTCTGAATATCAAGCGTATTAAACAAACAAATTAGCATACGAAAACAAGATATTACTAATAACAATATTAATATCAGCTTGAGACAACAAATGAAAACAAAATAAGAAAAATAAGTCAATCGAAAGAAAAAATTAAAAATACTATACAAATGTAGTTACATGACTTGTACATTTGTGCGGAATGCAATCTGTGTAATATATTTTTCCCTTTTTAAAGCAGAATTTTTTTTTCTCCATCACGGCCATTCTAAGGAAGAATTTACGAGTTCGATGAACATCCGTGATTATGTCGGGCCTGAATTATTTAGTAAAAATGAAAAAGTGTTGCGTGCTAACTTGCAGTTCCGTTTCAACTTCCGGCAAAGATATTGCCATACATTCTCATGTCATTAATACATATGTAGTTAAAAGGGAAAGGAACAAAAGAGACGAACGAAGAGGGCGTGTGGCTAGTAAGTGTTACACAATAATTACAGAATCATTAATCATGTGTCCTTTCACAGTTGATCGATGACGGTAAAATTGAGTCGTCAATCTGTCATTGAACGCTCAATAATATCGACAAGTTCCGGTTAGTAAATATTTACCATCCTCTCATTGAGTTGTAATCAATTAAGGGCATACGATGTTTATAACAGTTACGTTAGACGAAAGGGTATAGCAGGATAAGGGCGTCAAAAGTTCCCTTAGACTGATTTTGACTTGTAATATACCATTCGATAGCTTGTCAAGAAAAAATAGTCTGTGCGAAGTTTCAACCCTCTATCTCGATCAGGAGGGTAATAATAGGGAAAATTCGGATTACTGGTTTTTCTTCTATTTCCCCTCTTCACTGACGCGCAAAAATTCTGTAAAAAATCTGATAGATAGTATTTATCGGTGCGCATGTTGGGGATTTTTTTTCGATTTTTTATTTGAGTATCCTAATTGTGAAAAATCAAAAATCATTATAAATAATTTTCTCTTATTAAAGTTTTAACGGCACCACATCTATCCTTTTACAGTAGCAACACCTTATCATAAGTAGTATCCTCAATTTTTTTGAGATTTTTTGGCAGCGTGCGCCGTAATTCAAAAAATTAAAAACCAATTTTTCCGTGAAAAAGTAACTTATCCTTTGAATTTTTGAATTTTTTTTATTAAATAAGTATATTGTATGATTTGACGTGTTTCTACATTCAGCAAAATAATATATAACCTAAAAAAGTTAAATTAACACACTGCCTGATACTATACTATGTTCCTTACATGTCAAAATATTTAGTCAAATACCCACAGCCACCGATGGCGCAGCAGCTAAGTGTCCGACTGCGAAACCGCTGCAAACTCGACCGCGGGTTCGATATGTAATATCGTATACACTATAATATTGTATAAAACACGACGCATAATATACATATAGGTGCATATATGTATATGAAATACGACAAAATACCTCTTCAAAGTTATATCATTCTATATGTAATAGTATTTTTTTTCTCTTCTCATTTATGTCGTATCAGCTACTATATGTATAGATCATTGGCGACGAAGCATAAGCTGTATTGCGATGCGTTGACACTGCAACTATCAATGCAGTTAGAATGATTAGTTAGTATACTTCTATAACGATAATTAAGATGTTATAACACTGTATTTTCTGAGAACTTTCACAACTTTTACTGCAATATGAGAGTTAAGAAGTTAGTTAATTTAAAATTTTGCATGTTTTCAAAATTTATTCATGTTTATCTATGTGATAGGAATACATATACGTTTACTGACGATAGTTCTAGTGTTAAAGTAATTAGATTTGAAAGTAAAAGCCACCAGAATTTAGAGTAAAGGTCGTATAGAAAACTCATTATATTCCATAATGAGTCCTGTAAAATAACTGCTGTATCAGGGTTTACTTTATCCGAATCATCCGAATTCGAACAGAAATATTTCCAAACTTCTTCAGACTCCTCGTAATTTTTAACCAGGACTGTAAAGGTACCTAAAATATTCTAAGTAATGCTAGAGTAGGTTTAGAATGAGACATCGAACAATGCGGTAGCATCATCTGCCCCCAGGTCTAGACAAAAAGGACAGCATTTATTAATCATAGCTCCAACGGGGTTCTCCTGAAAAAGAAATCGATAAGACGTGTTTGTCGCTTTAAGTGACTCTCGAGTTTTTCGCGTGATTTCATCTCACGGGAAGAGGAACCGTTCTTTTGACGACAATGGATTGCCCTGTAGCATTTCTGGGTGTCGCCCCAAACTTCAGTTGCGGTCTCCTCCTGTAGTAGATAAAGGCATTAGGATACCCTGATAACCGCGGTCCCGATTCGGCCTCTTTCCCGGACGATTTCATGGGGAGTGGCTACGTTCCATTGCGACGCAGAAATTTACACGCGTCACGTTCGGGACTCTCGACGTTTCAATTTCAGACACCGAAATTGCGTTCGATTTTAAGAGTGCAACGCACGTAGACTGCTGATTCGGGATCTATGTACACAATGCAATACCGATTCTTACCTACCGTAGGCCAGTCATGAATAGTCAGAGCAATCGGGCCAAAAATATCGATCAGGAGACATTTTGTGACCAATTGTATTAATGAAACGTCTATAACTGTGTTCCTATCCACAAAGTATATCTACAAGAAGTTTCGTGAATTAACGTCAATTCTGTAATATCTGATCGTCATTGCAATAAAGAGCAAATGATGAAGTTTAACATTTACTACATACGAACGACATTATACAGTTTTCTAAATTTTAGTTACCTATTTTCCATCGACATAATGACAGACAGTTCGAGCAAGGACAATGTCTAAACATGATACTACGTTTCAAAAGTTTTGTGGAATATGTAAATGTATACAGGGTGTAACAAATATGTTGGAGGTCCTAGAAATGGGAGACTCGTGACGTGATTTGAAACAAGTTTTCCTTAGCAATAATGTTATCCAAGGCTTTGTTAATGAGATATTAACGAAGAACCCCGGCCAATCGGAGCGCGAGTCTGCCAGCCGAGTTCCCGCGATAACGTTGGCTGCCAATCGCAGCACGTAACTAACGTTACCGCGGGAACTCGGCCGGCAGACTCGTGCTCTTATTGGTTGGGGTTTTCCGTTAACCCTCCCAGCACGGAAACATGGTCACCGGTCCCTATGTCATTTCTGACCCCACACCGATATTCTACTACTACACAGCGACGGCGAGGCTCGAGCTCGAGACCCTCACCGATATTACCCCAGCTTAATATCTCGGTACAACTTCGCCTCCCATACACATTTAAGAAGATTCTCATAATGAGCATAGTGACCGATTACAATTCAAATATTAATGGAGGAAAACCCGCGCCACAAGATGCATAATACCTGCATAGTGTTCTAGCTGTAAGCCGTGTTCAACCACATTTGAATCTATCTAGGCGTGAGAATCTCGAACAGATCGAGTATGCTTGGGAGTTCCAGTGAAGTTCGAACGCTTGAATGCTTGAATCGGCTTAATGCCTGCAAACGGCATGAACGCTTAGACATGGTCAAACGTTACGAACCTGACACTCTAAGGTCGATTATTTGTATCTCATCTCAGTTCCTTTACCAACGGACCGAAACTCGGGCGACAATGTTAACACATAGAATGAGTCACAAATACATGAAAGAAAACTTGAACCTTTACATTTTTCACTGTAATCAACTGAAAGCGACATGAATCAATGTGACTTCTTCCTGTTTCCAAAAATCGAAACCCATATTGAGAGTCGTTATTTTGGTACTGTGGACAATATCCAGTAGGTTGTGACAGACGAACTGAGAGAGATCTACTTGAAGGCTTCCAACATTGTTTCGAGAAGTGGGAATAACGTTTCCAGCGATTTGTAGCTTCCCAAGGAAACTATCTCGAAGGGGATAATGTTGATTTGTAGATAACCTGACAAATACAAGTTTCTGCGCTGTCCATTCCGTTACTTTTCTGACAGATCCCGTGTTACTCGAATTACTTCAAAGCGAGCCGTTTGAAGCATTCAACCGATTCAAGCATTCAAAGCGCTCAAGCCTTTCAAGCAAACAAGCCGAGTTAAGCCGTTAGTCAGCTCGAAGCTGTCGAACATCCGTGATCATAATCATGTATGATCCGCGCTCATATATGATCAGAATCATGGATGATCCGCGTTCATGACTAATTTTACCCTGACATGGTGAAGTGAAGCACGGTACCATCTAGATCAGCGACGTCCACTGATGAAACTGCCATGCAGCAGTTTGCCTTCCTCCGAGACATAAAGCAAATGTAAAGCGGATGTATTTTAAGATATTTTCAGAATCAAGTTTTTGTGAAAAATTATATCATTACAAAATTTAACAGACCTCATACATATTTTTCACTGAACTACAAGTGCTACATTCATGTTGTATTTATTACATAATTATTGTACTGAATTTAAAGATAAGACTTCTAAGTCATTTTTAGCTGCTAATTTTCCACCAAATGTTGGCATCGCTAAATAGTATTTTATAATAGAAACTTACATGCATCTCTAAAAAGTTTATTTATGAATTTGGTTTAAATGTTCATCTTTTAGTGCAACTGAAGGAAATAGCCGAATTTAACTGAGATTGATTCTCTACCTTAATTAACTTTAGAGTTTAACATAATTGATTTATGTAATTATGCAATGACGAAAGTACCGTCAAATGTGTCTATAAGTAACATCGTCCACCTTATACGATATAAATAATCCCTCATTTCATATGAAACGACGTAATATTTAATCGTATTAATGTCTGCCAAGTTTTAATATTCGATGTTCTGTCTCGTCCTCATTCATATAATTTTAAACGATCTTTACTGTGTTCAGTACGGAATGTTAATGTTTATAAACATTTCTCTGAACAATCTTCTATTTCAATTATACAAGGCAGCACATTCCCCATGCCATGTTTACGTCTACAATGTCGAAAAATGTACCTACAAGTTAAAAGGAATCTCTGCCCAAAAACAATGGTACACGAGAAAAAATCATTGTTCCATTGAAAGTAAAGTGGACTCTTGATGTGTTACCGCAGCCTGTAGGAGAGTAAAATTCTCCAAAGCGGCAATATACAGAGAGCCCCCTCCATGCTAAGTTCTGCAGCCCTGGCTGCAGCAATTGCGCAAGTGCTGGATCGTGCTGGCAGGGACCGCGTACGCAACGTGATAGGAGAGTGAATTCATGTACGTGAAAGTACGTGTGGTGAAAAGTGCCTCCGCGGTAATATATCAAGCCACGATATGTCAAGAGTCCACTGTATATTAAACTTAATCGTATTTTAATTTGAAAATCGCTTTAATTACACGGTAAAATTAATCGTTGGAAGTAAAATATAATTTTTCATCACTTTGTGAGAAAGTTAAGTAGAAAGTGCATAAAACTGGATCGATTTGGTGATTAGTTGTTAAATTCAAGCGAAGATTCAATTAACGATGTCTTTTCAACAATCCCGTTGTCGTGTCTTGTAAGATTTATAGTGTCTCATGAATTAACGTAAGGAGGTGAATCGATAAAATGATTAATGGGACCCTGCCTTTTATCTTGGCCCCAAGTGCAAGTTCCTTCGTGGAGTTCGGTATTTATTCAACCAAATTACAGCTACTATTTATTGATTTAGAACGGCAGGGAAATTGCGATTAATTATATTTAATTAAGATTGATTGGCTTGCTCTCTGAAATCTTTCAGTTCTAATACTCTTGCACATACTGTGTCAAGATCGTTGCTAAAACTGAATAGAAAATGATTTCACATGTAAAAATAAATCGACAGCGCGGAATAAATTTTTCCATTTAAAAAAAAACGACATTTGTAAACTCGATTGAAGTGTAGCAGATTTTTCTTTGATTTATTCCTTTTACTTGCAATACAGTGATGGTTCTGTGACATTATTCGTTTCCCATCGTTCTTATTACCAATCATTAGTTCTATTGCTGAAGTTAAGCATCAAATTTTTCTTGGAACTAGTTTCAATTATATTTATTGGAACAGTATATAAGTATCGCCAATAAGCTGTAAAACATTAATCTATTAAGAATGACAAACTAATGAATATCCCCCCCCCCGCCCCACGCCTTTGTTGCATACAAAATTCTGCTTGATGATTTAAGGAAGCATGAACGGTGAAAAGAGCATTTTGAACAATACTTGTACCACAATAAAGATCTGTTATATTATTTGAATCCTACCACAATAAATGTTTATAAACACTGCCACGGGTGGAAACAATATCTAATGGAATGACACAATGGTCAAGTCGTGTTCAGTCGTACGCGTAATCTACAAACTCAATTTTCACGAAAACGAAGATTCGGACTAAAAAATTTTATACCGAATGTTCTGTTTATTTCTTTTACGTAGAATTTTTACGACGACCACGTGTTGCGTAAGATCCCATGCTCCTGGCCAACTAACAATTATAATAATTAATAAGACAATTGTAACAAATAGAAATCGAAATGTATCATCATTTTCATTATAATAATTTACTCCCGAATATGTAGTCATTTAATATGCTCATAATTAGACTAATAATTCAACTTTGTACATTCTTCAATCTATACAATCGATTTTACCTTCGTTCAACCGGTACGCAGAACTAATTGACAGAACGTTGAATCTGCAACCGTCCGTGAACGGTGAATCGTCTCACGATAGTCTCCACTCGTTTTCAGCATCTCAACATGGCACCGCGCCGAAATTAGCCGTATCTGTTGCATAATAACCCAAACCCTCGGTACGTCACGCGATGCGAGAAGCATCGCATCCCTGTCTTTACAAAATTACCGTTTCGTCAAACGCAGCCGGGGACGGTGTTCAACGATGTTCGAACGTTTCCCCGCTCCGTCACCGCCGCCATCTTCCGCGGAACGGGGGTTTCTTCGTCGCTCAGCGAGCTAAGAAAGCAGCCAGGCCGAAACTAAAACTAACTTGTAACCCCCCTCGGTAACTGTGTAACTGCATTACAGTGTGCCACTTGTATAAATTAACTGGAATCTCAAGAAGTAAGTACCCGGAGAGAGCAAAGCGCTAGTTGACTTGCTAATGCTATTTACTAGCCTGTGCACGGAGTGACGTAACACGGCCACCTAGAAATTGTTCTTTGGATGCTGCCAACGTCCAGCATCAAACGCAGGCCCCCTTTTCCCTCTAATTTTCCTGTTCACGGCCGTCCACGTGAGTAAAAGTCGCCACGGACCCCTTTCACTTCCAGCCACTGAACGAAAATTCCCCTTGTCGCCGTCCTATATTAACATCCTGGAAAATTCATGCTTCGTTGTGCCCCGACGAACCGAAAGTGGCTTTCCCTTAGCAAACTTTCCGGGGATATCTAACCCCCATTGTAACACGAGCCATCTGACAAAAGTGTAGAATCCGGCTATGTAAATGTTGCATATGACAAAACCAACTTAAAAGTAACAAAAAGAACGTATTTTTATCAAATTTCTTCCGCAAACAAATTACCACACTTATTTTGAGTAACTTCCAAACAAATTGTAGGTATCATATTTGTTCATTTCTTAATGTATTTGTTACGTATAAAGAATTTTCTATCATACCTCTCGCTCTAATAGTCTGAGCTCCCACCCGGCAAAGGAAAACGCCCTTACGTTTTCGGTACCTCTTGAGTAAGCGAGGGAGTAAAACCCGTTCCCACGGCGTGGAAATAAAACAAAAACTAGGAAGCGTGATGCAACTTCAACCGTCAAAAATATCCTTATGTGGAAATTTCATGGCATCCCCATCAATTTCTAGGCCTATAGAAACCCGTTGATTTTAACCCTCGGAGGATCAGAACTGTACCGTCGCCTTTAAAGTCACGTTGCGTCGCGTTCTTGTAAGTTGGTCATTACACTAGTCAGATCGGGCTAAAGTTCCCTTTCGAATCCAGTTAACCTTGTAGTAAACCGTGAACACTTTATTTGTATTCCGGCTAGAATTATTACTTTTACCTACATCTATTTATTTCGGTAATAGTTATTATTTCATTATTACTTACTACTACGGGACAACACTACACAACACATTTGTAACCAAAGACTGGTTAATTATACTGTTATTTTATAAATCTGTGTAGCTCATTTTGAATCCATAACACAATCCAGAAATCTGTAGTATTATCGAGATACTAGTTTCCTCTAGTTTAGAATAATATCAGGTGGACCGTTCCCACACTAATACAACTTTACCGCTCGAGTTGTATTAATTATAAATTCAAAGGTTACGAGGCACTAACTAACATTTCCTAACGGCTCCCTGATTTCGCAGCAGGTTCGTCCGTGCATTACATTTAACCAAGAGTATTTCCAACCCAGTGGCTCTCCGATTTCGCATCGGATTCGTCCACGAAACTTGACCAATCCTGCGGCTCCCTGATTTCGCATCAGGTTCGTCCGCATCCTAATAGTTCCCTAATTTCGCATCAGGTTCGTCTGTACCGATTTTCCACCCTCCTCGCAGCTCCTCAGTTACGCGCTGAGTTTGTCTGCAAAATTAAATCATAGTGACTCCCCGATTTCGCATCGGGTTCGTTCACGAATTTCACCTTCCTGCGGCGCCCTGATTTCGCATCAGGTTCGTCCGCAACTGACTCCATTCCTAGAGGCTCCCTGATTCCGCATTAGGTTCGTCCTCGGTTTCAAACATCCTAGCAGCTCTCTGGCTTCGCGTCAGATTCGTTCGCGCACCTTACTAATAAACTGATACCATATTCCTTGAAAAACCTAAACTCGCCGGACTTTCGCGTTGCTACGGCCCGGACTTGTAATATATTCTTTATGTAAATTTAGTTAGAAAAACAAATTTTTTCTGCAAACTGGTCAAAATATCCAATAAACCTCTTTTTACAGGAGGTTACTTTCAACATCTAACCAAAGAATCATTTATTTAATTAAAAATGTAACTGTTTCCGAACTTCTAAACGGTTATATATCCGACAGAGTATTTATGTATTGCAAATAAATTTGTATAAGAAATGTACTGACTCTTGTGCGTATACTTTTGACTTCGTTGCTTCGCTATTTCCACAGATAAAAATACATTTTAAATGACCAAAGAATAATTTCTCAATTGAATTCATATCTCTAAGTTTAACGTTAATTAATATTCAAAAGGCGGAGGTTCTTGATGATCGAATACATTTGTTTTTACACGTATTTTGGAATCAATTTCTTCCAAATATGTACATAGGTTTTTTTCTGAAATGACAAGATTATTGATCGAATTAAAATGAGTCCTGGGAGGTGGGTACGTGGTAATGTTCGTAACAGTTTATCGCGACTTTATACTGTATTCGTAAATAATTTAATTGCTTGCCTATATTAAAATAAAAACATTAACAGATATAATCAACCGATCACTTACTTACCTAACAAGAATAAAACTTTTGCATAAGGGACATGGAAAAACTAGTTTAGATCAAATTCATCCTACAAAAAATGTACCGAGGACGCTTCCAAATGTAGTTTGTAATTGAGCTTATGCCGTGACATGATTGACGTTGTCACGTTGGCCGCCCATAATTTTCCAACCTTCCGGCGGGAAGGTTACGTTAGGACTAGCCATTATTCTATGTCCCGTTTTCAACGAACGGCTGCATTTAAACTGCACTTGACTATACTTGTCGCCACTTACCAGGGCGATGTACACTCCGTATATACCCCGACGTTTCAGCAGCTCGTTTCGTTAACGCCGTACCGAGGAACAGCGAACACATTTAGACCCAAGGAATGAATCCTTGGCTCGTACTTCAGCCGAAAGACGCAAATTGCACGAGGCGGCGTCGAAGCTACAACGATTCACATGGAACAACGTCATTGTAGCGTTTGAATTTCTCCCCCGTCAGGCGTTAATTACGCGTTAATTGACTCGACGAAGACCTTTTCGGAGCTCGTTAACCTGCGGCTACGGAGGGGAAAATTATTTATTATAACTGAAGGGTGTTACGAAATGTGTACCACTGTTTGCACAAGCTGTCGTCATTCAAATTTTTCGGAGTGGTGTTGATAACTGAATTTATTACTGTTGCTACCAGACTTATATAATACTTAAGGAGTCATTCCGGTGTGAGCTTTATAAAAATTGAGGATTGTTTAGGAATTTATTATAAAGGAAATACACAATCGAATGGTATAAAATTTGTTGCTGTTTATTATTATACATTTAAGGGACATTTTTTTAATGGTAAAATGAGTGGTTTATTAGTGTGTTTTTATAAGATCTGTATACAGCTTGAAACGTAGTTGCGTCGCTGGTGCAGGTGATTGCAGTTCGTAAACTCATTTGAAACAAGAAATTCAAACGAATTCTTAATTTGTATGGGGATAGCTATCGCCGGTACCAGAATCAAGGTGTTTTATCCAATTTAACATATTTTGTACATGAAAAACAACCAAAACAAGGTTGAGCTAGTATATTTTTATATAAATATCCGCAATTAAGTATCCGTTTGAATTTTTTGTTTCAGATGAATCTACGAATTGAAATCACCTGCGCCAAGAAAGCAACTAGGTTTCAAGTTGTGTACAGACCTTAGAACACACTAACAAACCGCTTATTTTACCATTACAAAAATTCTTTTTTGTTCTTTAAATGTATAATAATACACAACAAATGTTTTACCACATTATATTGTGTATTTTCTTCATAATAAATTCCTAAACAATGCTTAATTTTTATAGCGCGCACAACAGAATGACCCGTCAAGGTAGCTTCAGCAAATTTTTAATAATTATAAATTTAGGTGAAAATTTAACAGAACAATCTTCTTAAAAAATTGTGCTACCAAAAAATTGCAACTTCAACGATCAAATTATTGAAAAATAAACGTTATAATAATTTCTTTTTAACATGATGTAGCGGCTACAGAACCTCGACGATGTAACTGGATGTAACTAAGACTGCGAACCTAGATTTCTGGACAGCTGCACGTTCTATGCGGTTGTATCGTTACATGAGCCTTTTACTTAGATGTGGCACACCTATAACGACAAGGCTACCAATTAACCAAACAGGAAATATCTAAAGTTTTCTAGGAATTAGCCAATAGAAGGATTCTCCTTTCTTCATAACTTTCCTCGCGGTTACATCCAGGCGGAATTGTCAGACGAAGTTCCACCATTATACAGTCAACATCTGTATCTAGATCCACGTCATTTTCATTGTTGTCTGTTGTTACATATACTTTGTACAATAAAACGTTATTTGTTGTTCGCCAAGTATTTGGTCCATTGTCCTAACTAGTCACACAAAGTTAAATCGGTGTGTAAGGTCACGCAGCTCTGAGGCGGTCGCGCTGAGGACATTGTGACGCAACACTATCTATCTATTTGGCCCCCCAAGTAGCTAATTCCATGATCCCTATGTAATTGTTCGCTGCGAATGCGCAGAACATCTATATTGTCGGAACCACGTAGGTTACCGTATGTCCATTTGTTTGCTGTAACGCCTTCCAGATGAATATCCAAAGTTTGCCACTTCCTCAACGCACCTCGTTTGTCCCCGTGACAATCCTATTCCACTAGCACTAATTGTAAAAAAGAACTGACTGTTATTACTATGGTAATGATTGTGTATGAAATAGGAGTATCATATGGCGGGTTAAGAATCATAGTACTGTACTAAGTGCAATTTATGTCAATGTAATTTGTGTTTTTTATATAATTACTAATCTTATCATTGTTTTTTTAATTGTATGTAAACATAAATAGTTCGACTGCAGTGGTCCATAAAATTTTAAGTATTAATGTTGTTTTCTAGTTTTTTTCAGTGACACCTAATATGACAAGAATCTGGTAAAGGTACCCAACATCGCTCAGTAAGCGTTCAATCACTGTCAATAGAGTAATAATTAATATTTTTGGAAGTGATTTCCCTCACAGTAAAGAGAAATAATTCACCTTTCGTGTGGCATAAATTAGAACCGTTGTAACCTACAAATTTTTAATTGGGAATCAAAAAATAGGACATGCAAAAATCGGGCTCTGAAAAAAGTGTACCTAATATCGCCTATTCAAGAAGTATTGATTAATTCATGTACACACATATGAGTCTTTAAAATCATTTTCATATGTGTTTTTATATGTTTGTTTATCAATTTTTGTGACAGAATTAGTTTTAGAAAATGTTTTTATTATAAAAACATAGAAATAGGATTTCTAAAATGTACTATTTGTTACGTCTGGATGTACAGATTGGACAAACAATGTTGACTTCGGTTGTTTTGCAAATGTCGTATTGGGAAACAGTTCGGTTTTGGGAACAGTAAAGGTGGGCGGTAATGAGAATCCAGATAGCTCCGTATATCCAAAGGACAGTTGTAAAGTGAATATCCAATTTTAACCTGAAAGTTAATTACGATATTATTCAGCACCGAATAATCTAAGAAATATTATTTTTTCGTAATCCTATCTGCAATGCCTTGAGATTTAATGTTAATAAAACTTGGTAGAATAATAGATGGATTCCACGTTTATAAACTTATATTATTACATTGCAATATTCGAACTGTCATAAATGAACATACTCGATTAGATTATCTGTATAATTCGACATAAACAATTTACGTAGTATTGATATTTTCAAGCAACAAATATTTTTTCTATATACGTAACACTGTACAATTCCACGACGTTTTCTTTTGTATAATATATCGTGTACTTAGACGTATAAAAAGAATCATTAACTCGTAACGATAATTCGAATATCTTTATTTAAATTAAACGACTATTTCTGGGAATCTACCCCACCGACCTAAACCCCGGACGATTATACAATTCGTAAATAACCCGAGCAGACAGATGAATGAACTCGACAGTATTCTTAACGAAAACGTAGTTGATCGTTAATATACCTATTCTTTCCCGTGCCACGTGATCCTGGAAAATTACTCGTGAAACGACGCCAGACCCGAAGTTGTTACCGCTGATTGCTACGATGCGAGTGACAGTGCTTAACTTTTCATTCACGCGGAAACTTCAATCTAAACTTTTCTTCTCCTCGCCTACCCTCCTCCTGTGCCGCCGCCATCGGCGCGACCGCGGGCAGACTTCGTGGATGCACGAGATTTTCGGGGCGAGATTTTCCGCGGAGAGTCATCTTCGATGGCTCGTTTCCGTTCCACCCCGTCGTCAATCGAAACTTCAAGCGCCACTCGTTGCAACCCTCTTCGACGATGAGGGCGGTCGCCGACGAGGCGGATCGACGAGTGGCTGCGCGCTCCACGCCGGATGAATTCTGGACAACGAGAGCTACGGAATTGCTCGTAAAAAAATGATCCTAGCCGGTCGTAAAAATGAAACGAGCGAAAACGAGCCCCCTCAACCTCCTACTGTTCCGTGGCTCTTCCTTCGGTGTTGGTTACGCGGACTTCAGGAAACGCCTTGGGGCCGACTTTACGCCGAGCTGCGGATGAGAGATGTAAGCGACGTCGATGCGAACGAATCCGCGGAAGCACCTGCTCGGCCGGATTACAAAGGTTTTCCGTGCAAAATGGAAACTCTTCGAATAAACCTCCGTGCTCGGGTCGAGGTGTTCTTTAAAAAGGTGGAACCAAGCGTGTTTTAGCTGATTGATGCTTTTAACACATTCCGCGAATCGGAGATTCTAAGATTTTGTAAAACCTTGGTACGATCCAATCACGTTCCAATGCTTATACGTACATAAACACTACAGTCCATAAGTTTCCGGGCACTTATATAATGATGGAAACATGTGAATATTCTACGAATCTTAATCATTCTCTTTTATCAAAATTGAATACCTATAATCAGTTGTTCCAGAGAAACAAATAAATGGTATCGGTAAAAGTACCATGATCGAAGTTAAATGAAAAGACACGGAGATGAATGTATACAAAAGGTACAAATTTTAGCTGTCTTGTTTTAAGTTTCATTGTGCTTCCATGCGTTTAGACCAATGTCTGTCGCGTAAAACAGAAGAGTACATTATTAAGACGATGCAGGCGTTTAGTTTGAAATTACAGTGACTTTAGCAGTAATTTTGATAAAAGCTTATGATTTATGAAGAACTGTATTTGATTTGACTGTCGACTCTTTGTTGCCCGAAGTTAATACTGGGTTGAAAAATATACATAAAGACATTGTATTAATGCGAACGGCTAGCCAAAAATGTTGTCATTGTTTATGTATTATGTAAATAATTGTAATCATCGATCTGTAATTTGTTTGTACTGCATATCTTTCCTAGTGAGAAATAAATACATTATTCCAACTAAGTATACGTGGTTCACATTGAAATATTAAACGTCTTTGAATAAAAATGAGTCGCTTCTTCTTCTTAGTATGTATGTATGTCTAGCAAATTACTGTAAAGGGTAAGTCCATTCATATTTTTTCATCGTAATCCTATCAATTATGGATAATTTCAATGTGCAAATCTAAATTTAAACGAATACGCGTGACTGAAATAGCAATTTAAGATTACTCACTGATAAGTTAGAAAGAACTATTTTCATTTGAGTCACGTAATATATTGACGATCCAAAATATTTGACGAATATTTCACTGCCGATTTCACTTCTATGGAAGGACGATCGATGAGAGCCCATCGCGTCGTATACGCAATCGGCGTTCACTTTGGCCGGTACACCCGATATAGTCAATACCAGCTGTTGCAACATTCATAGCGTATCCGCAGCGTCCACCGACCGTTTCCACGTGTCACTTTGTAGCTATCGATCCCCGATTATTTACGTGCAACTCCGGACATCAGACACTGTCGATTATTCGCAACTGGAGTATTGACGTGCAGTCCCTGAATCATATGTGATCGGCGGCCATATTTTGCATGCGCACCGCGTTTACAGCACCACGAGAAGGGCAAGCTGTTTCTGTCTTCCGGAAAATGATAAACGAGGTATAGAATTATTATAAACTAGAGACATATTGGTAAGGACGGTAACGCAGCGCGGTACTCTCGAGGAAACGGACTGTAACTTTAATCTATTATACATATATATCGAACAAGTCTCAGAATACAGAGTAGCGGAATATGCTATAACTAATGTTGACAGTACACGTTAGTTAAGTGCTGCAGAATTCTAGAAACGAGATCGAATATAAAGAACAATACAGTACCATCTATGGTGAATGTATATAAAAAATTAGTAATATTACGATTTTTAATTGTAATATAGATTCTTAATTTTGTTATGGTAACGTTATTCGTTTTTGTACAGACGAACATTTATTTATTCAATAAGAAAAGAGGTGTTATAGTTATTAATTAAATTGAATAGATAAAAATATATATTTCTAAATAAATAAAAATAATTTAAGAGTTCCAATAAGTTAATAATTAAATAGTTCAGTTGTTTATATAATTTAATTATTATTCATACACACGTATCATATAAGAGCATACCGTGTTCGTTGTAAAACTATTAACAAATATCGATTTGTACTATCATAAAAAGAATTGTTTGGAAAGACTACATTCTGAACAGAGACTAATATACTGAATTATGTAGGGGTTTCGGTCTTATATCGGTATCCCTTTTAGCATTAGTGCCACTTACACAAATGGAATTATGTAGGTAAATCTTTAATTTTACTGGCATTACGCATTCAATACCAGTACTTTAGAACACACTTTACCGCTAGTGGTGAAAACCAGTAGAAATATTGAAATATATGTACATCGGTACGTTATAGTATTGAATTTCAAAATTTAGGGGAACGCGTTTAAAGGAAGGGACTCGGATAACACCGTACACCCAAAGAAAGTCCCTTCCCTGTTGAGTTTATATCCGAATGTCTAGGCGGCCATATTTTAATAGAACAAAAAGTTGGAAGGCACAGTAAAAAACGAAAATCAGTCTGCTGGGCGAGCACACCTACATAATATTTTTACATCATGGTGCTGATCATATGACGGGCTAAGATGCGACGATCCTTGTGACCGACACACACTATTTTCGTTCCCTACCCTAGGAACTGACACTGATCAAACAATTTACAAAAGTTACAAAAACTTGTATACTTTATATTTTTAATTGTTCTCTTCCTATTATTCTTTTGTTTCTGAGTTATGTATCGTTAGTTATTGCTTCCGATTGTATCAGTTTTAAACATTACCACCAGTCATTTCCATACAGATATATGAATTAAAATAATTTTAAGAAACATATAAATTAACGCGGAATGAAAATTGTTGTCTCAAATTCATTGGTTACGTTTTACTAACATTGGATGGTATTAAATGAAAACCAAAATCATACCAGAATGTAAAAGTACCTTGCGCAATGTGAAATAGTTAAATAGCTACATCTAATCTAAAAATGCAGGATTAATTGTTGTTATCCAAATTAATACATAAATATGTATGCCAGATATAAAATAGATTGAGGTGTCTGTTATAGGACAACTTTTTAGTCGTATTCAATGTAGTTATATTTTAATGTAACATATAAACTTGAAAATATGTATTAAAGTTTATCCATAATTTCTTTTTAAAACTTTCGTACAAGAGAAATTTTAGTACGGGAGAAATTTTATTCGTCTGCCGCGTCCGTCTCAGACCATTCGCCTTCTCAGGGTTAATCATTGTATTTTAAAATGTTTCGAATATTACCTTCCATGTTACCAGAGACTCTACAATTCATAAGCCAACACTAACTTGTATTGTCGTTTACAATATACTATACAGTCTCATCAAAATTTATCTACCACATAAAATCATTATACAGTCAAAATGATGCAATAGAATTACTCGTGACTCAAATCTTATTAATTTTGTAGCAACAAGGTAGGTACAGTATAAAAAATCAATGAACTAATTTCTACTTTCTTCTCAGTTTAAAAGAAACATATGTTACGTATTTAAAGTAGTGTAATTGTGACAGAAACTATGTTTCTCCAAATCGTTACTTAATATTACGCCTATCTAAAATAAGCTTATTATTTGTGTTTCATAGTTACTGTGATTAGGATTCCTTTGTCATAAGGATAAACAGAAATTGAATATCAGTCTAATTGAAACTGCATCTTTCAATCAACTCTGGCAATTGCGAGTATCGTCGGGAGGTTTACTTTGATGTTCTCTGTTGTCTCATATTTGTCTCCTAAGCCAATATCAAATATACTCACTGGAATAGGCTTGATGCTACAGGGAATTAACCGAGACATCCTTTGAGTACCGCACTAAAGTAAGATCTGCTGACACACTGATTCAATTAACGATTACATTTTATGAAGTATGCAGCAGTCTCAGAGTAATCGTAACTGTTACGTAATTTTCTGAAGAAATTGAAGGCAATAAAACCAATTTTATGAAAATGATTGATTCGATTCAAATCTTTCACTCAGATTTCTTTGTTGTCCTGTCTTCAATTACATTGCTTGTATTTGGTCAGTGCAGAACTATCGATACAATTTTCTGAACATCTTTTTTCAGTAATACATATTATCACCATACCTTCATTACCAATTATTTTTCATTTGTATTTTGTATATTTTGAATACAACAAGAATTTTGAAATGACTCAATATTTTAACTGTTCCACGCAAAACAGTACAAATCTAGGATTTAGGAATTTGAAATTGCTTAAAACCTTTATACGCCTTAATTACTGATTAATAGACTGCGGATTTGTATGCAAAATAATCGTTTCTAAAGTAATTGATAAAGACAGGAGGAATTGTAGAAATTTATTTTTCCTCTTAAACATTTTATCGTTGAGTCTTTAAAGTGACTGTACGCCCCTTACGAACCGTGGTCCGCTGACACCCCATGCGTGCGGATTGCCATCATTTGGGTCAATTTTTAAACGCTTATAACTGACAAACGAAGCATTTGTCGCAATTTCGTTATTTTTTATTTTCGTCTTATTGTGCCTCAAAGAATCACCCCTTAAATTTTTTCCCACTAGTGGTCGAACACCCTGTATAATAAGTACCTCAAAATATATTTTCGGTTTTTAAAATTGTTGGCCGTGCATTCTTTCTTATCAAGTGTGATCCTAGAAACACAGTTTTTCGACAAATTTATAATTAATAATTTTAGTTAGGAATTATTCAGAATGACTAAATACTCACATTGAAGAGAATGATTAGTAAATATTACTGGTACCAGTTGTTAGGCCCTTTCTACTTCCTTTGAAAATTATTCTTGTGTATTAGTACAAGTAACTGCCTTTACTTAGAAGTCAGTCACATGAACAGGAATATCTACTACAGCCTTCGAAAAATTGGATATGTTCAGGTGAGCAGTGACTGTAATGAAAGTCTAAGTGTACGGTCAGAAATATGCAAAGCGCTTAAATAAAGAATTCAAATCAGGCTACACCCGATACTTATACGCTACCATATAGTTCATATCGATCTCGACGGGCTGTGCTCAAAATAATACACGTTTCTGGGTAGATTTAATGGGCGGTTTAGGTACATAAGTGCAGTAATTTAGTCTACGATTCCATGACCCTACCGCGAGCTCGTTAATTATTAGGGAACAATACCGCCCATGGATATCGAGTGCTTTACAGCATTTTATGGATTTGCATACCATCGTTGCCAGACGTACAAACTATCGAAGACGTATTAGGAGATATATTTCCTTTTCGTACAAAATAATATGACAAAGTCCATGAAATAACATGACATCGTTCAACTGACGTCACCGTTGCGAAACGATTTACAAGATCGATCCCCGTGGAGACGAATGGAGTTCGTGAATATTTAAGTAACTATGCGAAAGAAATGTCTGATTATACTGAAATTCAAAAGTAATAACGACATATTTGTAAAAGAAGTTTATGATTGAAACAGTTCGATCAAACCGAAGAGAATTCTGTACCCTACTTTGTGGAACGTTGACTGCGAAATTTAAATGCTTAAAATTTAAAAAAGAACAATTATCGAATCATTATTTACCACAGAAAGTATTCTCTTTATTAAGGTCTACCTTGACTAGTAGTTTCAACGGTCGACAATGTCCAGAAAGCTATTCAGTTGTCTTTGAGTCTCCTATTTCTTGTCGTAGTAAAGTTTTTCAGTTTGTAGCAATTGAGAATTATGTGTTTTTGTGTAGCAAAACAAAACGCATATGCGCCTCTTGGTAAGGATATAAAGTATTAGAAACCATCGGATGTACACAACTAGGTACCTACTCGACTGTCTCAAAGTTGGGACCCAGATAGCACCGTCCATCCAAAGGACGTTCGTTTCATGTTCAGCTTATATCCGAATGTTGTACATCCATTTCGAACATCCCTGGGATGTTTGTATGACTTAAATTTCGGATGTTCTGAAAACGTCCGCCCAAAAGTCCCACGGATGTTCTCAAGACATAAATTGGCTCAATTTCATTCCGTGTAAGGTGATGGATACCCATGAGCAAGGTGTCATTCTTCAGAGAATCAATAGGGAAGTGTAACGACACTAGTGGTTTTGTGTGTAAACCTCAGGAAATTTGAAGAAACATTTTTTTCTTAAACTGTCTCTATCCAACACAGAATCAGTATTTTGCTTTGAAAATAAAAATACGTCTTCGGCTCGTACCACTTTGTAAATAGAACCTTTCTAGGAAATTTATAGATCTTGAGGAGGATGTAGTGGGGACATGTGGACCTTTTCGGGGCATCCTCCGTATGTCCGGAACGTACGTTTACCGGACGTACATATGACGTTTCTGTGCTATTTGGGTAATACCACTTCGCTGTTAATCCTTATAAAGATTCACAGACGGATAAATAATCAATAACATAATTATATGTGTTTTCGGTAAATCATTGAATTCGTTTTAAAAAAATAATCTGTTAAACAGGGTGCCTCGGCTAACTTGATAATAACTTAACCTTGAATAATAACTTAACGGTACACTTTATAACATTTTGAGGCATGAAACATAAATGGCATCAAGGGACACATCTTATATAGTACGTGCTTTTTTGTGGGTGGAGGCATTTCAGAGATTTCAAGGTAATCTGCATTGATAAAGAGTATCAAATTCTGAGTATAAATGTGTTAACCGTCGTACGTTCTAAATCTAATAGTTGACGAGATATTTACAAAATGATCACTGTATTGAAATCGCTGTATTGAAGTTGAGGGACATCAGTTCGAGCATCTATAGCTTCCAGATAGTAAGTACGTATAAAAATTATTTTGTAAACAGAGTATATACATACATATCTACTTTCTACTTGTTTGTGGATATAGAATCGTTTCTTCGTCGTTTGCATTATAAAATGACATTATATTATAGTCCTAGTATTTTTATAACATACTATCGTGAATAAATAAATTTCATATAAAGTTACAAAAGCGCCTTCATAATTTTTATAATTTTCCTTTAATCTGTGCAACATTCTTTTAAAGTAAACATTTAAACATTTTTCAGAACGACTGTATGCTCACCGAAATGCTTGCCCTAAACGTCAGCTAGCCTTTAAAATTCACAAAGATTTCGCCAGTACTCCAATCCAATTAAGTTTACAATACCTTACCCAATCGAAGGAATGGTGCTATTTTAACCATCCACTGGCTCTCTAGTTCCCCTCCCACAAACCAATTTGGCCAAAGTGGTCACGATCAACTGGGTTCAGTTAATTTTGAGTAAACCTGGTCAACCGGGCATGGGTAACGGCAAAACCGGGTCAAGTAGGTATCAATACAGACATTTTGCGAAATTATTCGCTGCATTAATTTTGTTTTAATTCAATACGAAAGACCGTATCTTCAGTCTTCAATACATATTTTGTGCAATACTAACAAACCATAAATAATAAAAGAAAATAAAAAAAACTAACAAACCATGTTTACAAATAGATATAATTATGGCAAAAAATTATTATTGTTCAAGATCTTGCGTTTTTACAAAAGCTCATGTTTTTCAGAAACTGAGGGAGATGGAGAAATTCTGCTTCCAGACTCGTGATCTGGACGAGAAACTCTATAAGGATTTCCCAATCGATTTTGTAGGTCAGGGAATAGTTTAAATTTGTCGGATAGTGTACTTAAACCTGATATTTACTAACTAAATAGTAACTTTTATTAAAACTAAGACAGTTCAAAAACAACAGATTCTCCCTACGGTGAACAACGACTCGATCAATTTTGCACGCATTCTCTTCGACTTCTTTTTGCTTTCTCAATGCTTTCCCTTGGCTTTCTGATGATTCGTAACAAATTCAAAACCGAGGAGGCCCCAAACGACACCTCTGACGACACATTCTACATTCGAAGACCTTGGGTGGGAATATACTACGGCCAATGGCAGTCCAGGGCAGTTCCCCTAACGTATAACGCATCGTCGCGGAACTCGCACGATGTAAACAGGCAAAAAACTGCTGCACGACTATCGCCTCCTGAAGAAATCGTCCTCGAAGACCCATAAATTTTCCAGCGCGTAGACCCACGACGCGTCAGTTGCCGTTAAGAGCGGTACGGTTGGAACGCACTCCAAATGTCCTCGATTGAGAATTTCCAGCCGTACCTCAAGTCTTTAGGAGAAAATCGAACGCACGCTCCATAGCGACTTTCCCAAGAAAGCGTCACTGTTCCCTTTTCGACCGCGCCGTAAACCAAGTCACGTGGTCCTAACATGTATATTCAAAAAATTTAGAGAAGTCTGCTATGGTTAGTATCCCTATTTCTAATTATGTAAGAGTTCTGCTGTCGCAGAAATTGATTTTTATTATTTATTTATGCAACAATCGACAAGAAACTTATTAGATATCAAATTTAAACCTCCCTTTATTATTTATTTTAAATAAAAGTATTTTGTAAAACATTTTAATTTAATAGTAGATAATTTAATTGGAAGTATAAAATGTCCCTATGTCTGCTCAGCGAAAATTGGAAATGCCAAAACCAAACTTGAGCGAACAATATTAAACATTCCGTAAGTTTTTTTTTTTAGTAAAAAAAACTTCACAGCGTCCACCTGTAACTCATGACGGAGACACTTATTAAATTTATTTCTATTAAAATGCTGCCATCTATTGAACAGCGGGCTGTAGCATTTTGTACGGAAATACTGAACGAATTTAAATAATGTTTTGTATAACTAATTTATTATTTACCTTTTTACATTAAATGAAAAATACTGAGCAAAATCGGAAGGTGATGAGAAATAGGGACATTGACGTTACTTCAATGTATACAGGGTGTCACAGGTCAGGTAGTACAACCCGGCAGGAGGTGATTCTATAAAAAAATAAATAAAAAAAAGGAATAAATATTTTTCGTCTGAAGTTTCGTTTTCGAGAAAATTGAGTTCGAACATTTATCTAAAACGCGTATATTCGTGCTGGCAATAAGTAGAAACGGCTTGCAATGAACAGACGCGTTACTCACTTCTTGTTCTATTGCCTGTGTGTCCAATTTCTTTTTCAAGTTCGATTATCTCAAAAACGAAGAATTATCCGAAAAGTTTTATCCTTTTTTTCGGCTTATTTTTTTTTATAAAATCACCTTCTGTCCGATTGTACTACCCGACCTGAAACACCCCATATATTGTAAATCCTTAAAATTCACAATTCGATGATTAATCAATATATCAAGCAAAGAAGTACCGAACACACTTAGGAAAAATTAGTACCTATCCAAACTTTAGCCCTTAACTGGTGAGGTGAAAATATAATTGCTTATGGCTTATTACACAAATCTTATTACTTACTACACAACCAGTTATTTGGTATTTTCATATAAGAAAACATGTCAATAAAGAAGGATCTACATTCGTAACTGTTGAATATAAATAAAATATTCTAGAAACATTGATGGGGTCCTCAGACCCCCCTTACCGGTTAAGGTTGAATGCTTGAATGTATCGTAATTACACAGCTTATTCACAGGTAGAATGGTTGACAATTAGAGGTGCGGGGAAAGGGTGCAGGAACGCTGGATGTAGAGTAGGTCGTCTTAACAGCCCCAGAGACACGGCTGGCACATAGAATAATAGGGTATGCCGATGGCCTAGGTTAGTCTCTGTAAGCAAGACCAAAGCTGCACAATGTATGCAAACACTGTAGTGGTCCGGGATTCCCTGGAAATGCTCGAATTACTGCGACTTGTCCAATAGGGCGCGCCCTTTCTCCCTTGTCAGGTTGGCTTTGTTATTTTCTTCAAAACTAATGGAGATGAGACGATCTGTTTTTCTGAAAATACTGGCATGGTACAACCAGAAATAGAACGGGACGCCGCATTTGGGAGCGTGTTGAGATTATTATCGACATTGTTCAAAAGTATTCATTTTCTAATGGTATCTTGTGCATACACTAAATAAACATCAGAGATAGTACACTGTACTCTTCATAAGTCACTGGATACATTTTGATAAAAAATGTAAATTGTGATGCTGTACACTTTTTTCACTTTTTAACGTACTCGTTCATACGTAAAAATGGTTGTTGTTATTCTTGGGTAGGGAGTTGTGTTGCGTTAAAATGAAAAGAAAATGTACGTCAGCTCAAATTACGAATTTTAATCAAAGATTATTCCTTAAAATCGAAACAATTCGTAGAAAAACTCCAACACAAATTTATGAATCGTTGCGGGAAACGTGTGGAGAATCAACTGTACAAAGTTGCTCGCTTAAATTTAAAAACTGTGAAGAGGCATGCTTAATACAGGAGTGTTGATTCTGCACCATAATGCCCGCCCACGTTAGACGGCTTTACATGAAAATTTTTGCGTAGACGATCACGTGAATGTAATTTCTATGTCGATGCAGATGTAAATTCTATGCACGCAAGAGTGCCAGCCAGGGAGTTTTGTTCATTCGTCGACGTTTGAGCGTACGTATGAATCGGGTTATTTGGTACTGTCGTTTTCCTTGAAAGCATTAAGTACGGCCGTGAGCCGATGTATTAAAAAGCTAAACTTCAAGAAAGAATTAACTGGTATTCTAGTACATAGATCACCAGGAAGATTAGATTGAAGGGCTATAAAAGCATTTTAAAATTAAATAATTTCTTTTTCATTTATACGTATTTGTGCATTACTTTTGGGATGGCCCTCGTATTTAGTATGGTTTAGCTTTACGCAGACAGTGACTCTAAACTTGACTTCGACAGCTTTATAAATACCTTATGTTAAAATCAGAACTATTTTCTAAAAATTGAAAATAATTGTCAGTTTGAAATTGTGTAATAATTATTATAGGGGACCCATTCTAATAGAATCGAAATGTTGTGAATTACATCAGTCAAGAAAATTAGTAACACATTTCGTATTTACGAAAAAGATTACAGACTAGAATATAATAAATTGAAAGATAGTTTTGTTCATCGTCAAAATATTCTAATTATTTCAAGTGATTCGCTTCATAAAAGATAAATGCATTGATAAAGAAATTTATAACTCTTCGCACCACGCATTATAGTGTACAATATTTTTACAATAGCATTGTAAAACGACGATAGCAAGGACTGGATATTACTATAGGAAGTTAAAGTCATTACATGAAATTATATGACTTACCTGTGTACTTTTACTCACCTCAGAATCCATGGTATAATTTCGATCTGGATTTCAGGATCAGTACAGAATAATGAAAGTCCTATGAAAATGAAATTTTCTAAAATTTACTATTTAATTTTAATATGAGTAATATTTTTCTAAATTTCAAGTATTAAATTTTATTTTCGTTTTACCTGGACCGTTTAGCTTTTTATTAAAATTGATTTCCTGCACTGTTGAGGGTACAAAAGAACTTGTTAATGTATTCTCACATTTTAATTTCATCGAAAGAAATTTTATTATTTTGTACTAATGAAAGAAGTAAAGTATATATGGAAAAATATCTGAATATTAGAAGTTATCAGTACAGATATTGAAGAGTCAAGATTCCACACACTGGAACAGAATATTCTGTTACATACATATTGACGACTTGATCCTTTATACCATCGTGTGATTTTCAAATTACATACTTATTTATTTACGTATATTGTCTTGTGTCTACTTTATTGTATATATCTACTATGAAATAATTTTTCATTATTTGGACACATTGGTTCATAATAAAATACATAAACTTTGAATGTGATTTATTAATTGATACTGAATGTTTAATTGTTATCTGCTCATTTTATTTAACGAAATGATATTCGCACACGAACAAACTTTAGTTATAGAGTGTTAAAATACAAAAATAAATAAATTCTGAACAATATAAAGCACGATATAAAAAATACATGTCACAAAATTAAATATATATTCAAAATATAACATAATAGGTACATGAAAAGTATCAGACTAATTTTCAAAAATATATAGCAATGGTTATATTAAAGAGTAAATAAAAAGAGTATTTTCAATTTATAAAACATTGATGATACTATGAGAATTGGGATGTTACACATCACAATTGAAGAACAAAACTCAAAACACATACACAAAATAAATCTTCGTTATTCTTAAAATAATCCGCAACAGAAATACAATATTACGGTGACATTAAATTAAATATGCTTTAAGTTGTCGAATACGTCCCAGACAATTTTTGCAAGTATAAAATTAAATAAGTTTTTATAAAAGAATAGTTAAGCTGTTTTCCCAAAAAATTGAAAATACCGTTTGAAAATAATGAAAATTTACAGAGGCTAAGGAAATGCTTGATTCCCATGTAATATTCAACAGTAGGTATTGTAAACTGGTTTACGATTAATACTAGAAATCAGAAATTAAGAACAGACGATTTGTAATGCAAAATATTTTACACATTGTAATCTTACATCGATAATGTCTGTTTTTCTTCATTTTCTACAAATATCATATTATTTTGTCATTTTCATGTCCCGCAAACGATGCCCATTTCGATCAAGAACAATTATACTTTATCCACGAATATGCATTGTACATATATTGTCTGTTCAACACTATACGTAATAGGGAATCGGAGGAAGAACGTATTCGCCAACCTGAAATTATGCTCAAAATGAAAGGTTAGTGATAACGCTTATATTCTACGCCGTCTGATATTGAAACCCTCTCAAATCGTCAGAGAAACGGGTTCGACCATCGCGTGTTTGGCGCTCGAATAAAATTTTCATGGGACTTTCACCACCGGGCCGATGCACACGTGCTCTCCGCTACGTAAGATTTCCTTCACGTTCGAAATGGAGAAGGCGAAACGAGTTTGGTCAATGCGATCGCATCGACGAATTCGGCTCACGTGCGACCAAAATTTCGGATCCTCGTTTTGTACGTTTTTCTCGTTTCTTAATAGAGAGGACCGGATAGGGAAAAGGATTCTGGGCTGGCCGACAAGTAGGCAAGGCTCGTTTCTGTAAAACAGATGAAACGTATTCTCTTTATTTTTGTACGCCATCGAGTATTTATCTTACGTGACTGAACAATCCTCCCCCTCGTTCTCCTTAACACATGACTTTTTAGCGAATGAAATTCGGACATTGGTGACTACACACTAGAACCAGGCTTGTCTCGCCTATTTACAATAGATCTTTGTACAAAAACTAATCTCATATAAACAGTAAAACACACGTTCTCGTGTCAGGTTCGTTTTATGAACGGAAACGAAGACTCGGTACCCGACCGTGTCCGTTAATGTAGTGACGTTGTTTCGTTAAATTGTTAGCTACCTTCGCTACCTTACTGCTCTCTCTCTCTCTCTCTCTCTCTCTCTCTCTCTGACACACACACACGCGCGCTCTCACTCTCTCACTCTTTCTCTCGTTTCTCGCGAACGTGAGCAAACTCTATTATAAAAAATCTCCCGGTAGAAAACGAACGAACGATCCGAACAGAATCCCATCGCCTTTCGATGTACTCCGTCAACCATCGAAGTTAATACGTCTCGAGTCTCTTTCTCTAATCGCCGAGGCTTCATTAACTTTGCGACCTAACTCGCGACACTAACACGTTCAATTTCAGTCCGTCGACGAATCACCCGGGTCGATATCTCGATAATGGTCCGCGTTCCCGTCATGACGGTCCTGGAGTTCTTTGTCAGTTTTGTACAGTGAAGAAAGTTCGTAAGGATTTCACGAAGTCGCGATCGCAGGAAGACCCCACTTGGCGATCCAATTCGTGAGTGCCCAGGCCTGTTCCCCCGGAGGGTTCACGTATCGAAACGTTGTCCGTGTTACTCTCCGGCACGCGATCGGCGATCGACACGAACGTTCACATGGATCGTTCCAGTTTCGGGGCGGGAGACATTTCTCGCCAACAGCGTTTATATACAACTCTCCTGTATCCGATTCGAGCGCGTCACCACTTCCGGCTGGTGGAACTTGCCCTGCGCCGAGACGGACGAGGACACAGGCCTTTGCGGCATCGACGAAAGACCTTTTCTCGACCTTTGGAGACTGTAGTAGACCTGGAATCAATTGAACTCGTGCTTCGTTTTGGGTCGAAACTTGGGCTTCAGGCTTTTTCAAGCGGTGATTTTGTACTGGGTGATCAATGAATTAAGGCGTGACACTACAGGGTGTTAGCACCATAACGCGCGGTTTTCTTGAACAAAAAATCATTAAAAGATCACCTCTTTACATTCATGCAAGTCATTATTTGAACACATTTTTGTATAATACTTACACATACGAGGACAAAAAAATCAAAACGTTAATTTTACGTCTGCAAGTTATGTACGTAGAATGTAGACACAATAACTACAATTGTTCTAAGGACAACAGAAAATTAAAATTTTTACCTTGTTCTGTATCATTACAACAATGAATGAAACTGATTGTCGAAATAATAACAATCGTAAATGCATGTGTGTGTGTGGATAGTCACAATATTTTATGCTTACAGAAATTATATAAAATTAGGTTAATTTATGCAAATACTAAAATAATAATTTTTTTTACACAATTATGACTTTCTTCAGGTTATTTTTTATTGTTCGTGTTTATTGGGGCATGTAAATTATGGTAACATGGCTGCTCGAGTTAACTCGAGCGTGCACATTGCTGCCAATAGCGTCCACTCGAATTAAGTCGAACGTGCGCGTTAATAAATTAATAAAAATGTGGCACACATGTGAATCTAAGACGAAAATCAAGAATGATGAAATTGCATTGGAGGCTTCGTTTCTGAGCGATTAATTGTTAAAAAGACGGGTGAAATACGCGTAAAATGCGTCTGACGTGACGGGTTATTCTACTTGAAAGGCGCGTCCTTCAACTGTTTCAAATATTGATTTCATCCATTTCATTTCATTAAATTTCATTCATCGTGTGAGATGTGTTTCACGCATATCTTGCCCATACTTGCAATACTACTACATAAGTGGTACCTTATTCCGATCATCGTAATATTTTCTAAGCACTCAAAACATTTGACGGTAGGAAGCACTTGACATCCGCGTTGAATGAATTTTTACTTCAAAATATTCAAAATTTTTCGAAGAAGGATTCTAAAAATCAGCTGACAGATGGGAGAAGGTCATAGACAGAAATGGTTCATACATCAATGGTTAAAAATGAATGTAAGTAGTGACTAACTTTGATTTTCAATTGCATAATGTTGTCACTGTTGATCAATATTCAGCAGAACCG
Source organism: Dufourea novaeangliae (assembly GCF_001272555.1). NCBI lineage: Eukaryota > Metazoa > Arthropoda > Insecta > Hymenoptera > Halictidae > Dufourea > Dufourea novaeangliae. The sequence continues at coordinate 13,055,236 of NW_015373923.1, forward strand.
AGTTCTTAAGAAATTAATAGTTTTTTAGTTACCACAGTAATAATATTATAGAAGACACGCTGCTCATAGGCGGAGATTGGAATTTGACATTCTTAAAAAATTATTTTCTTAATACTGTATAATAACTGTCTGTCACTATTAGTCGCATTGTGCACCAGTAAACAATGTTTTCTTTCTCAAAAAGTATGTTACTATGTTTACCGTACGGTTATCAAGAAATAATTTCTCGATTCTGGACGTAAACTAACGAATCGATGTAAGTACTCTACTGAGGGGATACATAGGAAGCGCAACGTAAATAACAATTAATCGATTTATGGAGTTTAAAAGACATAAATTATTATCTGTTATAAAGTTTCATCGAACAAATAAATTGAAAATTATTCAGGTACGATGTTGACACGGGTGTACGTTCACTGTACTGTAGCTGTGAAGCATTTCTATGTGTAATAGTGTATTCGTAGAGGTGTTTCTTAAAGCACTTCACTAATAATAAATTCTATAATAATTATATATGTATTCATTGCATTGTTTTCATTGAAAAAAATCTCCAACTTCAACTCATCTGAAGAATTTTAAAGAATTTATAACGAATTGTGTACTATAATTTAGTGAAACGTACGTATTAAGTGAAAACTTTAAATCATTTTATTAATTATATTTTTAAAATTCGCGGCAACACTTATTTGGTGAAACAAACCGATCTATGATGTTCGGAGTCGAGCAAAAGTTCCCTGCTTATAGTATACAATTTTTCAAATGCTAAGATTCAACTTTAATCGGAATAGAATATTTACACCTTGAAAGATCTAAAAATCTATAGACATGGTATAGTACCAATTTAAAATTAAGGTGTATGCTAAAAGACATTGATGTTATTAAATCTCCAATGAATTAGAAACTATTTACATAGTTTTATAGTGAAATGAGTGTTTCTTAACCCGGCAGCGCACACGTAAGGGGTCTAGTTGACACCTATCCCTATACAATTCTCATGTAGTCTATTGTTTCTTCGGAAATATTGTCGGTACTCAGTCTAGCTTCAAATTTCGAAAAAGGTGACGTTGTTTTCGAATCCTGAAACAAATTTGGCAAAAGGCGGCTAAATACTGTGGAATGGAATTTCTGGAGCTTACGCGACAACACAGTCGGCAACGAAATCCAGATGCACCATTTACCCCAAAAGCAAAGATATAAAAACGAGGTCTTTTTGTGATAAATATTATACAAAAATGTGTTTGAAACATATGAAGAATATTAGCAAAACATGTTGTGGAACAGATTCGACAGAAAATGCAAATGACTGGTCAGATGACTAGTTTATAAGTTGTTTCCTTATTAACTTTTACTGTTTTATAGGATGGAGTAATGTTAATATTTGTTTAGATCTATAGTGTTGCAGCTTTAACAAAGAGTCACAGTGTATCTAGATTTTCATGTATCGTGGTTAATAAATGTTACATTTTACAGGGTGTACATAAGCATGTCACGTGGACACCAGTATTTCAAATGTTCACGTGTGCACTATCGAGTTAAATGTTACTTATTGTTAATTAAGGAACACCCCACAAGACACTGATTTTTTGGTGTTCTGCATAATACCTGCAGAATGAATAAAAATAAATAGCCTTGGTAACAAAAACAGGCTTGAAATTGGGGAACCATGATCATTTATTCTTTCTTTTATTACAGCATCTCGTACTACCAGCAACAAGAATGAAATTCTTTCAATGGCCCAAATAAACTAGGCATATATGTGCAATATAAATCTCTAATTTCTACTATAACCGAAAAAAATTCATCGAACAGTGTGCAGCATTATAGATGCACCAACATTAGTCGATATTACAAATTTGAAGGCGCATTGATAAGGGAAGAATAGTCAAACAGGTAAGGATAATCGAGAAGCATGGGTTCGCGTAATTCTCGGGAAACAAAAACATTGGAAACGAATAGCGGGTCAGTTAACTGATGGTGGAGTAAAAGAGAGGGTAGGGGGAGGCAATTCGGTATTAAAATTATTCAGACATTTAATGGAACGCGACCAGCGTCGAAGGGAAACGGAAGTCGAGTTCGAGACGAGAGTTACGCGCATCGGGACTGGCCCTCTCGAATTATCGAGAAAACTTGGACGTAATTAAACTCGCGGAAGCGTAGATAACCCAAGGCTTCGCTAAACCGGAAAAGTTAAAGTGGAAGACTGCCGCATATTAAAGCAACCGATCCCTTCGTCTTGGCTCGTATCCCATTCCCTTCGTCTTCGGGAACTTCGGATATTTAAAACAACCGTGGCCTGATGTAGTGACGAGGGATCGACGAAGGCGAAGTCGTGGCAACGGAAGGGTCGATTGTATTACTTCCTGCGGCGAAGGAAAAGAAGAGAAGAAAAAACGAACGCGATTTCCCTGCTGAATATTTTATCACGCTCTTATCGATCGTTCATTTCTATTTTACCACCCCCCCCCCTTCCCTGTGATCCTCTCCCGCGGCACGTTATCCCACCTGTCTGTGGCAAAAGGGAGCGTTAATTGCGTCTCATTAATCAAACCGCTTCAACTAAATATACTCTATTAGATATCGCGAAAAAAGGGACAGATTAAATTTACAGACCGTAATGAGTTTACGAGGCTAATTATCGGGATGATTTATACACTCGCGTGGACGATAAACTAACTCTACATCCGCTCTATCGTTTGACCCTCGATGTATAGGCAGACGGTAACGAAAAGTGCGAAGAGGAAGAGAAAAAAGCTTCGTTTTGGTTCTCGATTCTTGTTAACTCTGCTTCTCTGTAGTATTAGGTTACTACATGCGAAATGATACTTTCAAAATACCTGTAACGGAATATAGCTTTTTTTTTAATATGTTACATACGTGAAAAATTTCTAATGATTTCTACGCGATTTTTATTCTCTTTTACCTAAAGACGAACTTTACTACTTTCATGAAAATTAGAACCTCCAACACATAAGTTCCTCTTCTGCCTTGTTTATAATTTCTTCATTTGTAAATAATTTTCTTCAGAGGAGGATGTAATATTACAAAGATTAACAAGTCTAAATAATTGTACGCTTTGCATTAATGTGTTTTCTTATAATATAATGTGATTATTCATCAAGTTTGGCGAATAAAACATGTAACGATCATTACTACATAATAAGTTTGCCCATGTAAATTATTTATAAAGCCGTCAACTGCAACAGTTTTTTTAAATTAAAGTTTTTACCTTAATTAAAAGAATAAAATAAAGAAATTGATTTATATTTTACTGCAAGCATGTTTAATCTGTTATTCGTAACACACGTGATTAATCCAGGAAATTAAATAAATCTAAAGTGTACATGATATTTATGTTTGATATTACCTATTGAACACGTGAGAGAAATCTGTTAAATACTTTACAAGCGACCCTAAAACCTTCAGAGACTTTATCTGTGAAAGCAATTTATATCTGAATAAAATTATTTATAATAAAATAGCATCATGCACCACTAGCTGCAATATAATAAATTAAAATTTTTCAACAAAATTTTTGAACGCGCCATATATATGTATATTACTGGAAATAAGTATATAAGTCAACTTATAACGGCACTTCATACATAAATATGAGTTAGCTGATTTACAGCCTCGATTTCGAGTGTAGTGAAACCCCGATTATCTGAATCCGGAGTACATCGATTTCCGATTACACAGACATCGATCCTATGACTTCCAATTATCCAAATATATGTATAGTGTGATCCATCATAGATTCACCGTCCAATTATCTCATCTACGATAGAAATGTGAAATATAACCCAAAATAAATTTTTCAACCCAATATTTAGAATGCATGAATTACTATGAAAATATATTCTTCCCATAAGATTAAACACATTTATATACGAAGTTAATTTTTCAATTCTTTGGCTGCTTTTAATCCCTAGATATTTTCAAAGTTACTGTATTACATTTTAGCAAATTTAATTCCCGACAAAACGAGCAAAAAAAGATAAAAATTTGTTGAGAATTCACTGAGTTACGGAATTTTGTCCCCAGAGTTACTTTGGAACCACTGTGTGGAGCGCGCAATGGAACAAACTGCTCATTTTTGTGTCACAATCGTAGACCTTTTGATAGAAATAAAATAGGGAGATAAATCTTTTTCAAGATTAAAGCTAAAATGCTGCAGAAGCAGGGAAAAATATAGAGGTATCATAAACAAGTTTTGACCTTGAAAATCTATGTCAAACTTTATACTTTGGAAGGAAATTGTGGTCTTTTCGTTATAATGTGTTGTTGAATTTTGTCCTTGACTTGTACATCATTTCTTGTAGACTTGACACGCTGCACTCAAATCTGGCTGCAGAATTTACTTACTTGTATAGGATTTTAAGAAAAATGCGACAAGTGAAAAGAGTCGATACAAAACATGATTATTCTGGTTTATATGATTTGATAACACTTTAGTTCAACTGAAGTCTATATACATGCATTCACAATAAACTAAATTTACTTTTTTTTTAGACAACACATTGATGACTTCTTTTTGACGCCTTTCCGATTATGTAGGATAAGGCCGCAGAAGTTGGACCATTGCCTAGGTTGGACCACTACTGTAACGTGTACTTGTAAACAATTTTTGTCGTCTGATAGACCATGTATGTATGATAGTGGTGATTCGATTAAGTAACTTAGTGTATTAGCAACACATAAATAGCTTACACATGACAAGTCACAATAGTGGTCTAACCTAGGCAATGATCCCAATACGGCAACCTTCCCCTACATATTTTATTAGTTAGGAGCTGTGCTTTGTATTCAAATAAAAGAAGCATTATCTACTGCAGAAATCTAATTCGTTACTTTTAGCCAATCCAATATTTATCAGGATAAGCTATGTAAAAAGGAAACTTTTATAATAAATTTTTATAATAAACATTGTGTGTTAATCCGCAAAATATGTTGGTTTGAAACTTACATTTTGGTTGTTACGCTGGTTATATGCGTCCATAGCCATCTGCTTGAAGTCCGCCATAGTGGGTGCATGGTTGTAAGTGTTCGACTGTGGAATATGGTTCGGTTGGTAATTTATAGTTGGCGTTGGCAGGCAGTCGCTCAAGATCGGATCTGGAGGTAAATCCAATCCATGCTCCACAATCGGTCTCTTCTCCGGCGAGATCGCGTCGTCTGTCACACGATCCTTCTTTCTCCTTTGTGGCGGTGTCTTGTATAACGGTGTGTATGTTAGGGGTCTTCTCTCTGTGAACAGATTCGACGAAGCCATGTAAAGTTCCATGTCCGCTAAGCAGATTACTCGATTAAATCTAGACAAGAGCGGTCTTTTCCTGGACAATAGGTCAGAAACTTATAACACGGAGGATTTATTTAAAGTTCCAAGCGCAAGTATCTTTCGGGTCGCGATTTATGGGCTTAACTTCTGTTAAATTTTTAGTGACTACTTTGAAACGGAATGAACGCCAAATAATTTGATTTAAAGAGATTTCTATTCAACCTACTTATCTCAAGAGGTATATATTATTTTTAATATTAAAGAAATTATTTCTATTTGAATCACCGAGGAATTTTTTTCCATTATGATAACCCTAGACCACAAAGGATAATGACAACCTTCTAAAAAATTGATAATTATAATTGCGAATTTATACCTCATCCACCATACTGCCTAGACCTTGGACCAACCGATTATCATCAAATTCGAGCATTACAACATTTTGTAACTGGTAACAGATTCAAGAATAGTGAGCACGTAAAATCAGCGATCAATGAGTTTTTTTTTAATTGAAAACCTCCAAAATTAGTTGAAGATTGAGTCCAAAAATTAGTTGAGGAATGGGAAAATGTTATTGAAAATGATGGCCCATACATCTATGATTAAAACTAAACGTAAGTATTATTATTTTACACTGAAAGTTAACCTCAAAAATGGCAATACTTATGGGACGATCTAATATGTTTTATAGAATATACGTACAAATATTTATGTGTATATTTTTGTGTTTCAATGAACGAAGTATTTACAAATTAAATAATATTAATTTATCAGTATGTTCTCGAATAGAAATAAAAAGAGATATTGCATGAAAACCGGTTAAAGAATAGTTCTTTATTACTGCGTCCAATATCCTTCTTGCAACTATTTAATGGAACCTTTTGTAATCAATTTGTATACACCATTTTTCGCAGTTCTAGTAATAGTTGGACCGTTTACTTTTGAAACATATAGCACATCAAATTAGTTTTAATAAAATTATTTTGTCGTAAACATTGAAGCAATACTACAGAAAGTTGATGAAGGCCTATTCACCGCTCCTCATTGTTCCTAAAGGTACTACATTTTCAATCCATCAAACGTGACAATGTATTGCAAGAATCACTAGTGTGTGGCATGAAAATATGTTTCATTGAAAAACATCACAATAGAACTTATTAGTAGGATACTGATTCTGTATTTATGTGTATCTAACGTACAAATCCGTGTGAAATAAAACAAAATAAAGCATTCAATAGAATTGTCAAAAGTACTTCTATTTATTTATATCTAAATTAAAAGTTTAGGATACCAAATAAACCTTTTTAACACCTATATCTGCGAAGTACTGCAACAAAACGCTTAGTTCATTGTTTGTGGTCATTAAGGATCAATTGAGTAAGAAGAAATAACATATCTAATGTTTCTTCATGCCAATTAATGCCAATAATGGGACAGGCACATTATTAATCTATACTGTGACCTTGAATATTTTAAAAAAGAATGTGTTCAGGAAAGAGAAACCGACACTCCTGTTTTTAAGTATTTCAAGATCGAAATTCAAATAACGTGTCGAGTGAAACATTAACAATAGCAATCAATACTAAAACAATTATGTAATTAATAAAATAGCATATAATTTGTTGTACAAAATAAATGTAAATATTAGACTATTTCCTATGTATTCATGTTCTCAATATTCATATTTACGGATACAAGTCTGATTGTGATTTATTGTTAGTAGATTTGGTCAGCCATTAGTCAGGCGTTTAGTACATTCGATTAGTATGAACTGCAATTTAATTTAAAGTTATAAATTTAGAATAAAAGTTGAAGGCAAATTTTGGAAATTCAGTTTAACTTCATATTTTCCATTTAAGATCTATTATAAAAATGAGAGTCTCGTAATACGGTTTGATGGGGACAGTGATAATACTGTAACTAATAGTTTAAATATTTCAAACGATCATCTTTAATCAAAAACATTATGTTGCATTAGGTGTGATTCTACGTGAATAAATAAGTCGAAAATATAGAATAAAATTTTTTCATTTTTGATTTTGTTTTCGAGATTATCGACTTTGAAAATCTGCTGGGTACGCGTGCAATTGAATCGGGCTTGGCTAGCGCGTCTGTTCGGTGTATTCCGTTTCTACTTACCTACTACCATGACGAATACATGCGTTTCAGGTTAATTTCCGAAGTCAATTTTCTCGAAAACAAAGTGTCAGATAAAAAACCTGTATTTTATATTTTCGAATTATTTTTTCATGCAGAATCATCCCTTACCTGTTTGTACTACCAATTACATACATGACACTCTATACACTATATGTATACTCAACTGTAAGTTTATTACTTCAAATAAAAAAGAAGTACTAATAATTTGAAATTAATGCGTCTTTCGTCGATATTACGGTGAAACAAATTATTTAAGTAATCTTCCATATTTATCACAATTAACTTTATCAAAATACCGCTAACTGAGGCGTGTAAACATAGGTAAAACTTGTCAATTTCTTTCATGGATACTTACTAAATGAAATTTTGCAAGTTTTTATAGGATATAAATCTAGCGTATGGCTGTATTCTCCAATTTTTAAAAAGTATAAATGTTGCAAAACAGCGGAGTTATTCGTTAAATCCTGAAAGCCAGAACATCGATTGCTGACCACCATCGTCGGCGAGGTCTGTACCGTCCGAAATAAAAAAGGCTCTTCGATGTATAAATAAGCATGTATTACCAGTAATGTAGCGTAGAAGTTTCCAGTGTTCCCTCTTAACATAAACGTCACCAGAAACAGAAGTGTTTTCCATTAAAAACAGACCAGGCCGTATCGAAAACCCGAGGAACTATTTGCATAACACGACACCGAGGCACAAACCCTCCGTCCATAACGTCCCACGAAACTTTCACTCGCGTGATCCGATGTCTCGACAGCAGAAAAACCGCGCAATTAAATTAAATAACCAATAAAATCGCGAGCAACGAAAAGAAAAGATTAAAGTATCGCATGCCGCATTCGAGCAACTTTTCATCGAGATAAAGGTAGAAAAGTGGCCTAGGCGGGGTTAGAGAAGAGTGTCCGTGTACGCGGTTGTGCGCGCCCGCATGTGTGCAGGGCCGCACGGGAGCCTTGTGTGTTGCACGTAGGCCGTAATTTGGCGCACGTTTCGAACAATCGGAAACTCGTAGACTCACCATACTCGTTGGGTATGATGTCCGGATCGATGTCATCGACCGCCTGCTTGGTCTGGGGGTGTACTGGGGTGGTTGCACCTGCATTAGGTGGCTCGCACACGATGGGAGCGTGCTTTGGACTTCCGGGCCGGCCGTTCGAGTGCTTCCGGCGCAGAGCCGCCACGATTCCGCATGCGACCAGGGCCAAAAGAGTCACTGTTGCTGCGAGGCCCAGCAGCAACGGGGTCAGTATCGATGCGTCCGTGGTACCTGTTATAGGAGCAATGGAAAATGCTCGATCAACCGGAACATATATCGAGCTTACCTATCTGCTCCTCTCTACCTTCATCTCCGTTTTGTCCCCCGCTTCTCTCGATTATTTGCCGGCAAGTATATTTTTATACCCACGATAACACCAACTTTCTACCGTTCTCGTCATGGACATTGTTGGCCGACGCTGTTAAATTTATTATCCACTATGTATTTTTACCATTCGTCCTATTCCTTGACCAGTTGCATTAGTTCCCTTCATTATTCGTGCCGAGCGATGTGTTTGCTTTTAATATATTCAACGGTGATCGTGTTCTACCTTCCCAGCGACTGTTTGCAGTTTCTACTATATCGGTTTTAGTTTCCATTTAAATTTTTCCTGGTATTCTTTAGAACATTGTGCTGTTTCGCGTGGGTGCATAGAAATGTTTTCTATCGTGTAGGATGACTGAGAAGTTATCAACGTATGGTACTCAGTGGAATATTCAGAAAAATGTGAATCAACACGGGACTGGAAAGTAAAGTGGAAGCAAATAAAACAAGATGCACAAGAATGATTGCTGAGAGTTAGTCTTTTATTTGTAGCTTCTTGCTTTATTTATTTCTACTTGGTGAAGCGTGAAAATGGGCACGAAAAAAAATTTCTGCTGGCATAGTTCAATATGCTCTACATTCATGCGAAGTTTCATTAAAATCAGAATTTTCGGGTTCGGAACCTTCCTTTCTGAGAAATCAGCATACCTTTTTATAGAAATCAGGAATTTGTAGTACTGTTTCATTTATATTCGTAATGATTCCTCGACATTTTACACTATTGTTGTAGAGTGAAGGATCAGGCAAATAATTGTAATTTAAAATAGATCTCAGCATAATAAGAGAAATAGTGTATTCCTCGTAGATACATACAATATTAGTGAGACTATGTGGGTCAGAAGTAATCTGACTCCGTTTCCAGTTTCGCTGTGCGACCATCCGTCTGTTAAATAGTAAACCGTCAAATATGTAATATTTATATATTTATTATAATATTATATATAGATAATGGGGTAATGGCGGTTCGCGGGCAATGACGGTCAATATTACAATTACAAAATGAAAATGCCTAAGGCGTGCAACTGCTGTCGTTTACATCCCGCGATACCCACTACTGCAGCCCTGAATGGCCGGGCTAATTGTAAGTCATTTGCAACGCATTCGAGAATAATACGTCCTAACTTAAGAAGTAAGTACTCTTATTAGCTTTTTCGACATTTTAATTTTATTGAAATATAGCTAAGTTGTAAAGAAAAAAATCGTACTAGCTATAGGCTAAATATGTTTTTTTTAAATATATGATATTTAATTTTATCAATTAATATTATATTCGGCCAATGGTAGTCACGATAATTACTGAATACTGAGGTACTTATATAACTTTGTGTATTAGAATAATTTTACTTTGTAGATGGCAGCAATACACCCCGGAAAAACTAGAAAAACCAGGTGGACTTTGGAAACAGTTCAGAAAACAGTGAAGCTTGTTGAAAAAAGTCAATCGATACGACCAACTTCAAAAGCAAGAAACAGAAGGGTCTACAGAAGCAACCTTCTAAAATTTTACTTCGTCGTCTACTACTCAGCATACTGCTATATATGTTTGTATGTAAAAGCTATTTGAGACTACGAATTGCAATTGCCCGCAATGTGACCGCTATTACCCACCAGTGTGGACAATAGCCGTCAAAAGCATTTCTTGTTGGATTATTAATTTTACCTAAGAAATTAATACCAAAGTGATTATCTTGGTATTCACTGAATAGTATAATAGTTTAAGTTTGTAACGTGCAATAAATATTTCATCATTTATTTTCATCTTATTACAGTTATTGGTTAAATCACCGCCATTGCCCTGTTTAGCCTAATCTGCTGTATACAATTGTTACTCGTCGTATAATTATTCAGTTGTGCACTCGTTAATCGAAGGTTGATCCAGGAACATTGGTGTCAAACGGGTCAGGTTAATCAGTAAGACGATAAGTAGGTAACGATGATACGTGAATTATGACGCTATTACGGTTTAGCCGATGAACAATATATGTATAACTAGATGACTGTTCTTGCATTGGCTCCTCTCAGTATGTCAGTCTCTGAGCACGTAGAAACATGCGGCTGCGTGAATGTGGACGCGCGAAAGCGTATGCACGCGCCGCTGCGAGGGGGTGAATCGTAAATCAGCCATTAGGAGCTGCAGTCGCTTTGGGCTTTAATCGGGGTAAAGCTAGTCGCGCGCCGATGTTACGCGTTGTAAATTTTGTCGGGCGCATAAAGCGTTGTAAATTATTAATCGAACGTTCCCGCCAGACTGTTTTTTGATGCGATCCCACACTCACACCGATCGACGCCCCATGGACCAGTGTTAATTGGCGTTCGTGTGAGCTATCCACGTTTGACGAGTACTAATAAGGATGTATGGTTTCGATACGCAACTTCGTTTATCAGCAATCGCGTGCATTGCCCAGAGGCATTTAATCGAGATTCTTTGCGGAATATCGGTGGATACTCCGAACACGCTTGAAAAATATAATTCAGGCGATCTTATATTTTAATGCGATGGTGTCCCACTGATTTGGAACGACGTTTCAGACTTATGTTCGAAAACTTTTATGCTGGACGATTTTTATATCGAATTGGAGGGATGAAAACTTTTTATAGGTAAGTTTCATTATGGAAATTGTATAAGGTGTACCAATAAGTAGTCAATAGACTGCGGATATTTATGCACAATTACAATTTTGGGCATTACTATGTAAGAAACAAAATTGCACAGAATTTTCTTTCTAATTCTAGGGGTTTTGATGTAGTAACAATAACACGTAAATACTATTAAGTTTTACTAGAATCTTTATTTTATTACGTTTTGTAAATCCGAAGGCGCTATAAAGACATAAATATCCGAAATGTAATAATTAACTATTACTTCACGAAATTGGTCAAAAATTATCTTTTCAAAAATGGGCGTTTTCGTTTCGGTTTATGTAGAAACACCAATTTCGTATGATACAACATAATGAATCTGTTTGTGTCAGTTTCAGTTGAAAGGAAATGAACTAAAAAAGAAATACATCACTTTAACTTTTCCGACATTCTGTGTTTTGTAAAAATGTAAAAATTAACCGTAAATACTTTTGGAATTATTTTTTTATTCGCTTTCATTAGTGCTAAGAACTATTTGTAATTCATTAGCGGCAGTAGCCGTTTGCGTTGTATCGTTCCAGATTTCTTGCGAATATATCGATTTTATTTCATGCAGTTTTCAAATATGATCCACGAACAGAATGGCTCGGTGAATACGAAATTTCCATGAAAATGAAACGAATAAAGCGCTAAAACTATCCGCGGTTAATCAGACGTGACAATAAAACGAGAACGTTTATGGAAGGCAGCAATCTGGTAATTTCTAGAATCGCATGACAGATCCCGATAAACTAATCTGTCTCTCGGCTATAAATTATTAGGGTATCGTAAAATGTTGTTACGTAGATTTTTAAATATAGAATATATAAATTTATGAATGTTCACAATAATATTATAATAAAAATATTATTTAAAAAGATTATAAATCGTACTAAAATATATTTCGAAAATTAAAATTATTTTGTGTTGTCATTATATCATAATTTGAAATTTAACGTTTTAAAACACGCAATATTTTGTAGGTCGCCGAAACAATATATTTTCCTGCTACGTCCATTTGCGTAGTAATTTAATCTACAATCAGTTTTACGATATATTCGTTTTTGTATAAAAGCAAAGCACTTTATTGTTCCAATAAATGATAAACGATTGGAACTTCGGTTGAGAAAATTCGAAATTTCATATTCAGGCAAAATTTTCTTTGTTAACAGGGTAATACATCTTCCGTTGTCACCATTTTTGGGAAAAACAGGATAAAAAGGCACTTAATCATTGTGTATGGATTGTGACTACCTACTTATTAAAAAATTAAATCTGTAAAGCTCTAATTTGGTAGCTCGTATAATAACAACAAAGGACTCTTTAACTGATTACTGCGAATATGTAATTATAATTAGAAATCTGTTGTGCAACTACTTTGTTGAATCCTAAAATTAAAAACCATAATTGTAGTTATGGTTACCAACCTTAGTGATATAATTGTTATTGGTATGCGCTTGCAAGATTTATGATGCAAACAAGCAGAGGTCCTCAAAGACATACACAAATTTACACATTCATCGCTAGTCAGGTCCAGGGCCTTCACTTTAATTATGATCAATAAATTATCATCCTCTATTGACATTTTAATTAAAACAATTCACGTAATCCTCTTACAATATTCAAGTAATCATTACATAAATATTCTATAGGTAAAAGTGAACTAAAATTAAAGTCAAGTTATGAAAATATATTAGCTTGTATCTAAATGGAATAGAATTCATAAGTAGAATCTATGTATGCATTTCTCAGAACAAAATTAAGAAATACATGTATATTGTTTTCGTATCGTAAGATTAGAATTACTAGTGTCAAATGTGTAGGTGCTAAACCAAATTGTATAATATAGCGGTATATCTAATATATAATATGTATAATTTAGCACAATGTAGTATAAAGTATAAGAATGTAGTATAAGAAATTTCCTCCGAAGATTGCAAAAACATTATTAATTCAATGTCACAACGAATTAAAGCAGTAATACATAACAAAATAGTAGCACCAAAAATTGTTTGAATTGACAGATCAGATCGGAAATTTTTTTCCAGGAATTCTCTTAATCGGAAACTTTCTCCCGTGTAGTATTTCATTTCCTATCGTGTTTCTTTTTATTGTTATTTACTTCGTATTAAGCTCCTTTCAATTTCCCATCACGTCTATCTTTATATGATAGTATTTTATAGTTCTGACATATGAATGCTCTCAGTGAATTTCGTATACATGCGTGTAATCGGAAACTTTCTGCCAGGGGTTGTAATAGGTCGTCTTGGCTTCAACCAAGTACTTAGTGCACTACGACAGCCATTCTTGTAGGCCCTTCGTGTCTCCCTGCTGTCCAATAGCATATACAGAGTGGATCAATAACCTTGACCACCGGGAATATATTCCTTATTTTTAGAGATATGAAAAATATGTTCTTACAGAAGGTGTATGGTACCAAGAAGCCTACAACGCACCAGTAAGAATTTTCTTGCGGGTGTAAGGTTTGAGACATTTCAGAGTTCCATCTGTTTTTTTTTTAATGAGATGTTATACTTTGTTAACCCTAGTACAGTAGTGGATGTTTAGTTGATCTTAACGATCTCTAGTACAAGGTCATTCGATACTAACAATAAGCAATAGAGTAAAAGGATGACTCCAGTGTCATAGGAGGTTTTCGAAGTGGTGTGATGCAACATTGTAATTGTCGAATTGAAGCCTCTTATGACATGAGAATCGTTGCTTTTTTGCCATTCTTTAACGTTGAATGACTTTGTACTATAAGTCTTTGAAATTGTCTCAACATCCACTATTATTGTGGACATACAGGAGTATAGCGTGACGTTTAAAAAAATAGAGATGACCTTGAACTCTCTGAGAACTCACAAGAAAATTATTACTGGATGGTATCGCCGCCTCGATACGCTAAAGCTTATATAAATAAAGTTTTCTCATTTCTCTAATAATAACTGAGATACTCGGGATAGTCAAAGTTATTGGTCCACCCTATATAGGAGTAGAAATATTCCAATATTTTGCGAAAATAATCGAGTAAACAGATGAATCCGTGTCGATTTGTGGCGCTCTCCACACTAAAACCATACAACATTTATTGTTAGGATGCTACAAAGCGCATTATAATTCTGGAGAAAGTAATTTCTAATCAAGCTTCGTATGTTTACGAAAAAGATGGCATTCACAAAAGGACTGAAGGGGCAATGACATACGAGCAACAAAAAAACAATTGTTCGGTTTATCGAATTTCTTTTGCATGTGTGTGTAAGTTCCAGTTTTAGTTAACGGCGACTCGACAGTTGCTTTTTTAACCAAGAACAGAAGGAATGTGAAATTGCTGTTAATACAAATTTCGCGACAGAGTGCAATGAAACTGCCGTGGCACGAAATATTCAAGAACAATATACTGTAAAATTAAATTAAACATCGCTGCAATGGTACAGCAGAGGCGAGCTCTAATGTTTCCTATTGCGTTTACTTACTCCACATACTCGCCTGAAATTGCAACGCCATGTTCGAATAATTGAATTTCGTAATGGGAAGTATAAAGGTTTGTGCACACATTATCGTATTCCCTCAAAGTGATACCCGTAGTACGGTGCTATTACAACCTGCTCTTCCGTAATATTTTGACACGTGATAAAATAAATTTTAGGAAATATGATGAAGAATATTTTATATGGCCGTCCATTTTCAACATGCAGATGCACAACCTAGAATATAAAAAGATACTGGGTATTCTATGTATAGTTACTGGTACAATGGTGACAATGAGGAAGTGAATCGACGAGAAGTCGAAAAACATTTTCTTGAATGAAGTGTTATTCTGTGCGTCTAGACGAATATCGGTCATGTAAAACGAAAAAGCAAGTCAGTAAGACGATGGTTAGGCGTTTGGTTAGAATTAGTTTAAGTTCAACGGTGCAAGAGATAGCGAATTCGAGTTCTAACGAAAAATTGACGATAGGACTATTCGATTCATTAAATAGCTACAGAAATGGTAGGTTTGCTTATCAAAAAATAACATTCTTATATCGACAATGTACTGTGTCCCAACACTTATGAACGGTGGCATACATATTATATATTTTTACGTATGTTGGAAAAAGATAGCAGCGATCTGAACCAAGCAACTGGATCTTTTCCATCTAAGCGACCCGGTTTAACCCGTGCATGACCGAAAAAATCCAATTCCAAGCTTGGGTAACGTCGACAAGGAAAAAAAAGGATATATCCGGACCGATAGGTGAAATTTAATTCGAGTGTTGCACCTCCCGAATCGCCCATATTCGACCACACCGGGGATCGTTGAAATATTTAAAAGAGCCGTAAATCCGCCGTTATCTTTTGTCCTGCCGGAGATCGCTGGCTGCCTCGAATTCCCGAGCTGGACGAGTGTCTGGGGAGCGTTTGTGATACTCGTTAAAGTTTGATTAGATTTTGATTGCTGGTAGAAAGAGGACCAATTTAAACTCCACATCGAGAAATCGACTGGCAGTCAAATGGAAGTTAAAAAGAGTCTGAAATAAAAGCGAAAAAGGAATAGAGTATATCAAAAGGGTAAAAGACGATGTTGGTGTCTTGGTCGGTCCTCCTCGTCCGTAAAAAGAATTTACCGGGAGGTTGGGACAGTCTCGTCCGGTTCTTTTCCCTCGATACCGATGTGGTGGACACTTGCTTATACCGGGATGTGTCCCCGGCATCGTGTGTAATTAAACTTTTTGCGCCGCGAAATTGGTTGCTGGCCGCCACCGTCCCTGTCCCTTCGGCTAGGGCGGCGCCAGAACACGCTCGATAGAAGATTAATCGATCACCGTGGAAAATGGTGAAAACGGAATTGCATGGGCATAACAAAATATGCCAATTTTGTTTTTCGCTCTCAATTATCGCGGCCTGATAAACGCGCGCATTTCGACAGAGAAGAAGGTACGGGCAGCTTGTGTAATCGTACACGATATATCGGCGATTGATCTAAATTGCAAATCCTATGAATCATGGAACGTTCTGTTATTTTTAACGTTTCTATCTCCTTTCGTTCGATCTGTCACAATCGTGGTTAAACAGAAATTTCCGGCCATCCATTCGTTTCATATATGATGGATAAGTTGATTTGTTGTATGAGACGAGTAACAGTTATTTTCTCAATCGGAATAAACTGTAAGGATGAAAGAGATACCCTTGAGTTGTAATATGTTTTCATGAGAAATGTAATGAACTTTTTGGTGATATTTGTCTGGCTATACGGGTGATGGAGTTTGAGGTATTATTGAAGTATTATAGATGGGTATTTATGAATAAACTCTAGATACACAGGGTGTCCCAAAACGATGGGTTAATCCGCAACATAGATATTCCTCGTGTAAACACAAATCGAAAAGTCCTTTGCAGTTAATGCGATATATTAGCAGTTAAACGAACTCGACTTAGCAGTTAACGATCAGGTGAGCGGTGAGCCACATGTACGCGCCGAAACAATAAAAAAGCAGAGGCCAGTGACTTATGTAGATTGTGCGCTTCTTAACTGTGTCTGCGCGGACGTGTGAGTTCGTTTAACTGCTAATATCTCGGAAACGTAGCTTCACATTACAAAATGGTAAATGACTGCGATTTGCATTTACATGAAGCATATCCATGTTGCGGATTGCCCCATCTTTTTGGGACACCCTGTACGTGAATAAACTCTTGATATATCCATATTCAGTGGTCAAAATATTATTTACACTATATTACTTTCAGCAGTTACAGTGACTTATACAATATATTCGTTCACAGACTTCCGAAATAATAATTGAGTGTAAAAATTTATTTTACTTTCATCATACTCAAGTAACAAGTCTTTTTTTCATTTCGAAATAAAATTTGCAGTTTAATATGCTATTTGTTTAAATAAAAGTTAACGGTGAATAAATTTTAGAGTCACTGTATCTATTGGTATGGTAGGTGTCGTAAACATCAAGCAACTATACTCAATATGAACTTGTGTAGAAATTAATGCCAAACAGGAAATATGACGTAAAATATTTTTAGTGATATAGGTAAATATAGTATAATACGATATCAGCAACTCTTCCTTATGTTGCAAAACATCGCATAAGTAACTCGTCGGAGTATGCAAGAAATCACACATTCGAAGTCAAATCAATGATCTCTGTTTCCCGTCTGCTAAGAGACTGTTTAAATCAGCTACAAGGGGAACCATCGAGTAGGATCGTAAGACTGGCGTCTCAAATATTCCCATTGGTGGGCTAAACATACTCAACCTGCTTGAGTACGTTCCGTGGACTGTTTGTACGGAAACTCGCGGGATCTGCACTAGCAGCCAACCCACTATTAATTGTGGCAGAAACTGAGGCAAATAATGAAGCAACGAGAGGAACAGCCACTGCCACGTCAACTATTGCCAAATATTAATTCACCATGCTGCCACGTTTCAGTCACGGCGGCAAATTCATTACAAAGACAACAGAATACGCCCGGAGTTTACCTTTTATAGTGTAGATATAACCAGCTAAACATGCGGGGCTTTCTTAATTTAAACGTTGCACAATAATCAGATATGTTTCGGGCTCCCATGTCTTCAGTCCTCCGAATTGCGTCCCTTCAATATGTAACAAACACTTTATGAAAGTCTACTTTAATAATGGTGAAAGTAGCCTTTTACACGGAAGGAACATAAGTGTAACAAATTAGTAGATTGCTCATTTTATATATACTAATAAAACTCTATAAAACGATGGGTTTTTACTCTATAAAATAAGAGTTAAAGTAACAATTAAATCAAAAATCAAGTCCGGCAATAGCCGGCATCAATAGTTATTTACTGCTAAACCTTTGCAAATAAACTTTTTTTTTCAATATAATTTCGAATTTTAAAGCTATGTGGAACACGGTGAATACATCTAATCTTCATACAAATTTATGAAAAATTGTCCTGAACTGAAACAATACTGATTTGTTACATACATTACTAGCATTCTCTGATTGTTTAATATCCGCAATTTTGTTATCCAGAAGAAAACTTTTGAAAGAAGTCGATTCATTTTCGAGACTGATATACGAGAACTTGTAATTGACAATGAAAACACCGTAAAAAAAATTTTTTTTTCATTCTGTTTATAAAAAAGTTATTATTAACAAACATCACTTATTAATTTTTTATTTTTTTAATAAAGAGGAACATTAAATACATGCTTACCAAGTTTAGTTTTGATATTCCCATTTTTACACCCAAATAAGCTTCTGAACTCCTAAATCGGCGTTCTGGACCACTGTGGTCAGACATATCTTTCATTTTATATAAGTAATACGATTTTCGATGATTTTAAAAGAACACTTCGACACAGCATTATTATTATTATTATTATTACTATTATTATTATTATGGTTAGAACAATAATAATAATACTTTACTTCCGCTTGTTTTCCCACTTTGCGGCGACTTCCGGTTACACAGTGCCTAATACAGGGTGCCAGATATACGTACATAATACTCAATACCAAGACATTATTAAATTGAGTAAGTGCGTTCTATGAACGGAGGTAAAAAAGATGTGTTCTCAATGTGTTTTCTATATTGTCGCCACGTTAAATTTGTAACGGCGATTTCGCTGTCCTGTCAAGGTAAACAAAGAGCAACAGTAAATAACGTAGAAAATGGTCAAGAATTTGAAGTGAATCGCTCCTTGTCCTTTATGAGTGCAACTTCTCAAGAATGGAATTTGAATGCACTTAGGGAGATTCTCTCATCGTAACGTCGTGTTGACTGTGCACTTTGTTCCGCTTGCATAAACAATGCAGGCGCAATGGGGCTGAAACAAGAACGCGCGGACGGCCGTTCGCTGGAACCTTCTCCTTTGGAAAGTCGCGAAGTGCATGCACTTGAAATCATTATGCAGACCGTCTCGGAAGGGTGACAGGTGCCAACTGTCATCTAAGCTATCTGTCAACACGTCTACTGAAACAGAATTTTTGTGCACCAGTGCAGCAGATGCGTTTGGAATGCGACGTTCCATGAATCAAAAGAAAGCGTCGGAAGAAAATGGAAAATTGACATAACATCGCTGTTCTACGTCATAAAGGAATAATATTCCTATCACGAAAAAAGTTTCGAATAGTAAGTAAAGGACCCAAACGTGTTCTTCTATGACAGTCGACAGTAACAGTAAGAATTTATGTAGATGTAGAATTTTTAGAAATACTTGTGTTACTGATATGACTGGGTAATGTGTCACCTAGAAAAAGGATTCAAAAGTTTGACAGATTCCCATTTCTTCTTTAAATCTGGACAAAGTATCCCGTAAACAAGGTTTGCAAATGAACATTTTATCTAGTGAATACTTTAGTATATTGTAATTTATATAAAATATTTACAATCGTATAATATACTTACTTAATAATGGAAATATAAAAGTTTAAAATATCTGTAAGTTATTTTTTCATGGAAAAAATATCGTACTTCGATTTTTCAAATTACGGCGCACCCTATCAAACATCTCAAAAAAATTGAGAACGTTTTTGAATTTTCACAACTAAAATACGCAACTGAAAAATCAGAAAAAAAATCATTAATACGTGCCCCAGTAAATACTACCTATCATATTATTTACACAATTTTCACATGCCATTAAATAGGGATTTTTAGTCCCCTAAATGTATATAACGAGTGTACTAAATTTGCTGGATGTCTCACTTAATGCTGTACAGGTAACTTTCTATTTCATATTTCAAAAATTAAGGAATAACATCTTAAGAGAGTGGGTTATTGTTAATGCAACGCACAGGGGTAACATTGATCTACCCTCATTTTATAGTTTTCCTTAATTCACCCAAAAAATCAAACAATACGCGTCTGAAACTCATTTTCTTAAAATATTTCGTGTGAAAGGTACTCTAATAATTATTTCCTGTTGATTTTTACAAGTTTCACACATGTTAGGCCATTCCATGCGTTTTGTCCGGTACAAACTCGCGGCGTGATGATAGTAAGATCAAGTCCGCGATTGCCAAACTGCGCTCACGGCGAATTAACCCCTTGCCTTACAACATCGAGTCAGACACACGATAACGATTTCAAACTGAATTTAGTAAACATGTATATTATTCGTTTTTTTTTAGTCGACGTGAAATGCTGTTTCGCTGGCATTAACATTTAAGATTTAGAGTAAATGTAACACATAAGAATAGAATTACTTTCGTATCTGGGCACATATTAATGATAAAGTAATTCTTGACAGTAAAGTCGTAAAAGAAATCGTATGGCAAGGTGTTAACGTCGAGAATGCTGATTGAAACAGTGCGTTGGAAGTAAAAGATTTGCACTGGAATCCGGTGGTTTAACAAGATGATATATTTCCACTGACAAGAAAGAAACATCGGGGACTGATACACTCCGACTGTGATAAAACTCTGCATAAATATTTATTAGACCTATCTAAGAATATAGCTGTATTTCGTTCGTGCCCGTTTTTCACTTTGACGGAGATATCAAGCCTTTTATCCGAACCTCCCTTTCTATATACGTGCTTATGTGTAAGTCGTAAACAACAAAAGATATCAAAAAATGGTTGAAATAAAAGTTATACCGTTCCTTGAGATCTATAAAGCTGCTTTTATCGCTTAAATAAAGTTCTTCAAAAAGGAAGGGGTAGGGGAATTCAATTTTCCAAAAAGAATGATTTTTTCAAAAAATTGTACACGCAGCTTTATAGATCTCAAGAAACGGTGTAACTTTTATTTCAACAATTTTTTGATATCTTTTGTTGTTTACGACTTGTAAGCACGTATATAGAAAGGGCGATTCAGATAAAAGGGTTGATATCTCCCTCAAAGTGAAAAACGGGCACGAACGAATTGGTATCTTCTTAGATAGGTCTAATAAATATTTTTGCAAAGTTTCATCAGAATCGGAGTGTATCAGTCCCCGATGTTCCCTTGTGGTATGGTTACAGGTATGGTCTAACGAATTCGAGTGTTTATCGGTTTCTGACTTTTGCGAAGCGTAAAAACATCGTCTTGGAGACAATCAATTTGCCTGGTCAGGAGAGGTGGAAAGTTTGGTGGAAAACTTAAGTGTTGCTGGTCTCTGATTGGTTGTTGGGTCCTGTTGTTAGGAGTATTGGAGTGAGTAAGAAAGTCGGTGGAGGGTGGTGAAGGGTGAGCGAATGCAAGTAGGAGAGGCTGGTGGATAAGGATGTCCTGAGAGTTGATGCGTACGACGTTGTCGGGTGGTTTATGATGGTATTTTCCTGAGACGGCTTATAATTTGGCGGAATTTGAGGTGCAGATGTGCGGGTTGTCGTTTACAGTATAATTACGGTATAATCCAGGGTTCATGAAGTAGGCATGTATAATTAATTGGGAGATTCGAAATGTTGTAAAAAATACAGCTGTCGGACGGTCGATTGTTAGGACCGTATAAAATGTTAAAATATTTTTGTGAATTATTTATATGCCATCTAATGGAGAAAAAAGCTCGAAACAAATATTTTTCTCGTAATTGTTATTTCGGAATGAAAGAGTTAAGAGAACTATTACATATTATCAGTTTCTTTGACGCTTTTTCGGTTCTCTATAGTTACGGGACATTTTGTATACACTGAATCCTGACGTAGTTCTGTCGTTCGTTACTTCGTGTCCATCTACTCTTCAGTTTAAACTGATTCGCTTCTTCCTCTGTCCCTCACGTTCATCCTTCACGAGGGAGGGGGATAAGAATCGATCCGCCTAAAGGGCCAGGAAAACAACACAATGCTTCTGCTAAGGGATATCCCGTTCTTGCCACGGAGTTTCGAAGTCGTTGGGTTCCCTCGAACTTTTCTGTGTTCTAAGCTTGTCGAAAGTGCGCCGCGTACGAGTGGGCCAGCCTTAAGGCAGCCGAGACAATTCGTCCTAAATCGAGGCAATTTCGTGAGAACCCGAAACCAATTTCGGAAGAATTGCATTCTAAAACCATCCGCGTGCCAGGTTCAGGACAAACAACCGACCACCGCGCATACGATCGTGACGTCGATCCAACTAAATGTCGAAACTTGTCGAGGAGTTCCGTGGTCGAAGTCGATATCCCCCTAAGTCAAGAAGGGAAAGCAACCCCTGCCCGTGATACACGACTCTTTCCTCTCTGTTTGAGTTGCTTGCTCTACAACTGGGAGCTCTTGTCGGACTGAAAACTTTGCACTCTTGACATTAAACATGTTTTCTGTTATTTGATACATTTACATACCACGTGGAACGTATATTGACGAGACTGTTAGTGAATTCGTGTTTCTTAATCCCGTACAAAATTGATTGTGGCCGGCAATATGAACAGACAAATTAAAGGCTGAACCGATCTCTGCCACTTCTGAATGTTTACAGAATAAGTAAAAAGTAAATTTTGCTTTGAAACTAGCGTTATATTTTATTTTAGAGTAGATGGAAGTCAATATGATTCACATAATTTTTTAATGCAGATCATGATATCAATAAATGATTGTACCATTAGATACTATTAAAAACGTTAATACGAAAACATAGAAATCCATTATAGCTTGACAAAAACACTAAAGCAATCTTAAAATAACATATTCTTCATTAAAGAGTTTCAATAGGTCAAACTTTTCACGTTAAAACTAACGCATCCGTCCCTATTATAGTAATGAACACTTTTACTCTTATTATCATAAAAATTTTTTCAAAACATTTCTTAAGTATTATTTGTGGGAATTTTCTAATAAAAACACGAATTAATTCTAATTAAACACGACATTGTTACACTTAATTTACAAATACGTATCATATTACTTCACCAAAAATTTGTTTCGTTCTTTAATATGTCATGAACAATGTTCACATTTAAATAATATTTTAACAGAAATTTTAGGTTGCTTTGTATGAAAGTTTCTTCAAATACATTCATATTTAAACAAACAATTTTTCTTTTCTGACAAATGTAAGAGAATATTTCAAAATTTAAGGGTTAACTAATTTATGAACATATAATGTTCGTTAATGTAGGCAAAACATTCGTTAAAATTATATCTCTTTTGTTTATCTTATCTAAAAATTACTTGTGTTTTAGTGTGATTTAGTCATATGTTTAATGTTTTATATACATAAAACTCATTACAAAAATGTATTTGAAAAAGCTTTTATTGACGACCCTAATTTTTAAATGACCTGCTTACGTATATGTATTGTTCTGATTTCACATTTGACTGTATTAACACAAATTTTCATGAGAAATTGATTACCTTAATGTAAAAGCAGGACTCGTTTCAGAAATTGACAAACTTTCTTTCCACCTGAACGTGTTTGCTAGCCATAACTTTTCGAACTTCTTGCGAAGCGTGTTTGAGAACTACAAAATTGAATTGGATGGTAGTCTCGAAAGATGCAAGTTTCGCAAAACTAACTTTTTTTAATTTTTAAACGATTAAGGGTTGTAAGACGCTGTAAACAAGCCGTGAAAAAAGTATAGGATTTCCTTTTGAAATTTAGTAGGTAGTGCGCAAGAAAACTTCGTACTTTCAATATCAGAAAATGCAATTTTCGAAAACATTGAAAAGTTTCTCGAAAAACAAACACTCAAAATTTGCAAAAAACTGAAAAGGAATTGTAAGGAGAAAGTAGGTACTGTTGCATGTATAATATTGCAGGAAGCAATAATATTTTGAAAAGTAAGCTCATATTTTGTATTTGATCTGAAAAAATAGATAGGTAATAATTCCAGGGTGAATTATAATACTGTATTTTAATTACTAATTTACAATCCTACTCGTGGTGACATTGCCTAGTTATTGATGTTATTGTTTATTTTCGGCAATCCCCAGTTTTATATAATCATTTGCCATCCAATTTATAAAGATGGTAGCGTACAGTATATGAAACTAAACAAATACACGGTTCATAAATATCTTATGGTAACTTTGTCAAGAGTTTGTCAACTGCTGGTACAATCAACGCACAAAATATTTAAGTAATCGTTGAATTTTTTCGATGTCCATGTCTTTCGTCGGGTGAATGTTGTAAATTTTTAAGAAGTACTTTCTGTAACTACTAGGTGCACCTATACGTAATCCACCATAATTGCAAGACGATATATTTTGCCTTACAAATATATTTCCGCTATTCACCGAGTAAAAACGATGTAGGATATTGGGAAACAATTATGAATACAAATGAAGTACTGTAGATCTTCGATTTTGAAAAAAATTAATACTAATTCCGTCAAGTAATAGTGGATTATTTATTAGTAGATCTAATGAATTAATCGTAGATAAAGAATTACTTATTTGTTGGATTTCAAGACCTTTTTACCCGTTGTTTGGAACTCATCGATGATTAACAACATATGTATCAACTGTACTTATTTGTGAAGCTTGTTTTAACATCAACATTGTACTTTATACCTTAACTCTTAAACTTGCAGTGTTGCATCCATGCAATACTCATTTTAAAAGTGCATCAAATAATGTTACCGTTTAATATGTGACTTATGTCAGTCACAATCCGTAGTTTCACTGATGTGAAATAGGTGTCACCGTTTTCGGTTGAAAAAATTCAAGTATCCTATCATAAAAGAATAAACAAAATTGAAAAAAATGTTCGACTTCAAAATAACAAGATACAATGTACATATCAGCCTCATAATTCGAAAATAACGATTCAAGGGTCCAATCGTTAAAGTATCAATGTGTATTAAGTAACATTTATTAACTTCTCCATTTCTGCATTGCCTTTTTCTGGAAGTTACAAGCTAAAGTTTGCAAAAATGTATGTACTCTCTATCAACACTCACGCCGTCAACCACCGACTGAAACACCTACTAAAATTAGTCGTGGAAGGAATGATAGTCTATGCTGTCGGTTTATATGAATACCCGTGGAAATTCTTCTTTCACGGGCTCAGTATGAGACGGAAAAAACGTACAAAAAGAAAACACAAAAGCGGAATAACTATTTATCACCTCCCTTTCTTTCTCTCATCTCCGATATCTTATCTTCTTTTTTCCCCCACTCCCTCGGTCTCGGTTTTTCTCCCGACTACCCCATCCACTATCTTTTCCTCGTCAGCCTCGTGGTACAGCGGGCGCCCTAAAGAAGAACCGACCTTATTTCTTATTCCGCGATTCGCGGCGGGTCGGGACGGATCTAACAAAGAGTCGAGGACACGTTACTCCGTGAGGAATACCGGTAGGAACCTTGGCCCCGTGCTTAATTATCCTAATGGATTAGCCGGTGATCATTCAACGGCCGCCCGCTACGAAATGGAAAACCGGGAGAGATGCTGTAATTCTTTCCGCGCTTCGCTCTACCGTAGGCGCCGCGGCCGCTTTCATTCTCCGCGTTCATTTTCTTGCACCGTCGCGCGCTGCGTCGTGTCGCGTTACAGTTTTTTCTTTCCATCTACGGACAGAAGGAACTTCTCGCCGATCCCTGGAACGGTCTCCTTCCCGTCCGATTCAAACAACCCCGACGAAGAACCTACCCGCTTCGGATCCCACGCTTTTCAGTACACGTCCTGCCGTTTTGCACCTTTACCCTGAATCGAGACATCGCACTGGATAGGAGCTGGTTCGCGCTATCATTTGTTTTTTCCTTCACTGGAATTACTCGGTGTCTCGAGTGTCTATTCGCGAGTCTAACGCGAGACAGTGGATATTTGGCAGGAGACGTCGGGCACGAGGGACCTAAATGGCATTGAATACGGTCGTAACGCGATGTGCGAGGTTTAGAGATGAAATATGGTACGCTATGGTACGCTCGAGATTATTGTACAATGCCAGATATCTATTGTAGATGGTGTATTGTTTATGCAGCGACGAGATTGTGACACCAAAACATGAATAGGGGATGGAAGAAGAAGGAGATGGAGAGTATAAATATTATCTAGAGAGTGTTACTTGCAATTAGGCAAGTTGATGGTAAAATTAAAGAATTACTTAATGGTATGCAGAGATGGGAAAATTTGTTGGGCTAGGTAAAAAGTTTTTTTTATTCAAAAGATGAGAAAGTATTTCTCAATTTTTAATCGATTTAACACGGAAATTCCAATTTCTATAATGGAATACGGCTGCTTCCTGAATGTGTAGACACTTCGCAAACAATTATTTAGTCTCATTAACTGATTAAAGGTCAGGATGACACTCTCAAATACTGTTCCTTTTCACTATTAATCGAATGAAATTGTGCCGAACTCTGTTATGAAGAAATTTATAAATGTTTAATGGGAAATAAACTTAACTTAAATTATACATTTTCGATAGCAGAACGGAAGAGTAACGTGTAATATTTATTGTCAGAGCAGCTGAGTGGGACTAAAATCCTTACTTGGTGAAGTATTGAATCATTACATATGTAAGTTTTTATATTTCTTGGTGCGTATTAGTTTTGTTTACGGAAAATACGTAAAAAATAAGAAGAATGGTCATCCTCTTTATGATTTCCATATTGCCAAATTAATTTACCCATAGATACAAGGTCTCCTTGATTAAAGTACCCAGTGTGTAACATAACCATGTCGTATACTTGTTTTCCAATAAAAGTATCAAAGGCTCTAATGACATGCATTTCAACGACACCCCAAATATTGAATTAAAGAAGCCTGCTATTTGCTGTTTTCATTTATATGATTACTTTACGGTCATGTACTAATGTTTACAATCGCGTAGAAGCCTTTCAAAGATTGCATTGTATATTGCATATAGACTTCTAAAAATGTATTATAAAATTTAATATTTCATCAAATACAATTAACACATTGTTGATGGTATGCTGTCAAATGTACATAGCATAATTCCCACATATTATTAAATATTATGTAATAAGTGCATGTGTACATTAAATATTAATTATTTATGAAATAAATCACTATTACTATCAAAACTAGTAGTATTTTTACTATCTTTTTCAACATATTTCTGACTACAGGTGATACTAATATATTACCCGATTCCATGTATTACCACAAAAAGCAGTTGAAAATGAATGAAACTTTGACATCATCTTTCAAGAGAATGCTTGAGTTCCGACCCACGGCCCCATTCAGACTTTTTAACCCCACGGTGAGTAGAATATAATGAAATGATAACAAAATTTAATCTTCAAATTCATGGTCAAGATCGATTTTGCGGCAAGGTTCTTACCTGTATCCCTACCAAATGGAAGGTGTAGAATCCGGCTATGGTAGCCGCGACATGTAGTTCCTCGACACCCTGTACAGATTAGTTGTATCTGTTTCCAAATGTGTCCAACATACTGACTCTTATAGACTGACTCTAGTACTTTTACATATTCGAAATATCCAATCTCCAAAACCGACCAATTTCCCTAAATTAATATGTTAAAATTTCGTACAGATTTAAAAAAATATTTCTTCGAAGTTTATGAACCTGCATGTCTTACAATGGGGTCATTTAAAATCCTTCTTATGTCTTTCAAATTTTCTTCACACGAGACATTGAGTGTCGTTACTTGCACATCTTCGATCATTTATCATTATCTTACAATTCAACAGATATTATTACGATTAAAGTACAACTACAGACGTAGAACACCTAGAAAGGCACGGTTTCAATGTCTCCTATAGTCAGACCGTCTCAAAAATTAGAAAGAAATAGCTGCTGGACGGTTTTCAAGCCGTCTTTTTCTAACGACACGTGGTACGATAAGGAAGTTTTCGGTGCCTGCGAAACAGAAAAGTAGATGGAAGGAAAAGAAATGAATGTCATACGAAGGCAGAATGGTGACCCACAGCATGCTATCCTTTTCTAATATTTGACGGCCTTTCAGCCGAATGCGTAGTGTAGTTATTATATGGCTATGAGAACAACCACCGAGTAGAAGATCAAGGAGCACTCGCATCGCAACAAAATCGAGAGCACTGTCGATCTTCACTGACATCAAGTATATCGATTTAATAACAGCGACTATGATCCAAAAGCACGAATCGAAGATAAACGTATCCGAAAGTCCCACTTCAGAACAATCAAATCAACTAATTATCTATTATGCTAATCGCAATTAATTTACTGTTGTCATTGTTGTTAATGTTAAATGAATTAATTATGAGTAACAAAAGAGGTGCGGGTTCACAAGAATATAAACAGCGTTACCTTTCTCATGAAAAACAGTCGAACGATATAACGTTACGTGTGAAAAGGTCCTTATTCGATTTACCCTACTGTAATCGAAACAAAGGCCGTGGCAAATGCATCACCTACCGAGAATCTCAAAGAATTAACACTCTGCAGATCGGTGCTCTTTCGACGATCCTGACACTGTCACTATTACAGGCAAGTCGTACGAAAGACCAGGCGAAAGCACAAGTACCGTTGAGGAACAGAACCATTGAACGCACAAAGAGAACGATACAAACGGCTCTGTTACATCTTTCGTAGCGAACTGACCCCAATGGCGTTCCATCAAACGCGAACAAAGCAAAGAGGCCACAAATTGGCTACGACGATCCGCAGCCAGGCTGCCATTCGGTCAAATGAGGGGCTGCGAGCTTACGGCCGTCAAATCAATATTTGCACCTCGCTACCCTCGCACACAGCCAGGTTGTTGTGCAAAGTCAGACGTGCTGGAATTAGAGAAGAAGGAGGCAGAGCGTTCCACGGGGACCAAGAAGTAAGGGGGTGAGTCCGATAGCGGCTGGAGACCCAGTATGTGTGATTGGTCGCCCTGGAAATCGGCGGTAAACTGAATTAACCCGCTGTTGACCCGTGACCGAATATTATCAGTAACTTTCCATTATGGGCTGAAGCGATTTGGGTATGATTGATTATAAACGAACCCCCATCACGGCGGAAAGAAGCCTGCTATTTACGGTTTGGCAAAATACACATTCGACAATTTTTCTTCGAAAACCTGACATTGGGAGGGTAGCGTGCTCGAGAATTGCTTGAGAATTTCAGTCTTGACTAGAGCAATAAATTCAGTTTTAAATTACATATTTCGGGAATAGTAAAGTACTAGATGATAGGTACAGAATGCAACTAAAGGATAAGTTGCTTTCAGTATTCCGTTTAGCCTTTATAAATATTCTGTTATTATTGATAGATCAAACTGCATTATAAATTTATCAATTCATTAAATAGTCATGGTTTCGATGAACCAAATTGGGAAGAATACGGTACGTGGAATGAGAGTGGCAACTAGATCAGATAATGATTATGGAATTATATTTCTTGGGAAGGGTACAATACATGATCGTACAATATTTCCAACGTTTGCGACACAATAATTTTTATAGGCTTATAACGTCAGATGTATGATTTGTAAGCTGTTTGTGATAGTTGCATAACGAAGGTGATGTAAAAAACTCCCTCCTCGCCCCGCTATATCGTTTACAACTCTCATGGAATCTTGGTCCATGGCAGTGCCTGCCTCTCCAGCCGTGACCACGTAGACAATACACTTATATTGTTCGTTAAACATTGTCCAGTTATAATATGAAAACTCTAGTACCCAGTAGCGACCTCTAAACGCCAATCAAATTTAAACAAAAATTATATACACTCAACTAAATAACAGGGGACTTCGATTCTAACACTCTACTGACCGATAGCCTGTTAACACGTCCGATACGGGTAGAAAGTGTAGTTCCCAACAAGGGTAAATCTTGCGGCCGCTAGGGAACTATAGTTCCAACGATTAGTGTTCGAAGGCTCGTCGGCACTGACAAGGAGCGGTCTTTTAATGGGGTTTAGCACAGTAATAGAATTTGGAATTCTAAGATATTGTTTCAGCCGCATATGGCTATTAGTTTATGTAATATTTAATATTCGCTTTCCGACGTGACATATTAATACTGAAAATATGAAAAAAGGAAAACACATTTCTTCAGGTCATGGAGATGGAAAAACAATTACTGCCCGTCCTGAATGTGTTAATGGACTTTTGAATTTTGTATAGATAAGAAGCCAAGTAATTTACTCTTCGATCGTGGTTAAAGGAGACATTGTTACGTTACTCTAATAGAATTATTACTATTCTTTATAAATGTAATTGCTACTGGGATTGAACTTTTTAATAATAGTTTCTTGGCTGTTGGTCGTTAGATTTATTAAACCTATTAAACAGTATGCGTTAGGTAATGTCTTAAGAACCACCCTACCGTACATTCAATAGTACTTAATACGCTCCTAATAAGTCAGCAGCTGAACAGTAACAACGTACACATCTAGGCGTCCGAAAAAAGTTTGGCAATAATTATAATCCCACGAATAAAAGGTCGTCTAAACCGCGTAGTATTCGTGTTTATCATAGAGAGAACTCACAGAGGGAACCGCGGAAGGGTATTGAAAGCTAGGGAAACAGTCTCGACACATGGACATAAGAGATATAGGCGTTCGTTGATTGAGTGTAATCTGTTTTGTTAATTGCAAGGTCCGCAGAGTCCGATACATGTGGTTGCGTTGCGCTGCGTTCAGCATTGCAAGCCGGCCGCCTGCCGCCAGTTTCCGGGCCCCTCGCCACTCCTTCGGGTGTATGCGCGAGCTTGCAACAACCCCGACCACAGCCAAGTTACCTTATGGGGGCCAGGGGAGGTAGGTTTCGGTGACGGGACGGGTTTGAAGGTCGGTTAACCGACTAATTGCAGTACTGACGTGTCTGCTCGGACTATTTGCGCAATTGCAATCATATCCGCCATCCTTGTGTCACCTATCACGAGCATAATAGGCGTGACCGATCTTGCTGCAAACCACATGCACCCGTCGTTAATTGACCGTCGAAAACGGAGCTCAGCGTTTTTTTCCTGGCAGCCATGTCATTTTTCAGAAGTCACACCACGGGTGGAGTATACCGTTATTATTACGCAGACGGTCATTATAGAAATGTTTTTTTTCTCGTGGATTTCGATGACGTACGAAATATGCCTACTACTCTTCTAAGGTTTGGAAGCGGTTAAGTGGAATCTTAAAAAGTCCAGTGGCAGATTTTTTTTTAGAATCGGTGGCATATAACTATAAAGACTTATAATATAATATATAATATACATATACTCCCGTTCATAAGTAGTTAGGACATTTTGAATATGCAGTAAATGTTACAAGGCAATTGCTGAAAATCTATAATAAATATTGTTTAGGAGATATTAAGGTATGATTGTTACTAATCCTGTATTAAAGGAATAGAGGTATGCAGGGTGTCCCGAAATAGGTGTAAGTTCTTGAAAGGGGTGACTCCTGGGGTGATTTGAAACACCTTTGAATCGATTGAAACAATTTTCCTTAGTGAAACAGTTTTCCGAAGCTTTGTTAACTAGATATTAACGAAAAACCCTGATCAATCAGAGCGCGAGTCTCCCGACTTAACTCCTACGGTAGCGTTGACTGCACGTTGTGCTTGTACTATGAACATGCAAATCGACAGGCATTGAACGGAACTGCGTAGAATAGTAAATGAAAAATTAGCGAAAGAAAATGAAAAATTTGATATGCTTTGTTACATCTTTTGATATTCTTTCTTTAAATCAAAAGAGCACGCTGCAATATTCTTTTCTTAATACGTTTAAAGAAGAATACAAAAAGAATTTTTCAGAAATGTTCAATAATATTTCAAATATTTTAATCCTGTTTTAGGTCACAGTGGTCCTACAATATTATACACGCTCGGAAACATATCCCACAAGTAGTTATGTCGATTTATAATTCTATAGTTTGTCTCTTATAATAGGTTCAATATTCCATGATAATTGTCTGTTAGCGGTACATTGTGTAGATATAATTATGTGGTCTCTTACTAATTTGATACTGCACATATTCCGTGATGCAAATCTTTCTTGTGAAGAAAGTAAAAAGTCGTTTTCGTATTTCCTATTCATAATCTCAAATCTTCTCCTTCTTCTGTATGAATTGATCTTCATTTGACAACTTGCCTCGTACTTGACATTTTTAGTTACATTAAACTTGCACGCAGAAATACGTACACTATTAGTCTTACATTAACTTGGTATGGTAGAGTTAACTTCAGTGATTGTTAAAGAATTTTTCAATGCGACGAAAATGACAATGAATTCTGTTTAAATAACAGAACTTACGTACAACAGAGTGTTTGGATAAAGATAGTTCAATGCTCGTCAGCAGTATCGAACTGGGTTA
Source organism: Dufourea novaeangliae (assembly GCF_001272555.1). Taxonomy (NCBI): domain Eukaryota; kingdom Metazoa; phylum Arthropoda; class Insecta; order Hymenoptera; family Halictidae; genus Dufourea; species Dufourea novaeangliae. The sequence goes on from NW_015373923.1 coordinate 13,087,729, forward strand.
GTTGTGATTGTATTTCAGACGAAGAAGTAAAGATTCTCGGTAAGACTCATCAACATAGCTTTCAACGAAGAATAACGTTCAGAGCAGCGTATCCGTTTGATAGATCCGATATTCCGTAAAAAGTACCGGATTCCTTCTCCAATTATATCTTCCAATTTATTGCTTATCTCGATCAGTTTCTACTCCCTTAATCGGGCAGTATTGCGATTGAGAAACGGTATCATGGCCGAGACTTTCATCTTTTCTTCTGTTTTTGTCCACGGCAAAAAGTTTCGTTTCGCGAGCGTCCCAGTTTGACCGAATTTTTTCTCCTTTTTGCCTTCGAGATAATACGAAAATAATCATCGTCCGTAACGAGAAAACTTCTCGACGCTTTGCTGAAACTCGATAATGTAAATAACTTCGACCTCGTGGAATCTAAGAGTCGAAAATACGAAGCACACAGTTTCATTCACCGTATCCCTATTTTTACATCTTGGCGAATTAATGACTGTTGAGCGAAATCTGGCGTGATTGTCATTAACTTTAAGACGCTAAGAGCCTGTCAGAGATTTGGGTTGATTAGATAACGAGTTAAAGTTGTATATGAACGAGATTGGAACATTATAAGGGATAACAATACTTTTTTCTTGGGTAGTTGAATCTCTTAGTGAGTAATATGCATTATGCATTGATCACTACTTCCTTTTTAAATAAAAAATGAGTAAGTGTTAGAATCAATTAGATCTTTCGTACTGCAGGCCATAAGTATATTATAGAATGTACAATAAAATAGATACAAAGGTACTAAATTTTAAATTCATTGCAAAATTGAAATACTTAAAAATCCTATTAACATAATAAACTGCGAAAATATTTCGATGGTATGAGTACTAGGTTATCGTTGGTAATTTAAATATTTTCATTATAATACAAATATACTTTGGTGAATAGAGGTATGTATTAACCTTTTGTACCTAATCAATATTTCGAAAAACCCCACGTTCAAGGACAAGATTGGTTCTTCCATTACATAAATCTTACTGAATTTTTAATTTCAAATGAACCGTTACGAAGTTGCAGTGGTCACGGTAGACCACTTTTTGGGAAGAGATATCCGGGAGATCGCTCACCATTTATTTACTAATAAATATTTTTAAATAAAAAAATTACCTTTTAATCTAGAAACTGCAGTCTTTGAACCACAAACACATTTTTTGAAAAAGGTCTTATAGTTTTCGAGAAAAAAATTCCCAAAGAACACTCTTTTTTCGGCCCCCTGACTGAGCATGACAAACCGGGTACACGCGAGAAACGCGCATTGCAGAACACTCTTGAAAGGGTCGATTTTAACGAGTTGACGCGCAAGAAACGCCAGAGTTATATGGAATTTTGGCTGCGCGTGTTCGTGTTCACTGTCGCACGTGTCTGGACTAGCCTTTATGGATGAAGAAAAGAATTTAAAAATGGCACAGAGTATGTACATATCATTTTTCTACATAATTGATTAGCGTAATGATCAAAAGATTCGTACACGTTTAGTACTTTAAATTGTTTAAGTACTAACGACTTTCGTTGTAAATGTTAATACCAAGTTTTCAGTTTACAATAGACCTGCCGTGTTTCATAGTACACTCTTACTATATATTTAACTGTGGTAAAATAACATACAGTAAAGTTGTAAAAGTTTTCAGCGATAATAGAAGTCTATTAAATGCGGAATCGAAATAAATTGGCTGACTTCTGTACCTCGTGTTTAAAACTTTGTACATTATGTACATGTCATGGAAACATTTTTATGTGTGAAGTATAAGAATAGAACGTAATTTTATTAAATTCTATTAATTTCGGTACTTAATGTCGTTTTTGCGCAGTCCGCGGCAGAGGTCGTCGTATAGAAATGCCGTTCTTCGTTTAGTCTCACCGTAGCTAAAAGGTTAAATTACATAAAGCGTTCTAAATTATTAATAATTGGAAATACAGACCTTTAGAAAATATGAGACTCTTTTTTTCAAATAACGATACATTAAGAATCCGCATTTATATTGTAACCTAATGTTCTTCACATATCATTATTTCAGAAATGCTAATATAGTCGTTCTAATCCCACTTCTGTTATTGTGATATGTAATTTCTTGTTTTGTACAGGAACTTGAAACTCACTAGTCCTATGTAATAATATAAACTTTGTCCCATTCAAAAATGCCTAGGAAGTGACGAAATGTCAACAGAAATACAGTTCATTATAAGTGTAATTGATATGTATTATATTTTTCTTGCTGCTAGTCCCCGAAAATACGTGTAAAGTATCGGCTAGCATTGTGAAATTACGCAGTATATCGAAGACATCAGTATCGAAATAACAATTAAAGGAGTAGTAATTGCGCTCGTGATCGTATCTCATGGAAAAAAACGACATTCGTTTAATTGCTTCTGCTTCAAATGACTTCGTGATTGCCAGTCCCTACGATTAATACTCGAAGCCATTGCAGTGGTTCCGTGATCAATTGGGCAGGACGAGGAAGATTTTAATCGGAATCCTTGAAATATTCAATACTGAACAATCTGATAAACATAATTTATTGTGCGCGGTATTACTATTTCTGATTATATCGGATGGCTTGTTATTGCTCATGAGCCGAAAGAGAAAACGACATATGAAAAAAAAAATTAAACGTACAGATCACTATTTATATACAAATTTTTGTCTCTCTCTCATTCTTTCACGTCGCACCAACTACAAAATATTACTAGCGATAGCAATATTTAGTTATATATACTACACTTGTACAAGTAGTTATGTGTCTGTTAGGATTTGGAGTAATAGAAGTATTTATTTTTTATGAATAGAGAAGTTCTTTTTAAGTTGTTGCTTATGTTGCTCTTTTGTCGTTAAATTGAATGTTTACTGCTGTTTATAATTAGGAAGTTTATAATTATCTCAGAAGCAGCACACTTCGAAGAAAAAAATTATTTAAAGATCAGAGGATACGACGTGTATACGACGCAACATCCTAATGGTAGAGCACACAGTGGTACCGTCATAATAATCAAACCTAGTATAAAATTATTTACTTCCAACTTAAATCATGATGACCTACAATCAAAAAACATAGTCATACACAGTTGGCATAGCCCTATTACCATATCAGCACTGTACTGTCCTCTTAAACACAACATTAATAAAGGAGATTTCGATAGCTTTTTTGCAAGCCTGGGCAATAAATTTCTCGCATCATGGCTGCGCAAAAATCAGAGTACTCGTACAAAGTTTACGAGCAAATAAACTAAAACACAAGTACTGGGGAATCCACGTACTGGCCAACTGACTAAATAAAATACCAGATATACTCGATTTTTTCATCACCAAAAGTCTTTCAGGATGCTATATTCAAGTTCACTCCTGTACTGATCTCTCGTCCGATCACTCACCTCTAACCTGTTGTTCAACACTTAAATAATTAACATCAAACATTTACTAACTCTCCATTTCAAAATATCTACACCTGTCGTCGAAGATACCATTTCGTATTTTGTTTCGTAAAACGATTCAATGAAACATTTCTTTAGATTTTTGTACACAAAGTACTGTTTCTATCGATTTCTGAATTTTTTTTGTTACTTTCACAAACTATGAATGTAGCTGATTTCTTTTAGCACGATACCTATTGCCGAGGCTTTCAAATATACGTACCGTGCAGAGATTCTAAGTTGCTGAGTACCTATAAATTGAACGCCTCCCGTTAGCAGTCGACCTCACTCTATCTCGATGAGTTCCCATCGCGTTCTTCGTCACATAGAATTATCGATATAATCGACATAGCCAATGATAACAATTCGTGTGACTAAAGGTGGTCCAACCAATTTGATTCATCAGCAACTTATGATCACTGCATGGTACAAACTCGTGGTTTTACACAAACTTGTTAATAAACCGCAATTATATAAAATGTTGATTGAAATTTATCGGTGCGCGAAAACTTTCTACACCAACTGTGAAGGCCCATTTACACGTTCAAATAAATGGCGCAAACTGATTTATGCTAAATACATTTGCGCAAGCAGATCGTTGTGTCTAAACGGAAAATCGTTACGTTTAAATGGAAGCTAACGCCCCTGGCAAATAATTACCATTACTTTCCTTACCATTTAATTTTCAATAACTTATTATAATTATAGTTTATTTTCTATATTTATATAAAATAACTGTGCAAGGTAGACTGTACCTGTAATGCACAAATCAGTTTGCGCAAATTATTTGAACGTGTAAGCGGGCCTTGAGTTCACTTTAAAAAGGCCCTGGTCTCACAGGTGACATTAACAACGTACGACCAACAGCTCTACCGCAAACGGGGTTAAACGTGCCGGAAATGACCACGGAAATCCATTTAATGACCACTCGTCTGATACTAGCGCGAGCCAATTCGACATCTGTCAAACGCTTCCGTTAAACACCGCGACCGTATTAGAAAGTCAATGTACTCACCGGTCGTGTACATGGCGACACCTTTCAGGGTCACTGGTTCCAGAATGGCAGGCTCGCTCCTCCCCTTTGCATTAATCGCGTAGAGAAAAAGTCGATAACTCCTTCCCGTCGTTAGGCCCGCCACCTCGAAGGTTGGTCCGATCGAGCTGACCGGTACCGTTTTGTTCAGTAAAATTGGCCTGCTGTCCTCGTCCGCCACGACTTCCAGTTGATAGCTGAAGATCGGAAGGCCCATGCCGGACTTTGCGGTGAACTCCGCGTCCAGGGTTGCCGACATTTCCGTCACACTGCAATTGTGAAGGGCGTATGGTCGGCCCGCCGCTATTACCTACGAAAACGAAAGTTCGCCTTTAAATGACGTATCGCAGCCATGATTAGGTACCTCGCAATTTTACTAAAAAATATTTATTTATTTGTCACTTTAATCCAGATGGTTCATTCAGGTGTATGATTTTAGTTTGGTAATGTATCCTAGTAACAATATGATAGTCTCTGTGCTTGTCTAATGATTTGATTCTGTCAACAGTAATTAACAAATTAGTTCAAAAACTTCGATATTATTATACGCAAGTCAGGTATTCAGGAAAAGGTTATATTGAATATCAAAAAGTTCGTAACATAACCTGTCAGGTTATCGTGATCATGTCAAGCGTACTTACAGACTGTAGGGAACTACT